>NC_042625.1:22021770-22324798 GCF_901001135.1 Rhinatrema bivittatum
TAATTTCTGAAAGTAAAAATGTGTGCATTGGGCGTGCATTTATTTATTTATCTTTTACATCGGTGGAGAATAGCTAATAGCCTTATCAACATGAATTTGCATGTGATGAGCACTGTTAGCTTAGTGGGGGGTTGGCTGCGTGTTTTGATGCACTAATCCCTTTACAGCATAAGGGGTTGTGGACGTGCGTCCAGCCATAGGTTAACCAGTGCGCTCGGCTGAGCGCACTGGATTGCATCGCCCTGAATGTGATTACTCCTGTCTCACAGGACAAGCAGGATGGTAGTCCTCACATATGGGTGACATCACAGGATGGAGCCCAATCACGGTACACTTTTGTCAAAGTTTCCAGAACTTTGACTGGCCCCCACTGGGCATGCCCAGCATGGCACGAACCCTGCAGCCAGCAGGGGTCTCCCTTCAGTCTTCTTTTTTTCCGCGCAGCAGTAGCCTTGCGGTTAAGGAGCTCAGCAGAGATTCCTGTCAGGAATTTTCCTCCCGGAATTACTAAAAGTTAATTTGCCCCACAGGGGTCCCTCCTTCAACTTTTTCAAGCCGCGGTACTCCGGTAAGTTTTTTACCCATTCTCCGTCGATTACCGTCGAGTTTGGCCCTCGCGGCCTACTGACCGTCGACGTACCGTGGCTCAATTTTTTCCATGGTCATGGCGTCGGGGTTCCGTCGGTGCCCGGACTGTAATCGCACCATATCCATCACAGACCCCCATAAAGTCTGTGTAATATGTCTTGGACGAGAGCACGATGTCCTGACCTGCACCAAATGTGCCCTAATGACACCAAAAGGTCGCAAGGCCAGAATAGAGAAGATGGAACTTCTCTTCCGTGCCCAAACCCCGACTCCATCCATTGCATCGATGTCGTCGAACCGGCTCCGGCAACTTCGCGCCAGCATCGACCACCTGCCAGTGACTGTCCGGCCTCGACGACATCTCGGCCTTTGACACCCTCTACTCCCCCTCAGGACCGAGGGGATCGTAGAAACAAACATTGCCATCGACATCGAAAGTCTCGGACCATCGAGGGAGCGAAATCATCGACCTCGCCATCGTCCGAGCCGCCATCAAAGAAACCCTGCCCAGAAAAGGCACAGACCTTTTCGGCGACTTGGTCACTGAGGCAACCCTCACCCGACAGGGTGTTGGGAGCCGCAACTCCGCCTTTAACTGTGGTCCCTCCGGCTATGCCTCTGCCTCCTGTTCCGGAGCCGGGGCTGCTTGCTCCAGGTCTCTGAGAAGAACTGGACTGGATGGTTTAGGAGGCCATTGACAAGGCGATGTAACGACTCTACTTGATCGGTACCGATTGTGGAACCGACCCGATTCCGGCAGCTCATTGCCGCTTTTCCACCGATGGATCCCAGGTCGCCGATGGCTCCGGTGCCCTTCCCGCTTACTCTGTCATTGGGAGGAGAAACTCCGTTCCACATCCCTCCATCGGGAGTTCTACCTCAGCCATCGATACCGATACATCCATCGCCATCGGTCCAACCATCGGTGCCGATAAGCCCATCGGCACTACCGAGCCATCCATCGATACCCTCGATGCCTGCGCCGGTGCTTTAGATGCCTTCATCGGTGCCTCCAATTATTCCTTCGATTCCTTTGGAGCCTAGACCAGGACCCTCTGGTATCCCACACCCCGTCCTCCTCTAGTTCCTAGAGGGGCAGGTGCTGATCCCTATGATACCTGGACTGATGATTCCTCCCCAGACACCGATGATTTGCCTTCACCTTCACCCACTGAAAGTAGAAAGCGTTCTCCCCCAGAGGACCTTTCCTTTATAAATTTTGTGAAGGAAATATCTGAATTGGTTCCCCTCCAATTACAGACTGAACAGGATAATAGACATCAGATGATGGAGTTGCTACAATTCCTGGATGCTCCCAAGGAAATAACCTCCATCCCTATCCACCAGGTTCTTCTGGATCTCCTCAAGAAAAACTGGGAACATCCTGGCTCCAGTCCACAGAAAAGCTGACACTACCTATTTGGTGCAGTCAGCTCCGGGTTTTCAGAAAACTCAATTGGATCACCAATCTGTAGTGGTAGAATCTGCACAGAAAAGAGCAAAGAGATCAAAGCCTCACACCTCTTTCCCCCCTGGCAAGGAACAGAAGTTTCTAGATGCCATGGTCGCCGTGTCTTCCAATGATCAGTGCTCATCTCCCGAATTGCCGCTTATCAGCTCTATATGACCCAATATAATCAGGTCATTTTTAAGCAGATACAAGATTTCACAGACTCCCTGCCTCAGCAATTTCAAGATCAGCTCCAAACCCTAGTAAACAAGGGTTTTGAGGCAAGCAAGCATGAGATCAGATCATCTTACGATATCTTTGACACTGCTACTAGGGTATCTGCAGCCGCTATTTCGGCAAGGAGATGGGCCTGGCTCAAATCTTCCGACCTTCGCCCTGAGGTACACGACAGGTTATCCGACCTACCCTGTGTAGGAGATAATCTGTTTGGCGAACAGATTCAACGGACGGTGGCGGAACTTAAGAACCATCATGAGACCCTAAGTCAGCTCTCTCTGATGCCTTCTGACTACTCTTCAAAACAGCCCTTCTGAAAGGACTCAAAGAAGTCATTCTTCTGCCTGAAGAAGTCCTACCCGCCACCAACCAGATCCCGTTCCACGAGACCTTTTTCAAAAAGCCCAGTCTCGTCAGACACGGAAACAAAAACCGCAAGCAGTTCCTCAACCAGGTCCTGCTTCAGGTTTTTTACTTCTACCTAGAGAGCAGCAGCCAGCTTTCATTGCCTGACATTCCAGTGGGAGAGCGACTGTGCCACTTCAACAACATATGGCACTCAATCACCTCAGACCAATGGGTACTGGCGATAATTGCTCAGGGTTGCCATCTGAACTTTCTCTCCGTGCCATCGGACGCCCCTCTACCGACGTGGAGAACATCCGATCACTCCATCCTTCTGGATCAGGAAGTCTCCCTCCTTCTCAAGTCCAAGGCAATAGAACCCATACCCTACTCTTAGCACGGCCTAGGATTCTATTCCCGGTACTTTCTAATCCCCAAAAAATCGGGAGGCGTTCATCCTATTCTGGACTTACGGGCCCTCAACAAGTACCTCCAGCGAGAGAAATTCAAAATGGTAACCTTAGGCTCGCTTCTTCCTCTTCTACAAAGAGGAGACTGGCTCTGCTCTCTGGACCTCCAGGACGCATACACTCATATTGCGATAACTCCATCTCATCGCAAATACCTGAGGTTTCTAGTAGGCCCCAAGCAGTATCAGTACTGAGTGCTTCCATTCGGCCTAGCGTCTGCGCCACGAGTCTTCACAAAATGCCTCGTAGTAGTTGCAGCCTTCCTCAGGACTCAAGCTGTTCATGTCTACCCCTATCTAGACGATTGGTTAATCAGGGCTCCCACTCAGCAAGCTGCTCTGTTGTCCCTCAATCTAACCTTACACACTCTAATCTCATTAGGATTTCTCGTCAACTACGACGAATCCTACTTAGTCCCATCTCAAACCTTGTTGTTTATTGGGGCAGACCTGGACAACTTGCAGGCAAAGGCTTTTCTGCCTCGACAGCGAGCTCTCACCCTCGTGTCTCTTACGCACCAGCTGCAGTCTCAGCACTCCGCGACTGCACGCCACTTTCTCATCCTCCTGGGACACATGGCGGCCTCAGTTCAGGTCACACCAATGGTCCGTTTGGCCATGAGAGTCATGCAGGGGACTCTAAGGTCTCAATGGACTCAAAGCATTCAGCCCCTGTCGACCATTGTCCACGTAACCGACTCACTCAGTCAGTCTCTTGCCTGGTGGAAAAATCAGATCAATCTCCTCCAAGGCTTGCCCTTTCAGGATCCAGACCCTCAATTAACTCTCACTACCGTTGCTTCCAACCTAGGCTGGGGAGCCCATGTGGCCAATCTGCAGACACAAGGATCTTGGTTTCCAGAGGAAGCCAAACACCAAATAAATTTCCTGGAGCTTCGAGCAATCAGATATGCTCTCAGGGCATTTCAGGATCACCTCTCAAATCAAGATATCCTGATCCAGACGGACAACCAGGTGGCCATGTGGTACATCAACAAACAGGGAGGCACGGGCTCCTTCCTTCTGTGTCAAGAAGCTGCACAGATATGGGCGGAAGCTCTCTCCCATTCGATGTACCTCAGGGCCACCTACTTGCCGGGAGTGGACAATGTGTTGGCAGACAAGCTGAGTCGCATCTCTCAACCGCACGAGTGGCCTCTCAACCCCTCAGTAGCGAACTCCATCTTCCGACAATGGGGATATCCTCAGATAGACCTCTTTGCGTCTCTTCAAAACCACAAAGTAGAGAACTTCTGCTCTGTCATTCGCAGCAAACACTCTCAGCCCAGAGATGCATTCTCCCTCTCGTGGGCAACTGGTCTCCTTTATGCATTCCCTCCACTTCCTCTTCTCTCGAAGACTCTCGTGAAGTTACGTCAGGACAAGGGAACCATGATCCTGATAGCACCTCACTGGCCACACCAAGTGAGGTTTCCAATACTTCAGGATCTCTCCATTCGCAGGCACATTCCCTTAGGAAAGGACCCGCTTCTGATCACTCAAACGACGGGTGCCTCCGTCACCCCAATCTTCAAGCCTTGTCCCTGACGGCATGGATGTTGAAAGGTTAATCCTTCAGCCACTTAACCTTTCTGAACCAGTTTCCCGTGTCCTGATTGCTTCACGGAAGCCTTCCACGAGAAAATCTTACTCTTACAAGTGGAACAGGTTTACGTCATGGTGCTTTTTTCAGTCCCTTGACCCCTTTACCTGTCCTATCACGAAGTTTTTGGACTATCTTTGGTACTTATCAGAGTCAGGTCTAAAAACTTCTTCCATCAGAATACATGTCAGTGCGGTGGCCGCCTTCCATAAAGGTGTTGAGGATGTACCCATATCAGTACAACCCCTTGTAATACATTTTCTGAAAGGCTTGCTTCACCTCAAGCCTCCACTGTGTCCTTCGGCCCCTTCTTGGGACCTCAATCTGGTTTTGGGTTGGCTCATGAAATCACCATTCGAGCCTCTTCAATCCTTTGATCTTCGCTATCTCACATGGAAAGTGATTTTCCTTCTGGCAATCACATCTGCTCGCAGAGTTAGTGAATTACAGGCTCTAGTTACCTATCCGTCTTACACTAAACTTCTGCAGGACCGGGCAGTACTCCGCACTCACCCTAAATTTTTGCCTAAGGTAGTTTCGGACTTTCATCTCAATCAATCCATTATACTACCTACCTTTTTTCCCAGGCCCCATTCCAATCCAGGAAAACAGGCTCTGCATACCCTTGACTGTAAACGGGCTCTAGCGTTCTACCTAGACCGTACAGCTACCCACAGGGAAAGCGCTCAATTGTTTGTCTCCTTCCATCCTAACAAGTTAGGGCAGCCTGTGGGTAAGCAGACTCTCTCTCCTCCTGGTTGGCGGATTGCATATCCTTTTGCTATCAGCAAGCGGGCATTCCATTTCAAGACCGTGTTAAAGCACACTCTGTGAGGGCCATGGCGACTTCAGTAGCACACCTACGATCGGTGCCACTTCCTGACATTTGCAGGGCTGCCATCTGGAGTTCTCTCCACACCTTTGCAGCCCACTATTGCTTGGACAAGGCCGGAAGACAAGATTCCATCTTCGGTCAATCTGTCCTGCGTAACCTGTTTACAACGTGATGTACCAACACACTTCCGCCTGCCCGTTACGGTTCAGGATGCCCTCTGCCAAATTTTTATCCCAGTCCTAGTGCCTTGCACACCTGGGTACATTTGGTGCATATCTCGGATATCCTCAGCTCGGTACTCACCCATATGTGAGGACTACCATCCTGCTTGTCCTGTGAGAAAGCAAATGTTGCTTACCTGTAACAGGTGTTCTCACAGGACAGCAGGATGTTAGTCCTCACGAAACCCGCCCGCTGCCTCACGGTGTTGGGTTCGTAACGTTTTCTTATCTTAGTTTTCGGCACTACCTGTAGCTTTTAAACAAGACTGAAGGGGGACCCCTGCTGGCTGCAGGGTTAGTGCCATGCTGGGCTTGCCCAGCAGGGGCCAGTCAAAGTTCTGGAAACTTTGGCAACAGTGTTCTGTGATTGGGCTCCATCCTGTGATGTCACCCATATGTAAGGACTAACAACCTGCTGTCCTGTGAGAACACCTGTTACAGGTAAGCAACATTTGCTTTCTCTGGGACCCTGCAGTCATGGAGTTGTAGCCTAGTGGTTAGAGCAGCGGGTTACAAACCAGGGCAAGTCACTTTACCCGCCATTGCCTCAGGTACAAACGTACGGGCTGTTACAGTAAACCGCGCAGGAGAGCCGCACTCCTTGAGTGAGCCGCACTCCTGGGCGCGCGATTCACTAAGGAAAGGTATGCAAATTAGGGCCCGCGGTAATAAGGAGGCGCTAGGGACACTAGCGCGTCCCTAGCGCCTCCTTATTAACAGAAGCGGCGGCTGTCAGCGGGTTTGACAGCCGACTCTTAATTTTACTGTTGGCAGCCACAGGTTTGGAAAACGGACGCCCGCAAAATTGAGCATCCATTTTCCAACCCGCGGGCAGATTTTATTTATTTATTTATTTTTGGGGCCTCTGACTTAATATCGCTATGATATTAAGTCTGAGGGCGTACAGAAAAAGTTTTTTCTGCTTTTCTGTACACTTGCCCGGTGCCGGCCAAAATTAACTCCTGCCTTTGGCATTTCTGAGAGTAAAATGTGCGGCTTGTCTGCTCATTTTACTTTATGGATCGCGACGGACTAATAGGCTCATCAATATGCATTTGCATGTTGCGGGCGCTATTAGTTTCAGGGGGGTTGGCTGCGCGTTTTCGACGCGCTATTACTCCTTACTGTATAAGGGGTAAAAATAACGCGTTGAAAACGCGCGGCCAAACGGGGGCTAACAGTGCGCTCGGTTGAGCGCACCATACTGCATTGGCCTGTTAGATTGTAAGCCCTCTGGGAGAGGGAAATACCTACAGTACCTGAATGTAATCTGCTTTGAAGTGCCGAAAAATGGAATATAAAAATCTAAATAAATAAATATGCAACCACCAGCTGTCACCCTTGAGCAATGGCTGCAGTTCCCTCCTCCACCCTAGGGCCGCAGATGCCTGCTGACCCAGAAAGTCAGAGAGAAAACACAGCAGGTTAAGAACCTTCTTGTAATCGTGCAAGAGTAGAGAGGGCCTGCCGTTACGGCTTTCTCCCTGTATCTAACCCTGCGTCTCGCTTTGTATATGTTGTGAATCTCCGTGCGGAGTTAGCAATCTTGTTGAGAATCTGTGTTGCGGGCTCTTGAAAGGGGAGGAGTTAGCAATCTGTAATGAATCTGTTATGATTGACTCCAAAGAAGGAGGAGTTAGTAGTCATTGATATAGTTGTGGGTGGATCCGTGGGCCGGTGGCAGATGACAAGGCCCTCGGGAGGATATCCCGAGAGGGACCACTGGCTAGGCTTGAGTATGGAGACAGACACACATTAGTTCTTTTATTAAACAGGTGATGAAGCCACCAGAGGTGGCAGTAGTGAGCTGATAAGCCCGGCAGGGCTGCAGTCCCTCAGGCACTGGAACCGCGATCCAGGATGGCTGAGCTGCTGAGAAACTGTAGAACGTGAGTAGGCAGAGTAGACAGCGTTCATGAACAGAACTAGATGACAAAACTCACATAAGGTCTCAAGGAAGCTCAGGAGCTGGAATGGTATAGGCCCTCGAGGAGCGAGTACCTGGTTCCAGAGAAAGCTCTGAGAGCGAGAAGGTAACTCACAATTGTTTGAAGCAGCGATAGCTTCCAGGCAGTAGAGAATCTTCAGAGTGTCCAGGAACATGGGCCCTCGAGGAGCGAGTACCGGTTCCTATCTGTAATCTGAAAGGTAAAGAGAGAGCGAGGCCCCCGAGGAGCGGGTACCTCTGGTAAGTCCGAGGAGGCAGAGTAGCTTGGAGGAATCGTATCCGTGTTCGTCCTTCCGTCCTTGCTAACTCAACATGATAGTGAAAATAGAGACCTTTAAATATTGGAAGCGGATGACATCATCTCAGGGGGATGCCCCTGAGGTTCGCGCCCTTGCTGGTACTTCAGTCAGAGCATGAGCGCGCCCTAGGTCATTGGGCAAACATGGCAGGTCTGCAACGTCGAGCCGGTCCGGAGACGCCGCGGCAGCCAGCCGTCCATCAGACCCGGAAGGAGTCGCCACAGAGAGGGTGGAGTGAGGGTGTCGAGCAGCGACGGACGCAACAGTATAACAGCTACGCAGGTAAATGCAGTGCATATCCTCCAGCTGCCCAGCCTCTGTAGCTAGCTGTGAGATTAAGACGAAGTAGGTGATTTCCTCTTGCTAAAACGTAGGTGTCGGTGAAGGAGGAGAAGGCCTGTAAAGTGAGTGATAGAATCCGCTGTGGAAAACCCCCAAAATGTTTCCTTCCCAGTCACTTTTTTTTTTTTTTTTTTTAAATTCTTAGCAAAGAAAAAGTATTGTGATTGCTAAGTTAGTCTACCTGAATATTTAAAAAGCACAGCTCTGGAAAGCTAGCCAGAGATGCATTGAGTTAGTCCAATAAAAAGGTGTTTGTTTGGCTGCCTACATTTTTTTTTTTTTTTTTTTTTTTAATTCTGAATGTTACTGCTGACCCATTTTTTTTTTTTCACATTATTGTTCCTCTCGCTCACACAAAGTCCTGCAGCTAACTTCCTGGTTGTTCTGAGGGTCTGAACTCCAGATAGCCTCTAGCACTTTATAACTGTGACAGGGTAGCGTATTAAAGGGAGAGAGATGTACAACTTGGCTAAAGCAGATCTGGCTCACCTAGGGGAGCTGATCCTTTTAGTTTTGTGCTCAAGTCCCTGCTTGGAAGCCGATAGGTTGCAGGCTCAGGAATGGAGATCCCCCTTTGGAGAAAAATAGGCTTAAGGGTACAACTGGTGTGGAAGCTTCACAGTAACGCTGGAACTAAATGTATTGTTCTACCAGGGACTCCTCCACTTTCATTTTTATTTTAGTAAGTACAGGTTTGATGAGGGATTTGCAGTTAAAACTGAGGGGTGGGGGAGAGAGATTGGGAGCTGCCTAGCACAGTCTTTCTCTCTTTCCTGGAAATAGGCTTGAAGCCATGACAATGGACTTGGATGCTGCTGCTCACACCTTTCAAACTTGTGCTAATTTGGCCCCGGTTTTGTGGCTCTTACCACGTGCCTAATACACACCCGCATGATTTTTCTGGAAATGAGAACAGGTTAAACCCGGGTAACGCTCACCTGGCTTCCTGAGTGCTCCGAGCTCATCATCTCCTCTTCCTTTCTTTCTTTTTTTTTTTTTCTTTTTTCTTTTTTTTATTATGCATTTCAAAATACAAGACAGCAATACCGCATGTCACAGATTGGGTACAAATAATATTACAGGCAATTTCCATTCCTATACTATACTCTATTTAAATCAAGAAGATCTGCATATTACAAACTTTTTCTAAGAGAAATAATATAGGTTAGAACAGAACAAAAACTAACCCCTGTTATAAAGTAATAGGAGATCCAAGGTGTAATTAGAGCAAAAAAAAGAAGCATTATTGCTAAAACATAAGGCAGGTAAGCAGTGCTTTCAAACTATTCCCTTTAACTGATATCAGCAAGCTCTAGGTAATTTTGCATCAATAAACTTTCGTAATTCAAGCGGTTCTAAAAACACAAACCTCTCACTTTGGAATTTAACCACACATTTACTGGGGTAATAAATCATAAACTGAGCACCAAGGGTTTTCACCTCTTGGCCCATTAGAAGAAATTTTTTTCTACGTAGTTGTGTGGTTTTAGTTATATCAGGGTATGTCCAAACTTTCTGACCCAGAAACTTCTTATCTCTGTTTTTAAGAGATAACCTCAGCATTTTATCTCTATCTGCTATATTTGCAAATTTCACACATAACGTCCCCCGTTGCTCTACTTGATCAGTCATGCTTTGTTCAAGAAATGCTGTTATATTTTCCATTTCCTGTTGTTGTTGTGATCCATTTTTTTCCGGTTCTTGATCTTTCTTTTCCATTTTCTTTTGGTTTATGAAGAAAATCTTCTCCATCACCGGTATTTCTCCTGGAGTTAACATCAAGACTTCTGAAATGTATTTTTTATACATCTCATAGGTGGATATCAGTCTGATACTAGGAAAATTTAGTATCCTAAGGTTTTTATATCTGGCTTGATTTTCCAGCGTCTCAATTTTCCTTGAATTTGCATTGTCTCCACATATCAACCCATTTTGGGCTTTCTCTATAATTTCCACCCGATTTTCAAGGGATTGAATCTTTTCTTTATGCTTTGATAATATCGGATCAATCTGGGTAACGGGATTCTGCATTTCTATCAGCGTTTTATTTGTTATTTCAATAGATGACTTTAAATCAACAAGGACTGCCCACACATTTTCCAAAGTAATATTATGCGTTTGTGGAACACTTGAAATTAGATTTTGACTCACTGTTCTCTCCGTGCAGTCACCATGCCTCTCTCTGGAGGCCTCTGCACGTCCTTTGCCTTCTTCCGGTGTTGAAGTTAGAGGGAATCCTTCCCCTCTATTCTCTTGGCTCGCCTCCTCTCCCATCGGATTTCCCTTGATGGAGTCTGGTAAGTCTGGCAACTCCGGTCTGACTTCCGTTCCCAAATCCGGGGATGTGGCAAGTCCTGGAGGCAAAGGTTTAGAGGGAGCCCCGGGGCTTAACGAGATGTTAGGGCCTAGTTGCGTCGGCGTCTGCTCTCCGTCAGCGCATACAACGGCCGCGTCTCCCGGGGTATTTTCACTGCTTGGTAGAAAAAAGTTCCCGATTAAGGGCTGAAATGAGGTAGGAGTCTGGGCTGTCGGGGTCTCTACCCTGACTCTACCTTTCCTATTGGTGTGCGGCATTATTTTTGCAGGAAAAAATCTTTCAGCTCGGGAGCCCTCCTCATACACGTCCTGCTACCAAGACGCCATCTTCCTCATCTTCCTTTCTAACAGGCTGCTAATGGTGGAATGATTGGTGAACATCAAAAAAGATGGATAATGCACCCTGTGGTTGGTGATGGTACATAGCAGTCATTTTGTGAGTTGTTGGGGAAAGCTTCATCAAAGTGAGGGGAGGGATGGGCATGCCTGGCAGGTCACCCCATGATAATGCGAGAGTTGGATGTGACTTGTGAGCGCTGTTATAGGAGATATATATATTTATTTAGATTTTTATATTCTGCTTTTTGGCACTTCAGAGCAGAGTACATTCAGGTACTGTAGGTATTTCCCTGTCCCCAGAGAGTTTACAATCTAATAGGGTCACTCATCAAAATGCATTGTGGTGTTAACACACGCAATAATCGTGTAATCATACAGCGCGAATGCAAATTTTTTGAAGGGATGAGATTGGGGAGGGGTTTGGGCAGGATCAATTAAAATGAGGGCCAATATCGCACCGTGCGATAGTATAATGCATGCTATTTTTTTTTTTTTTAATACCAGAAATGCGATGATATTTCGGCCATTTCTGTGCTTGGAAAGAGACAGAGAGAGGGAGTGGAGTGGAATGTAGAGAGCGAGAGAATCTCTGGGGAGGCCTTCACAGTATTCAGTTATTTATATCCCTATAGGAAGATAATAGCTAATAGCTCGAGGTGAGGTGTTGGTTTAGGGGCAGTTGTGCATGTAGAGTGAGACGTACGAACAGCACAGTACACCTTGGTGAAGATTTGATGTCATTTGGAGTGAGGAAAGTCTTACAAAGTTGAGATTTCTGCTGTGTTGTCTCGCCCTAGCTTGATAGTGACCTGTGCTGTTCCTGCGTCTCACTCTGCATGTAAATCTGGCCTCTAAACCAACACCTCACCTTGAGCTATTAGCTGGCTCTCCTATAGAGAGAGAAATACTGGACTACTATGAAGGCCTTCTCTCTCTCTCTCTGACTACCTATGTGAACTATGTTAGCGCATGGTGCGGAAATTCTAAGATTATCCTGAGGCAATGGAGGGTAAAGTGACTTGCCCAAGGTTACAAGGAGCAACAGTGGGACTTGAGGCCTGGTCTCCTTGGTTCGTAGCCCACTGCTCTAACCACTAGGCTGCTACTCCACACAAATATAATGAAGGTGCTTTTAAAAGTCACCTCAATGGCTGAGATTTTTTATTTATTTATTTTTTTAGTTGCTTGCCGTTTGAGAAATGGCATTTTTAACCCCACGTAGATGCTTTTTCCACTACGTATCTACCCGCAAATAAAGCAGGTGCTAGTGACTGGGCATGCTTTGTGCCCATGTAAAAGCAAAGGTAGACATGTGCTTTCATTTTTTGAGAATTGATGCAAAGCTTACTGGGGGGGGGGGGGGGGAGTACGCTCTGTCTTTGTCCCGATGCAAGCCGTTTGAGAATCGCATCCCACCCCCCTCCCTTATGCTCCTCACATCTTATTTTCTCACTTTTATTTACGGTTTTATAATGTTATGCAGAGTCGGTAACTTTAAAACGAGCAGGCGGGTACCCGTACACACACATGGGAGCGCAAGTGAATGTGTGCTGGAATTTTAAATCGTGCATGCATTTATGTGTTTATGATTTAAAATATGCCTAGCGCACGTAGGTGTGCTCCTAGTTTTAAGATGTTACTCGAGCGAACGTGCTGTGCCTGTCTTCTTAGGATTCTATCAGTTTTAATGCGCGCAGCAAAGCGGATTTTCAAACATGCTCGCGTGACCGACATTGCCGGTTTTCTCAACAGGGCCACCGGTTCGCCCAGTCCATCTCGAGGTCATCCAGGCTCCTTTTAGTTCTTCAGCCTGCTCTCCCCCACAGATGACCAAGATCCCTCCCCCTGGCATTAGGCCTAAACGACTATTTCTGCAGACTTGCACCTCATTAGGAGCAGCAGTAAATGTACGAGGCTAACGAAGCGCCGCGCGCCGTGGTCGCCAGATTGAAAATATTGGATTTACGTGCGTAACTGTTGGGCTCGTCCCCGACACGCCAAAGCTCTGCCTCCCCCCTCTTTTTTTTTTTTTTTAACTCACGCATGTGTGTATGCGTGGAATTTCTGGCTTTTAAAATATGCGCTGCTTGCTCAGGGCCCAGGTGCTCAGGTATATGGGCGTTTTAGCACGAGCAGCGCTTTTAAAATTGACCCCTTATTGAGGGTTACCATGAGTGACTGGGGGGGGTATAACAGTGCGGGGGGAGGGCGGGCAGTCTTCTAAAAGCTGATTTCCAAGGGTAAAGCACTGTTTTACCCCCCAGTCACTCATGGTAACCCTCAACAAGGGATCAATTTTAAAAGCGCTGCTCGGGCTAAAACGCCCATATACCTGAGCAACTGGGCCGTGAGCAAGCAGCGCATATTTTAAAAGCCAGAAATTCCACGCATATACAATTTACATATAGTTGTGAAAGCGCAGAGTTTGGCAGGGACAAGGGTGACTGCGTAAATGTTGAAAACCAGATCTGGAAAAATGGCAGTTCAGGGTTACTACTGGCACAGATCTGGTGGAAAGGGGGGGGGGGCATTGGGTGGGATGGGGGGAACCATCTATTACAGTGAAGGTACTGGTTGATCATGAGAGGTCTTGAACGAGTAGATGTGACTCGGTTATTTTCACTTTCGAATAATAGAAGGACTAGGGGGCATTCCATGAAGTTAGCAAGTAGCACATTTAAGACTAATCGGAGAAAATTCTTTTTCACTCAATGCACAATAAAGCTCTGGAATTTGTTGCCAGAGGATGTGGTTAGTGCAGTTAGTGTAGCTGGGTTCAAAAAAGGTTTGGATAAGTTCTTGGAGGAGAAGTCCATTAATGGCTATTAATCAATTTTACTTAGGGAATAGCCACTGCTATTAATTGCATCAGTAGCATGGGATCTTCTTAGTTTTTGGGTAATTGCCAGGTTCTTGTGGCCTGGTTTTGGCCTCTGTTGGAAACAGGATGCTGGGCTTGATGGACCCTTGGTCTGACCCAGCATGGCAATTTCTTATGTTATGTTCTTAGATTAGAGTAAGGATTTTGAATTGTGGAGGGTTTTTGGGTTAGGCACTATCCTGTCAGATGTTTTTGGTCACTCAGCAGTGCGTTTTGTGGTTCTGCTGAGAACCATGGATCAAGTAGATAAGCTTGAGTTGCATGGTGGGGGGGAGAATCCTTAAGCAGCAGGGTTCAGCCAGAGGCCCCGTGGTTCCTTCAGACCTGGAATATAACTACTGGGTGCTGACAGGAGCAGGTTGGAGCTAGGTGCCAGAAGAAAGAGAGAATAAGCAAAGAGAATAGCAGGTCAAGCTTTCTGGGGCTGCAGGATTTTCGCCAGGAGGCAGAATTCAGGAGTCCATGTTGAGGCATAGGTGTTGCTTAGGAGCGCTGCCCTGTTCAAAGGCCTTTTTTTTTTTTTTTTTTTTTTTTTTTTACACTTTTTGTTTGCTTGCTGTGCTCTTTAATGCCCCCTTGTGGAATTCGAGCTACTTAAATTTGTATCCCATTGCATGAGTTAAATTAGTTGGTGAATTTAAGGAAGCACTGCTTGGGTGAGCACCTTTGCTGGGGCCAGTGTGCGCAGAGTCTGTTAGCCAAATTTATCGGACTTTTGCTCCAGGGTAAAATGAAAGTATAACCCAGTGTTTTCAGTGGGGGAAAAAGACCAGTGCAAAACTGAACCAAAACTTTACTAAATCCTTCACTGCGCAAGGGTGGTGGTTTTGCAAGGTTATTGAAATCTGGTGGTGTTTGGAGAATCTCTCTAGACCATAAAATTTACCTTTCAGGGGCCACACGTCTTTTAGATGGCAGTTGCAGTGTTCAGCGCAGTTCCAGTCTTCTTTTAAGGGTGAGGATGAGTGGTGGGGCAATTTGGAGCAGAAAATGTTTTTAATAAGATGTGAACTTCTACTGTGAGAGTAGGAAGATAGCCCTAGTATGTTTTCATGCGGTAAGTCCTTACCTCCCAGCAGTCACCGTTTCTTGCTAAAGTCTCACGATGTAGGGCAAAATTTGCATTCATGACTGTTTTTTCCTGCTGAAGTAAATTGTCCCTTAAGCTGGCTGACCCTTTTTCCCTAATGATGTGCCCATTAAGCATTTTGATTATTTTTCCTGTGTATGTTTATGCCTTAGGGCCATGGACACCTGCAACTTGCTCTCCCTCTGCGGGGTGCAGCCATGATTGACACTAACATGGGAGTGGAATTGCCAGCGCAAGCGATAGGAAGGTGCTAGGGATATGAGCAGACTTTGAAGAGATTGACAGAGATGTGTGTTTTCCTGCAAGGAAGTGATGCTTCATAGCATGAAATCTTTTTGGCTGTGGATTCTTCTCCGCGGTCACTATCTTGTCAAGCAGTATCGGTGATTTTGCCACTGAAAACGGCTTTTAATGGGAACTTGCCTCTGCAGCTGTAGTGCTTGAGAAATTGCTCACGAGGTCACGGGTGGCCCCGTGCTGTATTTAGTGGTGATTGAAAATGCTGGCCCATCACAATGATTTTTCTCTTGGAGGGCAGTCTTCAGTAATACCATGTTGCTTCAAAGTGCCCACAGACCTCAGAACCAGCTGGGTTCCCCTTTTGAATGCTGCCTGTAAGGTGCATGGGTAGCCAGTTCCTGTGTGCTTTGCGTCTAATTTCCCTGCGGGCACTGGAAGAGGGACAAACCTCTGCACCCACACTAGAAAGTGGAAACCTGTGCGTGCTTTTAACTGGTGCGCATGGGGGTCAGCTGTCAGCAGGGTGGATAGCTTGAAGGTTTACGGGTATTTTTTGTTTTAACTCCCTTCAAACTAATTTTCAAAGTGAAGCTACATGAAAATGTGCACCCACGAGGTCTGTGACTGCAAAAGGTGCCGTGGACTTTGCACCAGCTTTACCTCCAGACAGGGTCATGCATGTGTTTCTCCCCCTCCTCACCCCACCCCCAGGAACGTCCTTGTTTTTTTTCCCCAGTAACTAAATCCAGCGGCTTTGTGAAACTTGGCAGCTGGATTTTGCTGCTGAAGAGACTGCAGGTCTGCAGTTCTGGGTATTTACCTGGGTGACCACCTTAGTTACCTGGGTAAGTGCCTTTTGAAATTTGCCCACATTGTGTTTGGTTAAATCTGTTTGCTGTGGTACAGATCCTTTGTGTTTTCTCCTAATTTAATAATAAAGAAGAAGGCTGTCGTTTCTATTTTATTTTTCCCTTTTGCTCTTAACTCATCTTTGCCCCCTATCCTTTCTTGAATGGTCATTTCTAGGTGGCCAGGCATCCCCCGGTGTTGGGCGGGTGCCTCCTCGAGGTGGCGTGCTTGTGTTGCCAGGTAAAGGCACGGCACCTCTTCCCTCCCCCGCCTGGGCCTGTCTGCACCCCGCTCATCTGGTCCCCAGTTAATGAGGGATCCAAAACCGGATTTCCCTGCACCACGGTTCTGTGGCCTAGCCATGCAATCAGCCTGAAAACTGCTGTTTGTAAAGATAAAACCTTTGAAGATGAATAGAGCTTTTCCTCATTGACCAGTGAAAGATTCTTAAGTCATTTGATCTGCCCAAACTAGGGAGAGGCAAAAGTGGATCTGATTTGCCAACAAAGAAAAAAAACACACCTTGCAATGCATAGGAACTATACTACTAGAACCTACAGAGGTCATCAGTACCAAATGGTATTTAAGCTGAAAATTCTCATTATTTTATCATTCTTTAGTACTGACAGTGTATGCGCTGCTGTATATTTGAAGGGGTAGGCAGTGAATGTCGCTTTTTACCAAGTCTTAGTATAAAATACTGCATGGAAAGCCATGATAAGGCTGGTCTGAGTGGGCAGGTTCAGTGCCATCAGTAGGAGCATCACAGGCCATTTACTGAAGCGTCAGATGTGAGTAATAATAAAAACAGACTGCACCAAACTGCACAAGGATGATTGGCCGCACTCCAGCACCAAGCGGTTTCTATTTGTGTTGCTTTCTCAAGGGGTTGTGTCTGACTGTGTGTACAGTGTGCACTTCCACACTATATTTTGATTCTCTTTTCATTATGAACATTTTTGCCCAACAGTTAGTCTAGATGGGGAGAGTAAAAGTATTTTAGGAGACTTGGCTATGGATGTGCATTACGTTGTGTCTTTCCTTGAATTACCAAGCAGTGATTACTGAGAGGCAATCTGTACTGGGCTGAGCTCAATGTGTTTCATGAGATCATCTTTTGAACTACTCAGCTGTGTGAATAAGAGCTGTGCCTGGTAATGTCCACGAATCATTGCAATCAATTGTTAAAGACCTGACTTGTTTAGAGTGCTGGCTACTATCCACTCAGAATGATGAAAGTACAATGGTTTTGGTTTACCCACAGGAAGTCGTAGAATTGTAGATGTGATGGACGTCAACACACAGAAGGGCACCGAAATGAGCATGTCTCAGTTTGTGAGGTACTACGAGACCCCTGAAGCTGAAAGAGAAAAGCTGTATAATGTTATCAGTCTGGAATTCAGTCACACCAAACTGGAGAATGTGGTCAAGCGTCCAACTGTGGTAAGATTTTTTTTTTCCCCAAATGATAAATAACCATGCAGTTGCGCCAGTATAATATGTACATGGTTCTAGTTTGGGTAAACCTGAGGAACTAGGTTCCCTCAGACTTTCAAATATCCCGCTTCAAAATAACGTTTCTCAAATGAATGATCCATATCAGTAAACCATGATACCCCTAATTTGAAGGGAGAGCCAGCAGACCTCGTCAGCCAGCATAAAGACACCATTTCGTTGTCTCATCAAATGTGCATTTCACGCATTTGTTAACCATACTTATCCCCAGTCCAAATCTGATTGATGCCCCCTCCACATCCTGACACTTATATCATGGGTCATCCCCCAAGAGGTCCAGACTATAAGAAAATGGTTGTCCCAGCAATACTAACTTTCCAGATGGACATCTGTAGGTCTGCAGCCGTTATCGCACTGCTTTGTCCCTTGCTGCAGATTGATCTGGTTGATTGGGTGGATAATATGTGGCCACAGCACTTGAAGGAGAAACAAATAGAAGCCACAAATGCCATCTCAGAAATGAAGTACCCGAAGGTGAAAAAGTAAGTTGATACATATTACATTTTGGGGTGGTTTTTTTTTCAAAGATCAACCTTTATTATTTCTTTGCTATATTAACAAGAATGAACTATTCATAGGGGTGGAAGTATTGATTATTTTTGTAAAGCATGGATGACCTCAAGCTGTGTAATAAGAGTGACTTTTTTCTTTTGCTTTTAAGGATATTGATTGTGCATTTGAGAATTTTATAATGGATTTTGTGGGTTCTTAAGATGTGAATTTTCACATTAGGCTTCTTTTACCTTCTATTCTAATACTCTGCATCAAAGGCAGAATTTACAGTTTGGTGTGTTAAATGTAAAGGCTTAATCAATGTGCTTAACAAATTACAACACTGACTGGAAATACAAATATCTTTTGTCACTATAAATACTTTACCGCACCATTCGTATGGTGCTGTGTAGCCATGTTGGTAAAAAAAAAACCAAACAGATGCATTGGAGCAGGTACGTTTGTGATGGTGTCAGGAGGACGCTTACTCCAAATGCTGGATATTTCTGAAATCTTCCTCTGGATACTGCAGAGGGTTTATTAAGGAAGTTTCCCTTTTTTTTTTTTTTTTTTTTACAGATTATGCTAAGATCTGTAATAAAGTGAACTATTAGGAAGGGAATGGCAAATAATGCCTCTGTATCGCTCCAAGGTGAGACCTCACCTTGAGCACTGTGTGCAATTTTGGTCACCGCATCTCACTGCACTGGAGAAAGTATAGAAAAGGGTGACCAAAATGATAAAGGGGATGGAACGGCTCCCCTATGAGGAGAGGCTAAAGGGCTGTTGAGCTTGGAGAAGAGACGGCTGAGGGGGGATATGACAGAGGTCTAAAAAATCATGAAAGGACTTGAACGGGTAAATGTGAATCGGTTATTTTTCTCTTTCAAATATTAAAAGGAGTAGGGGGCAATACATGACGTTAGCAAGTAGCACATTTAAAACAAATCAGAGAACATTCTTTTTCACTCAACACACAGTTAAGCTCTGGAATTCATTGCCAGAGGATATGGTTAAGGCAGTTAGTGTAGCTGGATTTAAAAAAAGGTTTAGATTAGTTCCTGGGGGAGATGTTCATAAACTGCTATTAAAAGGGAATAGCCACTGTAGCATGAGATTTATTTAATGTTTAGGTACTTGTGACTTGGATTGGCCACTGTTGTGGGCTTGATGGACCCTTAGACTGACCCAGTATAGCAACTTCGTATGCTCTTATGAACATAAGGCATAGTCAAGTGTTGGGCAGCTAAGATTTAAAGCAAAGAAAAAACATTGTCATTGAAAAACAAGAAAGCCTGGTATGAGCACTTAAATGCACAGAAATAAAGAAAGATAGGAGGTGATCCCTTTTTACTGGACTAACTTACAGGCCGATGCAGTACAGTGTGCTCCGGCGGAGCGCACTGTTAACCCGCGATTGGACGTGCGTTTTGGACGCTCTAGCTTTACCCCTTATTCAGTAAGGGGTAATAGCGCGTCGAAAACGCGCGTCCAACCCCCCCGAACCTAATAGCGCCCGCAACATGCAAATGCATGTTGATGGCCCTATTGGGTATTCCCGTGCGATTCAGAAAGCAAAATGTGCAGCCAAGCCGCACATTTTACTTTCAGAAATTAGCGCCTACCCAAAGGTAGGCGCTAATTTCTGCCGGCACCGGGAAAGTGCACAGAAAAGTAGTAAAAACTGGTTTTCTGTGCACTCTCCGACTTAATATCATGGCGATATTAAGTCTGAGGTCCCGAAAGTTTAAAAAAAAAAAAAGTTGAAATCGGCTCGCGGGTTGAAAACCGGACGCTCAATTTTGCCGGCGTCCGGTTTCCGAACCCGTGGCTGTCAGCGGGCTCGAGAACAGACGCCGGCAAAATTGAGCGTCGGCTGTCAAACCCGCTGACAGCCGTCGCTCCTGTCCAAAAAGAGGCGCTAGGGTCGCGCTAGTGTCCCTAGCGCCTCTTTTTACCGCAGGCCCTAATTTAAATATTTTAGTTTACTGAATCGCCGCTTTCCCGCGAACTTTACTGTATGGGCCTGAATATGCTTCTTGACTAGTTTTTGCATTCCCTTTCTCTAATCCCAAGAGAATGAGCAAAAGATGGTGGTGTCAGAAAATACGAGGAAGTCATAAAGTCTATTGCAGTGGGGAGGAGGCAGGTTTGATGTGGCAGTGGTAAGAAATAATTCTGCTGCCTCTTTTGTCTTCTCCTTGTCCTGCTTAACACATCCAACGCATCCCCTCTTTTCCCCTTTCATGCCACAGCTGTAATGCATTTTATGATTCACTTGTATTTTCTGGCGGTGTCACCCTTTGCTGGTTTTGGGGTGATGTAATAAAACCCAGCAGCCTGCGGGGGGTGCAGGTGTGCTGTGGGTAATAAAAAGCATGCTAAATGCAAAACCGACCACTTCTTTTTTTTTTTTTTTTTTTTTTTTTACACTCTGGAGCCATTTAAACTGCAGTCCATGCTAAAAGGAGAGAATTGGGCTGAAGAAACTAGGGCAGTGGAGGCCATGATTTTCCCCCTCACACCCACTTTAAAAAAAAAAAAAAGCCAGGCTAATACCCTCCCTCCCACCGAGCTGAAGTTAAAAAAATAAAATAAATAAGTGGCCTGGGGCAGTTAAATTTCCAACTTCCCCCACCCCCGCAGCCCAGTCCTAAGCCTCGGCTTTACCTTGGGCTCTTTCCATGCTAAAGCCCCTGTTATATACAGGAGTGGGTTATGTTAGCGTGGAAAAACCCCGTGCTCAAATCTGGGCTAAGACCAACACTAGGGTCAGCACAACTTGCGGCATCAGCCCCTCTGTTTGAACTCGAGAAAAGGACTTGTAAATTCCTGAAAGCTGATGAAGAAATGTATTAAGTTAGTCCAGTATTTTGGGGATCACCTCAGATTATTGCTGGGTTTTTTTGTTTGTTTGTTAATCTTCATTTCAGTGCTAAAACGTGAAGGATAGCCAGAGATCAGCCGGGGTTGGAAGAGGAAGTAAATTGGGAAGAGTTGGTTGTATCTTCCATCCATCATCACCCATTCCTTTTGAGGGCATTCTCACCCCTGTAGATCTTATTAAACCGTGATAGTTGTCAGAAGCCTAGACCAGCGCCATCGTAAGGTAGCCAAAGAATGAGTACAGCACAAAGAAATGAGGCTGAGCTTGATGAACACATTTCATAAACGATAGTAAAAAGATGCACAGTGCTTTTGCCAGAAAATAGTCTACAGATCCAGGGAATAAAACCTATTTCATACAAAAAAAAGAGGAGACTGAGAAACCGTATTCAAGGACAGAGGGTCATAACTGAGAAGCAAAGTGCGTCATGGAGTGCATACAGCGTAGAACTTTAATAGCCTCGTTGGTCTTAAAGAAAAGCCAGGATGTTGATGGGTTGTGACACCTTTGCTGATGTATATATGTATGTATGTATGTTTGTATGTTTTATATGCTCCTGAAAGAACATAGAGGGCAGGAAGTGAGGGAGTGTAACACAGGCCTGTGAGGCACCAGGCAAGAAAGGCCTGCATGGCTTCCTCTTGCCTTTAGGTTTAAAGCTCTGTGACCCAGTAATCCGTGACATGGGGCGGAGGGTGCTGGTCGAGTCCCTCTCTCCGTTTAGATCTCGCTTGCTCCTCGGGCTCCCGAGCACTGTTCTTGTCACAGCTCGCTCTGCAGCACAAGTTAGGCCCAGGCGAGCGTGCAGAGCCAGGTGGCATGGCCTTACCCCAGGAAGGGTTTACATTTTGTAAATGGAGCCAACTTCGGGCAGGGGAGCTCGGTTACCAGGATCCCGACGCTTCCCATGACTCGCACCTTTCACGTTTCCTGCCCAGTCCTTCATTTTAGCAAAATAAATATTTAGACAATTATTAGGACGAATAATCCTAAACAAGGCTAAGCACTTCCACAGTGCTAAAACCAGGATTAGTGCCGCAGATTAATTTCTGTTTTACATAATGCTAGAGGCTAAGCCTACTCCAAACAATGCTGGATTCATTCATTTACTTTCTAAGAAAACCCAGCATCCAGAGCTAAATTCAGACCCTTATATTTTATTTGGTTAATTTCCTTGGATGGTGCTGTTTTTACTGTAATTGCACGACTCAGAGGAACATAGTTTGCCATACTGGGTCAGACCAAGGGTCCATCAAGCCCAGTATCCTGTTTCCAACAGGGGCCAATTCAGGCTACAAGTACCTGGCAGGATCTCAGATAGTAAATGGATCCCGTGCTGCTGATGCCCAGTGATAAGCAAGGAGTTTCCCCAAGGCTACCAGGTTGTTAACATTTTATGGACTTTTCTTTCAGGAACTTGTCCAAACCTTTTCTAAACCCAGTTGTGCTGGGAAAAGGAATGTAACCTCTTTTTCTTTTTTTTTTGTTAACCATTTGGTTCTTTGTGCCCACTTCTCACCACGGCTAATGGAAGATATTCTGGAAAGCAGCATCAGAATACCTCCAGAGCAGTGTGGGAAGAGGTGTCTTTCTGCCATAGACTCCTCATTTGGGAATCTTGTTGTTTAGGTCAGCAGTGCATGCCAGAACAGTGGCTTCACATCTGGCTGTCCTAAGAAATAACCGGCTAATCCCATCATCAGATGAGACACATGTTAGGCATACAGGGCTGAATTACATTACTTCATAGGTTGAATGTGACTGGAACTGATGAATACAAGCCTTATTTAGTATTTGGAAAGGAGGTTTGCTGGTGAGGTGTTAATCATATTATTTTCAGGGTGAAAATAGAATTTCACAGCCATCTGTTTGGGGAGGAAGGGAATAAATATTTATTTGTCTCTAATTTGCATATACAATTCAGTAAAGCTGGCTCAGTCTGCTACCACTTTTTTTTTTTTTTTTTTTGTCTTTCCATTGCACCCTTCCATTGACTCCTCCACCATGGTCAGCCCATGGAGCAGCCTCGTGGAGATCCCCCCCCCCCCCCCCCCAGGAGCTGTGGCAAGCCCCAATGACACCAAGGAGAAAAAGCTTGGACAGAAGCCACCAACTCTGAGCTTTCCTGGAGGCCACCATCGCCCCCTTTCCTCGCACTGTCTCTACCAGCTGCTGGACCTGTTTATTTCTTATAATAAATCGGAGAGGTGTTTTGTTTTTTTTTTTTTTTCAGACTCCTTTGTGACTGCCCTTTCCAACCCCAGTTGTCGCTGCAACAGTTAATCTTACTGGGGGCCGTACCACCGTGGTGCCTTCTAGAGCCCTGCAGTCATGGGCCCCCCCCCCCAGTCTGACCACTAGGTGTCACCGTTGCACAATGACGACTTCCTCCCTGGGGGGGCACTGTGAATGCCTCCATAGCATCTGCAGCCCCAGCCCACCTAGGGAGGGGAGAGCCGACCCAGGTACGTCCCACTGAGCCACCCGAAATTGTTCAAAACCATGCGCTTAATTAGCATTCTGCGGCAGAAGGTAACAGCAGGGGCTGCGTCAGATTCATGATCCTTCCTGCCTTAGCCTCCAGCCTTGTTTCACTTTCACAGTTGTCTCATCTGTTTGAGGTGTTTAGTTTCAGCTTTCTCCCCCCCCCCCTCCCTTCCTGTTTGCTCCGGGGAGGGGACGGCGGTAATGACTTGCAGTCTTCTCCTTGGCCAGATGCATCTTGCTAGGGTATGGAACGGTTTACCGGCTGGGCCCCGAAGCAGGGCGGTCTGGCCTTTGTGTGCTCTTTCACTATTGCAGAGTCTTTTGCAAGGATAACAACTGTAAAACACTTCCACAACAAAAATAAGGCTTGATTGACCCCAGCGGGTCTGGTGCCTTCTTCATCTGGCGAGCAGCAGCCGAATATCTGCTGTTTGGGCTTAATTTCAGAAATTTTCGGGGATATATTCAAGGCAGGTGAATAGAAATGGAGAACCTGAAGGCAGTGAAAGACCAAAGGGCCTATTCACATGGCCTATTCCTACTCAGCCAGGTGCTGGTAATGTCAGGCGAGCTGTGCGTGTAGTGGCAAAAGAGAACCCCACAGAACAGGCCCACCTTATCCATGCAGATGTTTGTTACCACTGAAATAATTTACAGGATCAGAGCCTTGGAGCAAAGCAGGGGGAGAAGCAAAAGTTCCAGGATTAAGGGAGTGGGATGTTAAAATGTGTCCCAATAAGATTGTGCTTCTTAGGTATTGCACATGGAGATTTACTGCCAGAGGTCCCTGTACAGTTATCTAGGTGTGAGCTATAGATTTCAGTGTACACATATGAAATAACCATTATGGAATAAGATGGAGTTAATATTTCAAACATTTCCAGGTTCATATTGAAAAGAGGTTTGTCTGGGTAACTTTGAGTAAGCACCTTTTGTTTTCAGTTTTTATTTTATTTTTCCTGGGGATTTCAATGTGATTAATTCCCACACAAAATAAAATAAAAACTGAAAACAAAGGTCTCTCTAACTGGATAAATGTTACCCAGGAGAGGCATTACCTGGATAAAATGTATCTGGATAAGCTGGAGGAATTCTGTGTGTGTGTGTGTGTGTGTGAGATCTGGGGGCCAGAGTTAAGTTAGCTGGAGAACTCATTCAGTATTCAGAGTTAGCATTGGATAAGGCTGGGCTTGCCTGAGAGCAGGCCTAAAGTTAATCAGGTATTTGTACCCAGATAACTTTGTTTCCCAGCTATATATTGAAGCTGGTTAAGTAGCCAAAAAAACCCCCTAAATGAACCTTGGGTCAGCACTGCTGCCAAGAGTATTAAATTACAACAGTGCTGGCAGCATATTCTACCAGCGTTGCTGTGAAAGCAGCACCAGATGCCGCCGGGAGCGGTACAGATGTACTGTGCCCCCCGCAGGGTGCTGGGTGAGGCGAGAGGCTTGGGGTAGGGTGGGGGGGGGGGGTAGGAAAGGGCCTGGAGCCTGCACACTTACTGTGAAATCATAGAGGGAAGGGGGCCATGGACTTCTTGTAGATCTTTTGGGAGGTCTGGGGGAGGGGCCGTCGGGTGCTACAATACATGAATGTAATTCGCTTTGAAGTGCCAGAAAAGCGGAATTATAAATTGAAATAAAATTTAAAATTTTGTAGTGGGGGAGGGTTTTCAATATTTTTTTTTTTGCTACTTTAACCTTAAAATATAGCTGGTTATTTGGGTTCAAATTTAGCCATTTAGGTATAAAAGTTATCAGGGTAACACGACTTGAATTACTTTAGTTGATCTTGTTCCGTTGAATATCCGTGGTAAGTTTCTGTCTAATTTTAGCCTGATAACCTATCTGCTCACAGGCTTATTATCTCCCCGATTCTGTAAAGTGCGCTTGGCCGTGCGCACTGTTTAACACGGGTTTGGCTGTGTGTACAGAAAAGCAGAAAATAAAAATGTGCCCGCCAGTCCAGTTAGGAGAACGGATGCCCAATTTTACCGGCATCCATTTTCCTAACAGATCGCTGTCAGCAGATTTGGAAAACAGAAGCTGGTAAAATTGAGCGTCTGTTTCCTGAACCCTCTGACAGAGACTTCTCTCCTGGGCCAAGGAGGCGCTAGGGTCGCGTAATCGTGCATAGCCCCTCCTTTTAGCACGACTCCTAACGCACGCCCAGCCACCTCTCCTAACGCACGCCCAGGAGAGGTGGCTGGGCGTGCGTTAGGAGAGCGGACGCTCCCCGTTCTGAATCGGCCTGTGTAGATCCACACAGTGCGTTGTATTATGTTCATCTATAATTAAAAAAAAAAAACCCAAAACATTTAAAATTATAAAACAGTAATAAGTTTCAGAACTTAATTTTCCTGTCTCAGGCAGTGATTTGATGTAGCATTTTCCTCTTGGTTTGATGGGTTGTCTTTTTGACCTTTTACTATCGGGGAAAATCGCCAACCAGTGTCTACAGTGCAGAATACAGATTATTTCCATAATTTATTTATTTATTTATTTAACACTTTTTTATACCGACCTTCATAGTGATAACCATATCGGATCGGTTTACATAGAACAAGGATAACTGAAGCAATAAATAAAGTGAATAACAATAAAGGAGAATAAGGTAAAGTTACATTTAACAAGGAGTAGAAACTTGGAAGCTAAATATAGCTGGAAGAAAAAAGGCAGGAAGTATTGTAACATAATAATGATAAAGGATGTGGGTTAAAGCTTAAGGTGCTTTAACCTAAAAGTGCCAGAGTCCATCTTTTGAGTAGATAGCAATCCATTTGTCTGGGAGGGGATAAATTTAAAGAGGCACATTTAAATCATGTCAAAGTAAAAGAGAGTACAGACTTTTTAACAAAAAGAGAGGCGAGAGAGTAAGACAACAGTGTGAGGAAAAACAGACAATTTTAATATTTTGCAGGGGAAATTAGATCATTGTCAAGTGATTGCTTCCTCATCTGAACATGAGGGCATTTTGAAAAGTTTGCCCTAGGTTGTCACATCAGCCCTATAATTGCCAGCTAGGTCCTGAATTATTACTTTATGTGGAGTCAAGGTGCAGTTCGTATGCTTGAGTCTGTCATGTGGGATGAACTGGTATTTTATCTTTTCATTGGAATTTGATCAGTGTATGTTTTGTTTGTGTTGTGTGTAATTGTGATTGAAATTGACATGTTAGTTCATACTGATGTTTGGTTGAAGTTTGACAAAGCTTGTTTGGAAGCCTCGGTTTGGATGATTTGATGTGTATGTGGGAAGGGGCTGGACGTTTTGATTTTATTATATTTGTAATGTTTATAACTATATGATTATGCTTTACTGATGCATTGGTTTTATTATTGTACACAGTCGAGCAAAAATTGGAAAGGGGATCAAGAAAAGCGTTCAATGTTAAATGAGGTTTCTTTTTCTTTTCTGTTCTTTTATTTTGATGATGGGTGGTTAGGGGGAGGGGGGTTCACGTGATCATTATTTATTGCCTGCAGTTGCCCTCTAACTCCCATCAATGGCAGTCGTATACCAGGGTCCTGTGAACTGTTGCCCCTAGCCTTAGCAACCGCTACCAGAAATTTTGAGCAAAAAATGCAGCTAGGAACTGTGACCATGCAGCAATGCTTCCGGATCCTGGTCCAGCCCCTGTAGTGCTCAGGGCTGGATGGAGGCATACACGCACACGTGCCCAGGATGCCAAATTGCAACCTCTTGATGCCCGATCTCTGAGGGACTTCCTCTGCCTATGGGAGAGCCGTGCATCTTAAATCGGGCCCTGTCTGGCAGCAGCAGCAGCAGCAGCAGCAGCAGCTGATGCAGGGGGAGGGAGAGGAGGGATGTAAACCGATCTGGGGCAGGGAGCCGTGGGGAGCTCACGTGACTCCAGCGTGCTGCGCGCTGCAGAAGGGTGGCTATAGAGGTCAGTGCAAAGGCATTGTGCCCAAACCTAGCAAGCAGGGACCATGTTGTGTGCAAGAGGAGAGCTTTTCATGCCCTGGCAGTGACAGACAAAAGCAGCTCTGTTGTTCTAGGAGGACATTAGCCCTCCCCTCCAAACCTGATTTACATCGTGAATGCAAAAAAAACCCAAAACAAAACAGCGTCATGTGGCCAACCTTCATTATTACTTTTACATTTCGCTCCGTGTCATTCATTAATCGGAGAGGAATTTCGGAAATATCTTTAGAACGATGTTTCTAAATATTAAGATTTGAGTATGATTAGTAACTTCATGTTTCATCGAGGAGCTATTCTGTACGCTTATAGATAGAAATTCGAATATTTGGCTATAGGGGTATATAATTAGCGTTGCTGCTCTGCATTTCTTTATCGACAAGATTCATTTCGGTTTAGCAACTGGACGCTGCAAAAACTTGGTTGCATAATAACTAATGTTTAGGACACACGAGCCTCTAAGTAACGACACTTCTTATAGAAAAGGTTAACAAAAAAAATAAAAATGCTACCTGTGCTTTGTTTTTCTGAACCCTCGTTTCCCCACGGGCGTGCTATTTATTCCGCGTTTATTTCCAGGTTCAGCAGAGGATCTGAACCACTGTCTGCAGAAGGCATTTCTGAAGCCTAGACAGCTTCTTGGCTAGTTGGAAACCCTCCCCCTTTAAAAGTATCTTTAATGGGAAAGGTATCAAGTTTCCGTGCTGCTGAAAGCCCCGGAGCCTGCTGTGCAGTTTGCTGGGGGGGGGGGGGCGGTGTTTGATACCGGAGGAGGTGATGGTGGGTAGGGGTGGCTCCTGGCCGTCCGCATGCCAGTGCCGCGCGGAGGGCTCCCCAGCCCTGCATGCGGTTGCTAGGCAGCGGGCTCCCGTGCAGCAGAAGTGGCTCTGATTTGCCAGACTCCCGCGCGCACATGGGAAGGTCCTGGCGAGCCTGTGCGGTCGGGGGGCGGGGAGAGGCGAAGTCGTCCGCATAACGCCGAGAGACCCCCCCCCCACCACCTTTTTTTTCCCCTTTTACCCGCCCGCGAGGAAGAGGAGGAGACGACGAGCTTGGTTACGCGGAAGCAGCCGGACGCCTTCCTGCTGGCACCACAAAAGTGGGAAGAGAGGCGGACGCGGAGAGGTTGGTGGAGGGCGAAGCGCGGCGGCGGCGCGCGCACGGGCACAGGCGGGGGGGGGAGCTTCGGCCATTAGTTTGCCAGATGGTGGCTAGAGATGTCTGCGGTGGCGGCTCCCTGCGCCCAGGGCTGCGCTGCCCTTCCCCGCCCGCTCCTAGCCACGTTTCGCCCAGCTTGAATGGCCTTAAGCATGTGGTTTGCACGGTGAGATGAGAGCCCCCGCCCCCCCCCCTCCCCCTCCATTTTCTTTCTGCAGACGGGAGAGTTGAGAGCAATCGCATGAGCGAACCGGGCAAGATTTACGTCCGGAACTTTTCTCTTTGAATCAACCTTGGGGAAGTGTCTTGTCAACAACTTTCAGTTCGGTCTGGTTCTGGGCACGACCAGCAACTTGCAGCATGGAATGTAGCTTGTTCCCTGTTAACTGGATTTAAGAGAAGAGTGCTGGCAGTTTACCTGATTGCTCTGATTCACAGACTGCAGTGTCTTCCAGATTGTTGCAGCCTATATATAGTTTTATGTGCAATTGTCTCCTACCGAAATCGGTAAGGGGCATTTCTTTCCCAGAAGAACGCCTTAAGTGACTTGAGACCCACGCGATAATATTGCTGGGAGACGTGCAGACATCCTTTTCCTCGCCCACAAGGGCAGAAAGGCTCCACGATTCTAGGGCATGGCCAATGATAAATGTTTCGCTTTCTTACAGGTATTGTTTAATGAGTGTCAAAGGCTGCTTCACGGATTTCCATATTGATTTCGGTGGCACGTCTGTTTGGTATCACGTTTTCCGTGGAGGGAAGGTGAGTGAGTCGAGATGACACCAGATTAGCACTACCAAGGACATAATCCCGAGGCCTATTTTTCACAGTTCTGGTTTTATTATGACGTCTATGTTTTGCAGCTTTCTTCATATTTTCTGCCCAGGTATGTGAAAAATGCCACATAAATGCAATCCATATATTTCTTACATAAAGTACTGTGATGATGCAGATATAAATATCTATGCAGATGTAAATATTGTTGTTGCTGTCTTAGTTTACAATTGTGGTAACTACACAGGATTTGCAAACCCCCTCCCCCCATTGTTAACCTTCTATGCTCTAATGTCTAGTTCATCCTTTGTAGTGACACCATTAAGTTCAGAAATTTGCTGCCAGAGGATGAGGTTAAGACAGCTAGTGTAACTGGCTTTAAAAAAAAAAAAAAAGTTTTGAATATATTTCTGGGGAAGTCCATAAACTGCTATTAATCAGTAGGAGTAGCTACTGCTTGTTACCAGGATTCTTGGCATGGGATCTATTTAATGTTAAGGTACTTGTGACTTGGATTAGCCACTGTTGGAGACAGGATGTGGGGCTTGATGGACCCTTGGTCTGACCCAGTATATCATCTCTTATGTGCACATATTGGCCAGTGGCGCACTCCCTCAGCTACCCAGTGTGGACTCTGGCTGCTAGGAGTTGCCAGTAGCTGGGTCTCCCTGCATGCATTGTTCCATCCTACACTTTGAATGCTCATATGGAGTGCTTTTAAAATTGCCAAGAGATTTCTTTTCTTTTCTCTTTTTATAGATCTCCCCGCCCTTCCAAACTCCAGATGACATATGCCCTCACTGGGCAGGAGGGCATCTTTTATTTGTTTATTTTTTTGGGAGGAGTTGTCCCCTGACAGTTTTTTCTCCTGCTCCTTTTAGGTATCCAGCTCAGTTGTAATCACGGCTGAGAGATGATGCCAGGATCCTTCAGTCGCTACTACTCGGGGATTTTTTTCCCTCTGTTTCATATCTCCCTCCTCCTAATTTAGGTCGGTCTTTGCAGCGACAGGGCTTGACTGGGGGATGCATGTAGCAGGGCTCCTTTTGGATCCCTGTGATTGTGGGCCCTAAACGTGGCCATTGAGAGTAGCCCATGTGCGATGATTGGGACAACCCTTGTCTACCTCTCCACACCCCAGGGGGCCGACCCAGGGAGTGGAAGACCAGATCCCAGGTATTGAACACAGGTCCTTAGCATGGCAATGCACAGTATGGCCACTGAGCCACCAGCAGGGCCCCAAGGGCAGTCATCTTAAATGATCTGATAAAATTGCCTTTTAATCCTGGCAGTAGGATTATGATGCCCAAGACAGTCAACCTTAGGGCACCATGGGACAGTTTCCTGCCATTGTAAAGAAAAGCGGCCAAGAATTCATCCATTTTAAAGCAGTTTTCAAAAATAGACTAATTATTCCCGGTAGACACATTTTTCTCTAGGAAGGATCATCAGTGAAATTCTAGAATCAGGGTCTTGAAAAATACGCTTGTAGATTTTGGTAACTGTTGGAAATACAACTGTTTGCTAGCTCTTCCTTTCTCTCCTCTCTGGTGAAAATAAACTTTAAGAAAATCACTTTGGTGGCACCTCACCAACAAGACCCAAACAGTCAAAGAGATGTGGTCATGTTGTTTCGACAGAGTACCATACTGATAGAAGCGGTAGTCCCCATGGCACACATGCAGCTTGGCTACCTCTGTCTCTGAGGAGAGTTCAGAGGATTTTTTTTTTCTTTTTGCTAAGAATGTGTAATTTTGTAGGTCTCCTTCCTGCATTTACCTATTTGATTTATTTACAGATTTTTTTTATACCACCTCTAGCAGAAAAACTGTGCTAAGCAGTGAACAAAAAAAAACAAAACAAAAAAATGAATAGTGCATCTTACAAAACTCATCAATACAGTAAAGTAAAAATATAAAATGCATGTCTAACTGAAGAGGAAAGCATCAAGCAAAGGCCAGACAAAAGAAATACGCTTTCAACTCTTTCTGGAAAATTTGTAATCGGAAACATTCTCAACTCCATGCGCAGCTCATTCCACAATGAGGGACTCCAGAGGCTGCAGCCTCCTGTGAATGTTTCCACACATTTTGTTGTAACGTGCTGCTGGAGAGAATATATATATTTTTTTTCTCTAGATATTTTGGCTGATTCCGCCTACTCTGCACAATTTACAGCTTTATGAAGAGTGGGTTGTGTCAGGGAAGCAAAGTGATATCTTCCTGGGAGACAGAGCGGATGGGTGCCAAAAGATCGAGCTGAAACAAGGTTATACGTTCTTCATACCGTCAGGTGAGCCCCTTGGAAATCTGAGATAAAACAGCAGTAAAAATTGGAAGCACCTTAGCAATGCCAAAGAGGCCTGAGGGTAAGGTTGGTGGTGGTTTGTGTTTTGCAAATTTATTTACAGAAATAAATATATATATATATATATATTTTTTTTTAATGATCCCTGGAATTATTTTAGAGAGCACTTGGAGGGTGGTCACTTGGGGAAAATTATAAAGGGAATGGAAGTGACTCCCTTATGAAGAAAGGCTAAACAGGTTAGGGCTCTTCAGCTTAAAGAGATGACTGAGAAGGGATATAATGTTTACAAAATCATGGGTGGTGGGGAACAGATTTAATTTAATATTTTTTTTCTGTCTTTTGTGGCTTGATAGTCGCTTCAGAGGGTATCACTGTGTAGTTAAATTGAGTTAAATATAGTACATGCAATTTTTTGATGTAGTGCGCAATTAAGGTGTTACATAGAATTAATCAATAGGGAACGGTTATTTACTTTTTTCAGATGGGACTAGGGGACACTCCATCAAACTAATGGGCAGCAGATATAAAACAAATCGGAGAAAGTTATCTTTTCATTCAGTGCACATTCAAATTTGTGGAATTTATTGCCAGAGGATGTGGTTGAGGCGTCTGGCTTTGCTGGGTTTAAAGGGGGTTTGGACAAGTTCTGGAAGAAAAGTCCATAGCCAGGTAGACTTTTGGTGAAAGCCAGCGCTTATCCCTAGGAGTCGGCAGCAAGAAATAGATCTACTCTTTGGGATCTGTTGGGTCCTTCCTGGAATCCAGATGGGCCTTGGAGACAAGGTGTTGTGCTTGATGGATCCTTGGTCTGACCTCGCATGACACCTCTTACGTTCTTAATAGAGCTGTATGTAGTGGGACTGGGTTGGCTGTAGGTCATGGGTTTTGTCACATTGCAGGGAGACATTTGAAGGCCCGATTCCTTGAGAAACTTTTCATCCTTGATTTGCTCCATCCCACCCCCCCGGGCTTAGAACCTGTGTTTAAGCGTAGGGAGGTTAAGTAATTTTGTTCAAGGTCCGGACACTTGAGTGGTAGGTAAGAGGGTTTCCAGGTTTTCAGCTCTGGGTATTCATCATTGCTTTCCGGTAGAAGCCCCAATAATGTACACTGTTCTCTTTGAACACAGGCTGGTGGTCCATGTTGTTTTTTCTAAGTATAAAGCTTGGAAAACTCTGTGTGCATTCAATTAATGGGGAAGGGAGAGAGAGAGAGGGGAGAGGTAGCAGTGGAGGGAGGACTTAACCACAAAGTAATCCGCCTCCCCTCAGGGATGAGAAGCACTTTGATATTTCCTTTGTTTTCTAATGCCCCTGGGGTAATTATCTGATTATATCAGGATAGGTACCCTCACTGCTGTTGTATTGCTCCGTCACATAATCCCGTCGGCATTTATATGCAAAGTGTCCCCAGAAATGGCATAAAGGCAGAATCCATCACTGGTAGCGTTTAAACAAAAATCAGTTTGATTCTTAGCAGTAACAGATATGACAGTGCACAGCTTTAGTGGTTCCTGATCTGTTTGCCTCATGGCTTTATGAATTTCTATCCCGTTTTCATAATCCTCGGATGCCTGTTTTTGTTGCCCTCCAAAAATCTGGTAAGAATTTTGCGCACGTTAATGATACCTGTTTTTATTATGGCATTCTTTCATCTTTGTATGGTACAGAGAAGCATCAATGTGATTACATTTTCTCTTTGGGTTTACTTGAGGTCATAAGAAGTAAATATCTTAGCTTATGTCACTTGCATGGGAATAATCAGCAGAGCTGTATTCAGCCGAGCACATGTGTTGTGTATATACGTTCAGGCTCGTGAAGTGCTGAATTCAAGAGCCACTCTTCTAGAGCATAGGGATGATCAGAGAGAGAGGATTTATGTAGCCGGTCCAGGTTCTCTGGTTAATCTCTCAGTGGGTGGCCAAATGACCTAGGCCTGCAAAATTTGGAGATAAGCAGAAAATTACACATGTGTCAATCGCCATGGGACAAATGTTCAACTGCTTTATAAAGCGTGCATTGAATATATTGGTAAGGTCATATGTTTTATCTTTGCAAAATCACACATTCCCTGTAAGTACCAGGATCAGTCCAGACAGCTGGGTTATGCCTCCCCTCCAGCAGATGGAGTCAGAGAGAAAACTGAAAGCACCCCCTAGATATACAGGTGTGCCACCTGCGATCCCTCAGTATTATCTCTGACTCCAGCAGATTGAGAGGCATAACCTGCGGTCCTGGTCTGGTCAGTTTATCGGTACTGGGAAACATTTGGAAAAAAAAAAAAAAAAAGAGGGACAAAGATCAATTGGTTTCTTCCCTCCTATCGTTTGTTTGTCTGTGTTAGTGTCTGGCGCGGCGCGGTTGGAGCTCATTGCGGGCAGGCAGGAGGGCAGTGTCCTCCTTAATTTTCCCGGATTACAGTGTCCTTGAACCTGGGGGAGAGCTTACCGGTGGGCCGGTCACCCTCCCCCCAATTCCAGGGGATTCAGCCCTGAAGGGGGTTTAAAAAAAAAAAAAAAAAAAAAAAGTTTTGAATTGGGCTAGCTGAGTCACTTAAGTCCTGTTGGGGACAGGCAGTGAGTTATATATATATATATATATTTCTTTCCCTTAACCCCGGCCTGCCAGCGTGTTCTTGGACCCGGAGGGGGTGGCTAGTTCACCCGGCGCGCTGTATCTGTGAGGATCCTTCTTCACCTTGCCTTTGGCGCCCTTTTTGTGTAGCAGCTCCGTTCGCTGCTCTGATGCCGCGGTCTTCGCTCTGCGTGTCCTGTGGGGGGGCGGGGGCGCGACTCTCCCGAGAGGGTCTCTGTCCCCGATGTTTTCCCGGGGGCGAGGGATCCTCTCGGGGGCCGAGCGCTGCCCGCAGCAGGTCTCCTCTCCCCTCTCCGTCCCGGCATCGCAGCGCTGCAGGCAGTGGTTCTCCGGCCCCTCCTCCCTCGGGGAGGAGTGCGGCGGCCATCTTGGCCACGAGGCAGACTGAATCGTCAGCGTCGGAGGAGGAGAAAATCTCCCCTCCTCCCTCTCCTGGTGCCCAGAGCGCGCGCTCCCAGACCGATTTGGGGACTCCTCGAGCCCCCCTCTCTATAGATGCCCCGAAGAAAAGTTTGAAAAGGGCGGTCCCCTTTTCTTCCGATTTTGTGCTCTTAATGCACAAAGCCTTTTTGCAGGCAGAATCCGGCTGGGAGGCAGAGGCGCCCACTCCCCCGAAAGTCCCCAGGACCACTGCCTTGCCCCAGGGGACCCAGCCGGGCGCGGGTTCCTCCGGGGGCCAAGGTCCCCGTCCGTGGGGGGGGGGGGCTGCGGACCCGGAGGACTCAGCCGTGCCGGAGTCCCTGGGGGCTCCGGACTCTTTGACGGCGGATACTCTGGGGGCCGTAGAAGGGGATGACCCCCAGGTGCTACGTTTGTTTGGAAAGGAGGAATTGAGCTCCCTTATTCTTCACGTGTTGCAGGAGCTAGAGTTAACGACTCCGCCGCAGGAGGCGGACACGTCTACAGGGGATATTGCAATGGCAGGGATTAGAGCTCCCCCGCAGACCTTTCCCTTTCACCACAAGGTCTTACAGATCGTTTCAAAGGAATGGGACCTCCCAGAGGCGTCCCTGCGGGTGAATCGGGCCATGGAAAGGCTATATCCCTTACCCAAGGAGTCATTGGAGCTCTTGAAGACGCCCGTGGTAGATTCGGCTGTCACGGCTGTGGTAAAGCATACGACAATCCCCGTGACGGGGGGTATAGCGTTGAAGGACCTCCAAGACCGCAAGCTTGAGGTTTTATTAAAGCGTATTTTTGACGTGGCGGCTCTGGGGGTCCGAGCGGCGGCTTGCAGCAGCCTTGTGCAGAGGGCCAACCTCCGCTGGGTTCAGCAGCTGCTGACCATGCAGGAGCTCCCTCCGGGAGAGGCTGAGCAGGCGAATTGTGTTGAGGCGGCGGTCGCTTATACTGCGGATGCCCTGTATGACTTGTTGCGCACATCGGCTCGCATTATGTCCTCGGCGGTCTCAGCCAGGAGGTTGCTGTGGCTCCATCGTTGGTCGGCGGACGCCAACTCCAAGGCGAGGTTAGGTTCCTTCCCCTTTAAGGGCAAGTTGCTATTTGGCGAGGAGCTGGACCAGCTTATTAAGGACCTGGGTGACAACAAGGTCTACAAGTTGCCGGAGGATAAGCCTCGGCAACCTCGGTCGTTTGGGAACGCTAGGGCTCGCTTTCGGGGGCAACGGCGTTTCCGTGGGGGAAGAGGGGGTTCCCTTCCCCAGCGGCAGCAGGCGACAAGATCCCAGGCCTGGTCGTCTTCTTCCTTTCGCGGCAGGAGGCCTCTACGCGGGGGCGCTTCCACAGGCTTTCCTGCCATCAAGCCCGCACAATGAAGGTGCGCGGGCCCACTCCTCCGTTCCCGTTATCGGAGGTCGGCTGTCCCGGTTCTGGGAGGAGTGGGCCAAGATCACTTCGGATCAATGGGTCCTCGACGTGGTCCGGTACGGCTACGAGTTGGATTTTGTACGTCCCCCCCGGGATCTCTTTCTGGTATCGCCATGCGGGCCAGTAGAAAAACAGGTAGCTATCGCCCAAACGGTCGCCCATCTACAGGCTCTGGGGGCGGTGGTTCCGGTTCCGCGGGACCAGCTACGGACGGGTCGGTACTCCATATACTTCCTGGTTCCCAAGAAGGAGGGCACCTTCCGACCCATTCTGGATCTCAAAGGAGTAAACAAGGCGTTGCGTGTGCCCCGCTTCCGGATGGAGACCCTCCGGTCTGTTATTGCGACCGTCCACAAGGGAGAGTTTTTGGCTTCTTTGGACCTGACAGGGGCCTATCTTCACATCGGAATAAGAGAACGGCATCAACGGTACTTGAGGTTCACGGTGATGGGGGACCACTACCAGTTTTGCGCCCTCCCCTTCGGGTTGGCCACCGCACCGAGGGTGTTCACCAAAGTTCTCGTGGTGATAGCGGCCTCCCTCCGCCGTCAAGGCGTCCTCGTGCATCCCTATCTCGACGATTGGCTCATTCGAGCAAAGTCACAGGCGGCCTGCAACCGGGCGGTCTCCTTAGTGGTGCACCAGCTGCAGGAGTTGGGTTGGGTAGTCAACTTCACGAAGAGCAGACTCGAACTGACCCAACAGCTGGAGTTCCTGGAAGCTCGGTTCGACACCTTGGTGGGCAAGGTTTTTCTTACGCACCAACGCATGGTCAATCTCATGACTCAGGTACGGCGCCTGTTGGAGCTCGAAATGCCCACGGTCTGGGATTATTTACAAGTCATTGGTCATATGGTGTCTACTATGGAAATGGTACAATGGGCTTTTGTGCATATGCGTCCATTACAAAGAGCACTTCTATCTCGCTGGGATCCCCGCTCGGAGGAGTACGGGATAGAATTGCCTTTGCTGGAGCCGGCTCGCTCCAGTCTCTCTTGGTGGCTGACTCCAGCCAATCTCCTACAAGGGGTGGACCTCGAACCCCCGCCTTGGTTGGTGGTGACAACGGATGCCAGCCTGTCTGGCTGGGGAGCGGTCTGCCAGTCCCGTGCGGTCCAGGGCACCTAGTCAGCACTCCAAGCGACTTGGTCCATCAACCGATTGGAGACCAGAGCGGTCCGCCTGGCCTTGCGTTATCTCCTTCCACTGGTACACGGACGAGCAATAAGAGTTCTGTCGGACAATGCGACCACAGTGGCGTACATAAATCGACAAGGAGGCACAAAAAGTCTGGCGGTAGCGACCGAGGCGGCGCTGTTGATGTCTTGGGCGGAAAGACACATAGAGCGTCTCGCGGCCACCCACATTGCCGGCGTGGACAACGTTCAAGCGGATTTCCTCAGCCGGCAGCACCTGGATCCAGGAGAATGGGAGATTTCGGCGGAAGCGATGGCTCTCATTGCGCGGCGTTGGGGGACTCCGCGCTTGGACCTCATGGCGACCCGTCAAAATGCAAAGGCGGTGCGCTTCTTCAGTCGGAGGAGAGAGCACGCGTCAGAAGGAGTGGACGCGCTAGCTCTTCCGTGGCCTCGTTACATTCTTCTTTATGTGTTCCCTCCGTGGCCCCTCGTAGGGAAAGTGCTACGACGCATAGAGTCCCATCACGGTCCGGTGATCCTCGTGGCTCCGGAATGGCCGCGGCGTCCGTGGTTCGCGGATCTGGTCAACCTGGCAGTCGACGGCCCTCTGCGTCTCGGTCATCTTCCCAATCTTCTTCGTCAGGGTCCAGTATTTTTCGATCTGGCGGATCGTTTTTGTCTGGCAGCTTGGCTTATGAGAGGAAGCAGTTGAAGAAGAGAGGTTATTCGGACGCGGTGGTGTCTACTCTCCTTCGGGCCCGTCTGTCGTCCACTACGCTCGCCTACGCGAGGGTTTGGAAAGTTTTCCATGATTGGTGTGACACGGTGGGTACTTCGGCCAGACGTTCGTCTGTGGCGGATATCCTTATGTTCTTACAAGATGGATTGAAGAAGGGGTTAGCGTACAATTCACTTCGAGTTCAGGTGGCGGCCTTGGGATGCTTGCGAGGTAAGGTAGAAGGCTCTTCCCTTGCGAGTCATCTGGATGTGGCGCGTTTTTTGCGAGGGGTTAGAAACTTGCGTCCTCCCGTCAGGCTTCCCTGTCCGTCTTGGAACTTGAACTTGGTACTCCGTGGCTTGTGTGCGGCTCCGTTTGAACCTATTAAGGCGGCTTCCTTGAAGGATCTGACTCTCAAGGCTGTCTTCCTTGTGGCCATTTCTTCGGCTCGTCGGGTGTCGGAGCTTCAGGCTCTCTCTTGCAGGGAACCGTTTTTGCGCATATCGGCGTCAGGGGTTTCCCTACGGACTGTTCCTTCCTTCCTACCCAAGGTGGTCTCCGCGTTTCATGTCAACCAAACGGTGGAATTACCTTCCTTTTCGGACAAGGACCTGCAGTCTTCTCAAGGTAGGGACTTGAGGCGTCTGGATGTCCGTCGGATTCTTTTACGCTATTTGGAGGTTACCAATGACTTTAGAAAGTCAGATCACCTTTTCGTGTTGTGGAATGGGCCCAAGAAGGGTCTTCAGGCTTCTAAAGCTACGATTGCACGCTGGTTAAAGGGTGCTATTGCGGCCACGTATGTTGGATGTGGTAAGCCTATTCCTGCTGGGCTTAAGGCTCATTCTCTGCGTTCTCAAGCGACTTCATGGGCAGAGAATCACTTGGTCTCTTGCCAAGAGATATGCAGGGCGGCCACATGGAAATCCTGGCATACTTTTGCCAGGCATTATCGCCTGGATGTTCGTGGTCCTCCTGCAGAGTCTTTTGGGAGCAGTGTAATTCGAGCGGGACTCTCAGGGTCCCACCCCAGTTAAGGCGGCTTGGGTACATCCCAGCTGTCTGGACTGATCCTGGTACGTACAGGGAAAGGAAAATTAGGTTCTTACCTTTGCTAATTTTCGTTCCCGTAGTACCATGGATCAGTCCAGACGCCCGCCCTCAGTACTTCTGGGAGTCCGCTCGTGTTCCATTTCTGTTTTTTCTTCCATTACAGTTTGTATTGGTAATAGATGCCACAGTTTCGAGGTGAAGTGTCTCCTTTCCTCGTGTTTTATTGTTCGCTCTGTGGTGTCCTGTTTGTTATGTCTGGTTTTACCTGTTCTCAAGGAGGTTTCTACTTGATCTGGTCATTTAGGTTATGATTTAGATCACAATTTTTTGACATTCTCTTGGGGGTACGGTTGAAGGTGATTCATTCCTTATTTCTGCTTTGATATCACATATACTGAGGGATCGCAGGAGGCACACCAGTATATCTAGGGGGTGCTTTCAGTTTTCTCTCTGACTCCATCTGCTGGAGGGGAGGCATAACCCAGCTGTCTGGACTGATCCATGGTACTACGGGAACGAAAATTATCAAAGGTAAGAACCTAATTTTCCTTCATGTGTGTGTCTTTTTTTTTTTTTTAACTTTCTGGAAGACCAGCCTATTACTGGCTCAACGGCAGCGCTTCTTGCTTACTGTGCTGGGGGACCTGGGTTTTGATTCCTGTACTTGGCTTCAGCTCTCCGGTTGGGTGGAGCTGGGGAAGCTGCGGCTGCAGAATTCATAGCCCCTGGGAGAGAGGACACCCCAGCCATCGCCCAGTGGCGACACCTAACAGTTGGATGTAGGGATCTGGGGTGCATTACTCTGGGCCAAGGATTGTCACCACAATGACTGGGCTAAGTGGGGGATGGGATATATAAAATATATATCCAGAGTGATGTACATGACTAGGGTAGTGTGATCATGGTGTTGCATATTGTTTATGTATTTTAATTGCAATGTTTTTAATGACTTGATGTTTTAATTTTGTATGTGTATTGGTACCGGCATTGAACTATGGTGAATTTGCACTCCATAAGAATTTTAAAAATAAATAAATAGGGGAGCCCCCCCTCCCCCGGTAGTACTGAAGAAAGGATGATGAGTTCCGTAGCCCATTGGTTGTAAAGCTGGAAGATTAATGAAGCAGAAGGAAGTTGTGACACAAACCACCCCCCAAACCTTGCAAGAGATTACAAGTTTCCTGTGATGTGAACAACTCTGGGTATAAAACAAGGAGGAGTAATATTCTGTCTGCGTCTCTGTTCTTGTCCCAGTGCATGTCTCATGGGAAAACTTCTAACCCTTTCGCCACTCCTGCCCTCTTACCCTCCCACCCCCAGAAAGCACTCCCTAAAGTTTACATAAGAACATAAGAAATTGCCATGCTGGGTCAGACCAAGGGTCCATCAAGCCCAGCATCCTGTTTCCAACAGAGGCCAAAAACCAGGCCACAAGAACCTGGCAATTACCCAAACACTAAGAAGATCCCATGCTACTGATGCAATTAATAGCGGTGGCTATTCCCTAAGTATAATTGATTAATAGCCATTAATGGATTTCTCCTCCAAGAACTTATCCAAACCTTTTTGAACCCAGCTACACTAACTATGAGCTGAAATGGCTTAATGACCCCCCCGCCCTGGACCTAGATCCATGCCAAGTTTGGTTGAGCTGGGTCCAGCTTTTGGAAAGTTGTACGGGTGGGACACACTCGCAGAGATCGGTATGATCTGATAAGCCTCTTTCCCTGTCGAACCAAGGCTTAAAACAAACAAACAAAAAAAAAACCACACACAGGAAAAATGGTCAAATGATCCTGAGTTATATTTCATAATGTTACTTGTTCACCTTGGTGCCTGACATCAACCTTCTTAAGAACAACTGTAAAGCCTTTCCGAATGCCGGAGCTGGGTACATGAGGAAGGCCCACATTTCCAATCTCCCTGCACTGAAGTTACTGGGTAATACATTTAAAACTAATAAGGGAAAATTATTTTTTTTTTTACTCAACGCATAATCAAGCTCTGGAATTTGTTGCCAGAGGATGTGGTGAAAGCTTTTAGTGTAGCTGTGTTAAAAAAAAAAAAAAAAAAAAAAAGGTTTGGACAAGTTCCTAGAGGAAAAGTCCATAAACCATTATTAAGGTGGAGTTGCAGAAATCCACTGCTTATTCTTGGGATAAGGAGCTTGGACTATCTACCCCTTGGGATCCTGCCAGGTACTTGTGACTTTGGCCACTGTTGGAAACAGGATGCTGGGCTTGGTGGACCCTTGGTCTGACCCAGTATGGCATGTTCTTATGTTCTTACAACTCCCACAGTTTGATTCAGAATTTTTTTTTAGATGTTTTATATTTGTTTTTAAGTTAATGTCATAAGTTTTAGCTTATGTGTGTGTTTATCATTGTAACTCACTTAGGATATCAGTTAAGCGAGTTATAAATATTTTAAATAAGTAAAATAGCGTAAGCCTGCACTGCTTTACCTAATGAGGAGAAATAATCAGGCTACAAACAGAAATGTTTGTGGCGGGAGTTAAAAACAAATAGGATGAATCCAAAACATCTTCCTGCTTAATGGTTACAGTTAGGAAGCTGAAACCTCACCTGTGCTTTGCAGTTTTCTGACTTTGTTCTTCCCTGCCAGTGCATCCACATTACAGTGCCGGGCTTATGCTTTTAAGATCACCCCAGATACAGTGTGTACATGCACAGCACTAGAAAGAAAAGGCACATTTCATGCATTTCTTCTATTTATTCTGCCATGTGTTTGGCTCTTCCCCCCCCTCTTTTGCACTATTTATTTAGATTTCGTTCCTAAACACCTTTCTGGAAAGATGTCCTATTTCATGCCCTTCTCTCCAGACAGTGTGACCAGGAAGCTGCGGGGGTCCCTAGCTGGCCAGAGGGGCACCGCTCTTTCACCAGCAGGGACTGCCATGGTCATGATGCTGCCATGAATTTGAGCTTTGATACAAAAAAAAATAGCAATTCTTATGTACCATTTGCCCTCTTGTTTTATATTCCCTCCCCAAAATGGCATGTCCAGATAACTCTTGGAATGCTTCTAAGATTGAAACCTTCAGTACCCTCTCGGGAAGAGGCATGTTGCCCCCAAAATACACGCAAGCCGCACCAGATGGAGACTCTAAGCTCTGTCTACAGTGCCAGCAACCTGTGCAAATCTCTCTCCCCCCCCCCCCCCCCCCCCCCCCCCCCCCCAGTGTGTAGACAAATGGACTCAAGACCAGTGGGTTATGCTCCCCTGCCAGCAGATGGAGACTAAGCAAGCTGATTCCACAGTATATATACTCTTACAGTGACCCTGGCCTGCCGGTATTCTCCATCTCCAGCAGATGGTGGATGTGCATCTCCCTATGGGGATTGCTTTGAGATTTTTGGAAGGAGAAATTTGAAATTTGACTTAAGGAAAAGAAAGCTCTGCTCTCCTCCGGTGATAACAAAAGGTCCCTCCCCCAGTTGAGAATTCCTGAAGTGATTTCCGTGGTCTCTGAGGTGTACCCTGGGTTTCTGGTAGCTGGGTTTCCCAGTGTGGACGTAGCTGCTAGTTTGGCTGAAAGGCAGCAGGTGCAAGAGGCCAAGCATGGTGGTGACGATAGATGCCCTCTTCCCCCGTAGCCGGAGACCGTCTCTGTACTCAGCTGGTAAGCGCTGAGCTCAGGTAAAGTTAAAAAAAAAAAAAAAAAAAAAAGTGATCGATTACCTTCAGATACAGAGACAGAGGGGTTTTTAGGCTTCCTCCGGTTTCCGTGATCAGTGCGCCGTCCCGACGTTTGTTCCCGTTCTCGTCGTGTTTGGGGGAACTGGGCAGCCTGGCGTGCTCAGCAGCCCCGCTGGGTTAGGCCGCGCAGTTAGGCTTGCACACCGCGTGGTAGGTCTCTCTGGTGTTTTCGCGCACTCCTGCTTGTGTTTTGCTGCCCTGTGCAGTGCGCCAGTTCTGCGCACATGTTGTGCCATCTCAGTTTTGGGTGCGCCTTTTGCACGCACAAGCTTTGCACTGATTCAAACGCTTTGCCTGGCGCACAAGTTGTGCGTGTGCCTTGCCGCGCTTACTTCTCCGGCGCTTAATTTTTCTGCGCGTAACTTGTTGAGCGTGAGCCGTTCAGATGCACGTTTTATTGGTGCCATCACAGTGGTAAACAAGAAGCCTAAGCGCCTTTCTCTTTTGTGTTCCTTGTCGCATTAGGGCTTCCTTGCCTGACCTGTCTTCTAACCTGTGTCAGCGCTGTTCAGACGCTCAGGGTGAGTTGTCTTCCTCGGATTTTGCTAAGTCTGGCTCCTCCCATTCTAATGAAGGGTTGGTTACAGCTTTGGCTGGAGGGATGCCAGACCTTGGTTCTCCCTTGACTGGCTCCTATGCTAGTGAGGGCAGTTCTGTGGGACCAGCTCCAGTTCCTTCTGGGCTTCATCTGGACCTGGCTGCTTTTTCTTGGGTGGAATTGTCTCAAGGCTTACAAGCTCTTCTTCAAGTGTAGTTCTCCTCTTCACCCAGTCCTGTCAGGTCGCACCCTCAGCCGGTGCCTCCTCCCTCTTCCAGTCCTGTGCTGAAGCTATGGAGCTCGCCTCAGCTCCCTGCGGGTGTTCCTGACAGGAACACGGATGGCACTGATGATGAGGCAGATCCTGATTCCCTGGAAGAAGGGGGAAATTTCTCCGGGTCTGGACCTGTATCTTACCAGGTTGTGCTTCTCTCATAGAGATGAGCTGCTAGCCCTGATTTCCCAGACTTTGAAACAGCTGGGTGTTACTGGTAGGGATGCCATGTCACAGCCGAAGAAGAATCCCATTTTGTTTCCTTACGTAAAGCCTCTTGATTTTTCCCTATGATGGGTGTCATTCAGGAATTGATTGATCTTGAATAGGACGCCCCAGAGGCAAATTTTAAAGGGGCTCAGACATCGGAAGGCCTGGATCTAGCTGTGAGAGAACGTTTGCATTTTTCCAAGGTGGATGCGCAGGTCTGTGCAGTCTCTAAGCGGACAACTATCCCCATGGAGGGAGGAGCAGCCCTGAAGGATGTGCATGATAGAAGGATTGAGGCTATCCTTAAGCAAGCCTTTGAGGCAGTGCCTATGATGTTACAGATGGCTTCCTGTTGCTCCCTAGTGATGCACTCTTTTCTGCTTCTCTCTCAGGAGGTTGATGATTCTGGAGGGAATTCCAGAACATTTATGGAACCCGCTGCCGCCTTTTTAGTAGACGAGGGCTGCAATTCAGTCTGTACCTCTGCCAGAGGAGTAGCTTCAGTGATAGCAGCCAGGCATCAACTCTGGGTGTGAAATTTTACAAATATTACCTTTAAAGGCTCGCTCTTGTTTGGGAGTGAGTGGGAGAAACTGGCCAGTAATGGGGCGAATCACCGCTTCGTCTGTTGCTGGAGGATAAGAAGCAGTTGCAGTGCCCCTTTGGTATGAGGGGTCGTCTCCGGGGTTCCAGGCGTCTTCGTCCCTGCAGAGGGTTGACCTTTCAGAGGACTTGGCCTTTCGGTAGGTCCCTGTCCTTTTGTTCCAGACAGCCCAAGAGAGGAGCAGGCTCAGGTGGCGGATCTTCCCGAGCTTCCCAATAAAGGTTTGTCGACCCACGATCGAGAACAAGAGGTAGGGGGATCTCTCACTCACACACTCACTCACTCACTCTCACTCACATTGGAACAGTGGGTCCTGGAGGTGATATGTGCTGGAATTTAGCAGTGTTTCTTGAGACGTGTTCATGGTTTCTCCTTGCCACGCTCCACAAAAGAAGCAGGCAGAGGAGTCTATGCTTCAGACTCCTCAGGCTGAGGGCTGTGCTTCTGGTGTCACGTCTCAAAGTATGGGGCGATGTTCCATTTATTTTGTTGTACCCAAGGAGGGTTCATTTAGTCCCGTCCTGGATCTCAAAAGGGTCAACCGTCATTTGAAAGTGACTCATTTTTGTATGGAAACCTTACGCTCTTTGATAATGGCAGTGCAGTTGTGGTAATTTGACATCCCTGAATCTGTCCAAGGCCTACCTTGATATTCCCATCTGTTTGGAACACCATTTTCTACGTTTTGCGGTACAAATGGGGTGCCTTTATCAGTTTGGGTGCTGCTCTTTGATCCAGCCACTGCCCTCAGAATGTTTTCTAAGGTTATGGTGGTGATAGTAGCAGCCTTGAGAAGAGCAGGGATTCTGGTGCACCCATACTTTGGCTGATTCGCACCAACTCTCAGGAAGAGAGCCGCCTGGTGACACATGAAGTGATCATCTTGTTGCAGGAGCTCCGTTGGATGGTGAACTTGGCCAAGAGCAGTCTTCATCCACCCCAGTTGTTGGAGTATCTGGGGGTTCGGTTCACCACGGGACAGGACAAGGTTTTCCTGCCGAAAGTTCTAATTCAGAAATTGATTTCTCGGGTGCGTCAGTTGCTGAACACTATACGCCCAACGGTGTGGTCCTATCGACAGTTGCTTGGCTTAATGGCACCAACCCTGGAATTGGTGCCATGGGTGAGGGCATATATGCATCCTCTTCAGTGCTCGCTACTATCTCATTGGAACCCACAGTCTCAGGACTATTCGGTTCGCCTCCACTTGCCGATGAAATCTGCTCTCGCCTCCAGTGGTGGTTGCAGGAGACTCATCTGAGAGAGAGAGATTCCTTGTCCTCCCCAACCTAGTTGGTACTTACGACAGATGCGAGTCTCCAGGGTTGGGGAACTCACTGTCAGGAGCTGACGGCCCAAGGATTGGAATGCTGAGGAGTCTCGCTGGAACATCAGTTGCCTGGAAGCCCGTGCGCTCTGATTAGCCTGCTTTTGCAGTTTAGCCATAGGCTGCTGGATCAAGCAGTCTGCGTGATGTCTGACAACGCGATGATAAGGGGAATGGAACAACTCCCCTATGAGGAAAGACTAAAGAGGTTAGGACTTTTCAGCTTGCAGAAGAGACGACTGAGGGGGGATATGATAGAGGTGTTTAAAATCATGAGAGGTCTAGAACGGGTAGATGTGAATCGGTTATTTACTCTTTCGGATAGTAGAAGGACTAGGGGACACTCCATGAAGTTAGCATGGGGCACATTTAAAACTAATCGGAGAAAGTTCTTTTTTACTCAACGCACAATTAAACTCTGGAATTTGTTGCCAGAGAATGTGGTTCGTGCAGTTAGTATAGCTGTGTTTAAAAAAGGATTGGATAAGTTCTTGGAGGAGAAGTCCATTACCTGCTATTAAGTTCACTTAGAGAATAGCCACTGCCATTAGCAATGGTTACATGGAATAGACTTAGTTTTTGGGTACTTGCCAGGTTCTTATGGCCTGGATTGGCCACTGTTGGAAACAGGATGCTGGGCTTGATGGACCCTTGGTCTGACCCAGTATGGCATTTTCTTATGTTCTTATGTTCTTATGACAGTGGCCTACATCAATCACCAGGGAGGAACCAAGAACCAGCACGTGTCGCAGGAAATAGACCAACTTATGGAACGGGCGGAAGGTCATCTACAGATGATCTTGTTCTCTCATATTGCAGGAAAAGACAAGGTAAGAGCAGACTTTCTTAGCAGAGAGAGTCTGGACTCAGGAAAATGGGCGTTGACTGCCGAGGCATTTCAGCTGATTGTGGATCGCTGGGGCCTTCCGTTCCTAGACTTGCTAGCGACTTCTCACAATGCGAAGGTTCCTTGATTTCTTCAGTCACAGGAGAGATCCGTGGTCTCTGGGCATAGATGCTCTTGTACAGGTCTGGCTAGATTGCTTTACCTCTTTCCTCCGTGGCCATTGCTGGGCCAGATGATTTGCAGAATCGAAGACCCCAGGGAGCTAGTACTCCAGGAGGTGCCGGATTGGCCCAAGCGTCTGTGGTTTGCGGATTTATGAAGACTTCCTGGTGGAGACCCTTCTTCAGCTTCTGCCACAATGGGTTCTTTTACAGCAAGGTCCAGTTCTTCATGAGGATCAGACTTGGTTCTGTTTTACGGTTTGGCCCTTGAGAGGGCTCGCGTGTTGAAGCATGGGTATTCTTCCATGGTGATTTCCACTTTACTCTGCGCTCCAGAAGTTCTCCACTTCCTTAGCCTATGTGCAGGTATAGAGAGTATTTGAGGCCTGGTGTGAGAAGCGTGGTGTTCTTTCATAGAGGTGGTCCTCTGCTTCAAAGGCAGGGGAGAAAGACCGATAATTCACGCATATCCAGCATAGCTCTCTGCTTCAACGGCAGGGGGAATGAAGAAAGGTGGATCTATATACAGACAACAACCAATAAGGACTGAATTACATAGTCTGGGTAAACAAATAAGCATGGGTGTAGCTTGCTTATTGCGGCGGTTACTACCCCTAACTAATTAAGCTAGATATTCACTTAGATGCAGTTCCAACACTGCTCTCTACATTAATGGTGGGGGTGGAAGGGAAATAGAACCAAAAGGTTATTAAGAGCCAAGACTAACAGAAGTATTAGAAAAAAAAATAAAAAGTGCAAAGCTTACTGGCAGACTGGATGGGCCGTTTGGTCTTCTGCTGTCATTTCTATGTTTCTATGTTCTTCCTCATTTAGTTAAGATTCCACTCATTCGGGATTTTTTGCAGGATGGGTTGAATAAAGGATTGGCCCTTAATTCCTTGAAGGTGCAGGTTGCGGCTCTTGCCTGTTTCAGGGGTCCAGTGAATAGTGCTTCCTTGTCTCATTCTGATGTGGTCTGTTTTTTGAAGGGAGTGAATTATCTTAGGCCTCCCTTGAAGTTACGGTTCCCTTGTGAAGTCTTAACTTGGCGCTGGATTTCTTGGCGGGCCCTACGATCCAACCGATGCATAGCTTTTCCTTGCAGTTGTTGACCTTGTAGACTGTGTTCTTAGTCGCTATATGTTCTGTGCGTTGAATTTCTGAGCCGCAGGCCTTGTCTTGCCGGGAGCCATTCCTGCGGGTGATTCCAGGGGCATTACAGCTGCATACTGTTCCCTTTTTTTTGCCCAAAGTGGTGTTGGATTTTCATTTGAATCAGTTCATCTCCTTGACGTCTCTGAATAAGGTCAGGGATGCAGAGGAGTATCGCCTCCTGCGCTCCTTGTCGTGTGGTATCTGGAGGTTTCTGAGACTTTCTGGAAGACGGATCGCCTGTTTGTCCTTTTATAGTGGGAGTAGGCAGGGCACTCCAGCTTCGCAGGCTACCAGGGCTCGCTGGATTAAGGAGGTAGTCATGGCCACGTATGTGTATGCTGAAAAGCCATTGCCTACTTAGGTTAAGGCTTGTTCTACTAGGGCTCAGGCGGTGTCATGGGCGGAGATTAGATTGTCTCCTGTCGACATTTGCTAAGCTGCGATGTGGTCCTCCTTATATACATTTTCCAGGTTTTATCGTCTGGATGTACAGGCCTGGGAGGACACAGTCTTTGCACAGGCGGTGTTTACTGGACCGCGGGCAGCCTGCCACCCTGTTCGGGAATAGCTTTGGTACATCCCACTGGTCCTAAGTCCATCTGTTTACATGCTAGGAAAGGAGAAATTAATTACCTGATAATTTTGTTTTCCTTAGTGTAGACTGATGGACTCAGCTTCCCGCCCTTGGCTGCCGCATGAATGTGTCAATAGTCCTGTTGGGCTCCGGGTCCCAAGGGGATTACTGATAAGTGTTTATTCAGTCCCTAGATTGGGGTACCTAGATCCTAACATGAGTTCAGTGTTTCTTGTTGGTTGAGTACAGTTATGGTTGCCTGTTTTTAATCAAGTTTTAATCAGGTTGTTTGCTAGTCTGTCCAGAGTGGCTTTTGAAGAGAATATCGGCAGGTTGTGGTCACTGCAGGAGTATACATACTGTGACGTCAGCTTGCTCCATCTCCATCTCCTGGCAGGGGAGCATAACCCCACTGGTCCTGGGTCCATCTGTCTACACTAAGGAAAACTAAATTATCATCTAAGTATTTACTCCAATTTCCGTGATCGATGTTGGCCGGTCACCTCCATTAATCTTCATAAGACATATTAAAATTAGGGATGTGCAGTCATTTTTTCCGAATTAGGCAATGTCATTTTTGAGTTAGTGTGCACTAACCCGAAAATCGGGGCCCCCTGAACCTCGGGAAAAATGAAATTCCTGTTGGGGGGGGGGGGGGGGGCCGAAACGAAGCCCGACATGAAATCTTTACCCGAAGCACATCTCTAATTAAAACTAAATATTTCCTGCGCCCTGCAAGCGCAGTTCTTACTCAGCTATATCCTCCATATACCAAAAGATCCAGCAAATATTTTGCTGTTTAGGTAGAGGTGAGATATTCGTGCTGCTGCCTTTGACTCTTTTGTGATGCCTCATGACTCACCTGTTGTTCTGTGTTGGTCAATGTAAGGATTGCAGCACAGAACAGAGGACAGTAATTTAATCTCTTCTCTAGTACCGCATCAACTCTGTGAAATTTGGAGGTGTGTGAACATATATGCAGGGAAGTAAATCTCTTAAAGGGGCAGCGTCGAATGTCCCCCTAAGCTGATCTGAATATCTTTTCTGCAGCAGGTGGGCCAGAAATCTCTAGATATTCAGCCATTTTGTGTAGCTTGGGAATTTGGCAGAATTGAGGCTTGGGTTACTTGTGCCTCAGGACATGGAAGCCGTTTGGGGAGCAGGCAGAGGAAAGGAAAGAAGCCAGCTTGACTCTGCTCTTCAGGCAGGACGCTCATCAGCAGGTGTAAGTTAAACTAGCAGGTAGAAATGATCTGCGAGCACCGGCTTGTGCCCTGAATCTCCCTTTCTTTTGATTCGGTGATTGAATTATGTTTTACAAATCAGATTACTGTGATCACAGACAGCAGTGCAGGTTTCCCCGAGACATGGTCAAACCCAGTCCTATTTCTCCTTTTCCTGTTTGCCAGATACATCCTCTGTGAAAACGTGACATGTGCTGCACAGTGTCAGATTCAAAGGCCCTTGTGTTTTCTAAGCTTGGACAAAACACAAAGCCGTTTCTTCTACCTGGTGTAGGCTCCTGCTGGCCTGCTCCTGAGGTTAACACAGGACCTCCTGCTGCCGTGTTGCTATTAACTTTAAAAGCTATTTAATAAGGACGTTTTGGGGTATCTGCAGTGATCACTGTTCAGAAAACTCCTGTCTAGTCACTTGAGAAGGCAAAACCTTTTACATCTGTGTGCATTGCAAATATATGAGATCGGGACCAATCCACGTTCCAGGCTTCCTCACAGTTTGGTTTTTCGCTTCTCTTTATTTATTTATTTATTTTTATTTGCAGGATGGATCCATGCGGTTTATACACCGATAGATTCTCTCGTGTTCGGTGGGAACATCTTGCATACCTTTAATGTTCCCATGCAGCTTCGCATACACGAGATTGAAGACAGGACCAGGGTAAGACCTTTTTTTTTTTTTTTTAGTTCTGGGTAAGCATAAACAGAAGTTATGTAACGTTCAGTCTTCTGGCCTTTGTGTGTTCTGAGTACAAAAGAGAACTTTATCATCCTTTGACTGCTGAGAAGAAACTGAATATTTTAGTAAGTAACACTACATTGCTCTTTGGTGCTGAAACTTTACATATGCAGTGTCTCCTACTGTTTCTCCTGTGATTATAGATGCACATTTCCATAGGCAAATATTAAACTTACAGCGCAAAATATAGCTGTTAGCGAGAAATAATGGTGTTATAAGTTTAATATAATTTTTTTTTTTTTTTTTAATTTCCGGAACCTAAAATCTCTGATTTTAAGTAATGCAACAAAAGCAGATGCTAAAATAACTTGGCACATGTGGATAAAGCTTAATAATAATATTTAAGGTTTTTGCGATGCCATCACTGCACATCATGCTGTACAAGGTAGTTTTGTGAATTCTTCCAGCGTCCCTGCCCCAGAGAGTTTACAGTCTTAAGTTCCAGCACAGGGAAGTTATGACTTTTGAATGTCACATAGTGAGCGGCAGATAAGGAAATCTGACTGGGATCTCCAAGTTCAGTTTTGTGCTTTGGCTGGTTGGTGGAATTATTGGCAATTTCTCTGTCGATGAGGTTGAAACAAACTGCGGCGTACCCTGGATCACTCACTGTTAACACGGGGCACCGGTGACATGCAGTAACACAGTATTTCCTAACATGTAGCCATATGGACTCAGGACCAATGGGTTATATGCTCCCCGGCTAGCAGATGGGAGACAGAGTCAGATTTCAAAGCTGACATTACCTTAGATATACCCCTGCAGTGACCTCAGCCCTTCAGTATCTCTCCGTCTCCTAGCAGATGTGGATGTGCTTTCTCTATTGGGATTGCAGTACTCGTTTGAAGAAGAAAATTTACCTTTAAATTGAAGAAAGATTGAGCCCTGCTGTGGTGATACCTAAAGGTCCCTCCCCCAGTCAAAAATTCCTGGGGGGATTTCTGAGATCCCTCAGAGGGTGTGCCTTGGTCTGGTAGCCGGTTCCCGGCGTGGATTTTGCTGCTGAAGCAGCTTGAAAGGCAGTGGATGCAGGAAGCAAGAGTGTGGCGGTGATGACCAAAGCCCTCTTCCCCCCTCCCCCTCCGTCCCGCAGCCGGAGACCGTCTCTGTACTCAGTCTGTAAGCGCTGAGTCCAGGTAAGTAAAGAGAGAAGAGGATTCCTTCCGATTCAGAGACGTGGAAGGGCTTTGGTAAGTCCTTCCTCCAGTCTCCTTGCTCGGCATGCCTTACTGACAACGTTCCCAATCCCGGGGTAAGGGAAGGGACTGCTGAGCGGCCCCCTGATGGGCTAGGCCCCGCTTCAGGCTCAGTGGGCACACCACTGGTAGGCCGGGGTGGCACCATCTTGCGCGCGGTTTTGTGCGTCTCATTGCCCTCCACTGAGCGTCAGTACGTGCGGTGCATGCCAGCTCCGCGCACGAGCTGTGTGCCTAACTGTGCGCATACGTGCACTCATACATGCACTTCTACTTACGCACATTGGTTCAGGATCTGTGCGCATTCGATTTCAGGCGCTAGCCGGCTGAGCGCACTGTTACCGTTTATTATGGTTCCGGCAGCAAAGAGGCATAAGCGAAACTCTTTGTGCTGCCTCCCGTATTAGGGCTACACAGTCTGACCTGGAGTCTTACGTATGTCAGCACCTGGTGGCTCGCTTGTGCCTGCTTCTCTCTCTCTCTCGAGAGAGAGAGAGAGGCAGATAACTTAAGGGCACGTTTCAGAGAGGCCATGGAGCCTGCCGCTGCCTTTTTAGCAGACGCGGGCTCTGACCTAGTCTGTACTTCAGCCAGAGGAGTGGCCTCAATGGTGACGGCCAGAAGACAGCTATGGCTGTGAAATTGGTCAGTGGATGCGACCTCCTAAGGTGAACATCACAAAGATGCCCTTTAAGGGATCCCTCCTATTCCGAAGCGAATTAGAAAAGCTGGCCAGTAAGTGGGGTGAATCTCCAGTGCCTCAGCTACAGGAAGATAAGAGAGAGAGGTTGCAGAGCTCCTCACCTATGAGAGGGGTCTGGCCAGGGGCTCCCAGTGCTTCCAGCCCTACAGGAACTTAACATTTCAGACATATTGGTCCTCGGGAAGATCTCAGTCTTTTTGGAGCCCAAGCAGTCAGACTAGCGTGTCTACAGTTCAGCCACGAGCTCCAGGGTCAGGCAGTCAGCATGATGAAAGACAGCGCAACAACGGTAGCCTACATCAACCGCCAGGGAGGAACCAAGAGCCAGCAAGTGTCCCTGGAGATAGATCCCCTTATGGAATGGGCGGAATTGAACCTACGGATGATCTCTGCCTCCCACATCGCAGGAAAAGACAATGTCCGAGCAGGCTTTCTAAGCAGGGAAAGTCTGGATCCAGGAGAATGGGCGTTGTCGGCCAGAGCCTTTCAGCTGCTGGTAGATCACTGGGTCCTCCCATCCATCGACCTACTGGCCACATCTCACAATGCGAAGGTCTCCCGATTCTTCAGTCGCAGAAGAGATCAACAGTCCCTGGGGATCGACTCCCTTGTTCAGACCTGGCCAGAGGAGGACTTACTGTAAGCCTTCCCTCCGTGGTCCCTGCTGGGCAAGGCAATTCACAAGATGGAGCATCAACAGGGGCTTAGTCCTTCTAGTAGCTCCGGATTGGCCCAGACGCCTGTGGCATGCAGACATGCGGAGACTTCTGTTGGAGACCCTCCCTATGCCTTCCACCGCACAGGGACCTGCTCCAACAAGGTCCGGTTCTTCACGAGGATCAGACTCTGTTTTGTCTTACAGTCTGACCCTTGAGAGGGCTCGCCTGATGAAGCGTGGATATTCGGCGGCAGTAATTTCCACCTTACTCCGCGTGTGGAAGTTCTCGATGTTCTTAGCATATGTGCAGATCTGGAGAATATTTGAGACCTGGTGCGAGGAACGTGGGGTTGCCCCGAGGGTAGCCAAAAAAAAAACCCTCTGGTTCTGGAATTTTTACAGGATGGCCTGAATAAAGGTTGTCACTTAACTCCTTGCAGGTTCAGGTAACAGCTTTCTCCTGCTTCAGAGGCAAGGTGAGCGGAACTCGCCTATTGGCGCATCCGGACACAGCCCGTTTCTAAAAGGGGTTAAACACCTCTGGCCACCCCTACGGTGGCCAGTTCCCCTGTGGAACCTTTATCTAGTATTGGACCTTTTAGCAGGGCCTTCCTTTCGGCCGCTGTGCAGTCTAATCTTGCGTCAGTTAACGCTGAAAACTGTTCCTGATGGCGATATGCTTGGCTCGTCGCATCTCTTAATTACAGGCATTGTCGTGTCAGGAACCTTTCCTCTGGTGACTCCAGGAGCATTACAGCTTCGCACCGTTCCATCCTTGCCCAAGGTAGTCTCGGAGTTTCACTTGAATCGGTCTATTTCCATACCATCCCTAGATAGGTACAAGGACATTGGAAGACTACCACTTCCGTAATTTAAACATCAGTAGGCTTTTAGTTGGGGTATCTGAAGCTCTCCGAACCGGTGCTCAAGACCTTGTTTGTTCTTCACGGTGGAAGGCGGCAAGGCGAACCAGCTACCATAGCTCGCTGGATCAAGGAGGTGGTCATAGGAGCCTATGTGGAGGCAGGAAAGCCATTTCCCTTTCAGGTTAAAGCTCATTTCACTAGGGCCCAGGCAGTATCCTGGGCAGAAGCTAAGCTACTGTTTCCCGTTGACATCTGCTGAGCGGCAACGTGGTTTTCCTTGCACACCTTCTCCAGGTTCTATCACCTGCACATTCGGGCCCAAGAGGACGCAGCCTTTGCAAGGGCAGTGTTAACCGGACCGCGGGCAGCCTCTCACCCCGTTCAGGAGCAGCTTTTGTACATCCCATTGGTCCTGAGTCCCATCTGGTTACACGCTTGGAAATGGAGAAATTACCTACCTGAGAATTTCATTTTCCTTAGTGTAGACAGACAGATGGACTCGGCATCCCGCCCACGGCTGCTCAAGGACGGTGCCAAGGAATCGCCCATGAGGTGAATATCGATTCCAAGAGGTTATGGGTAAGGCGTTGCCCAATCCCTAGATCAGGGCATCTATAATCTTACTGGAATTCAGCGCTTTTGTTTGGTTGAGTACAGTTACGGTTATCTGTTTTAAATCAAGTTTTTTCCAAAGTACATCCACAGTGGCTTTTGAAGAGAATACTGAATGACTGAGGTCGCTGCAGGGGTGTAACTAGGGTGATGTCAGCTTTGAAACCTGACTCCGTCTCCATCTGCTGGCAGGGGAGCATAACCCATTGGTCCTGAGTCCATCTGGCTACACTAAGGAAAACTAAATTATCAGATAAGTATTTTCTTCATTAGCGCGCTGTAAGGAGTCAGACTACTAAGGGTGTGTGCACTGCGCTAATAACACACAAAAAAAACCCCCAACCCACATTGATAGCTCATTTTACCACTTCACTTTATCCTGGATCAAAAGATCAGTTATATAGGGACTCTTGGACAAGCAACAGAAGGCCCAGGGGATAGCCTATTCGTTATAAAGCACCGGTGGCGTGGACTCTTATCTCATTCACACACAACTGCAGAAACCTCTTCTTTCTGGTTCCATCTGACAGAAAATGTTTGATTTTCCAGCTTGACTCTTTCGGAGGTCTGTTCCCAAAGTATTATATCAGTTTGTTATTGATTACTGCGCTATTATTCTGTCTGAGTTGTATTTAATGTACTCTGTGGATTCAGTATTGTAATCTTTTTGGTTACCCAGATAAGCCAGAGGCTGAGGACTCGCTCTAATATCTCTGGACCTGACTGGGTTTGTTAGGTGCATTAATTTTTCTGTAGTGTATGGTGCAAAAGTAAATGGCTTGACATGATGCTCAAATCACAGTGCAAGCCGGACAGCTTTTTACTCTTCTCCGTGTTAAGGTTGTTTTTTTTTTTTTTTCTTTTTAATGAAGTTTTTGCTCTTAATGCCTCACTGAATGTTATTGTTTTCTGTGCTTGATGCCTGTGCTGCTGCCTTTGCAGCTAAGATAGGTCAGAGCCACTGCCACAATGTGTAACGCTGGTTTTAAGTTCAGTTAAATTGCCTCAGGTGTAAGCTTGCTGGCAGGTAGAGTCCGAAAAAAGTTTTTTTTCTGCTGAAGGCGAGCTCTCTTTCAGCTGGGAGAAGTTTGATTTCCATGGGTGAACAACATAAGTATCTGATGTGTGGGTTGTTTTTTTTTGTTTTTTGAGGTGGGGGTGTGGGGTTTTTTTTTCCTCTTCACCCATTACCTCTCCCCTGAATCGCAGCAGCATCCAGGCTGGCGGAAAGCTGGATGGGACGTCCCCTCCCAGTCCGAATCCTCCGTGTGCCAAGTCATTAAGCCTGCAGCTGGGTCTCCACACCGTGCCACAATGCCGCTAGGCGTGGGCAGGCAGCAGATGGGAACGCGCCCCACTAACACCAGCCAGGTTCTCAAAATAAGACCCGCTTTTTTTTTTCAAGTTGTCAGTACCCATTTGCACACAGATGGTTTGACTGGGGTTTCTTGGGGGCTGAGTATCATGCTGCTCATGTCCATGAAAAGTGCACGTCAGTCTGAGAGGGGCCACATTCATTTCAATTTAAAACAAAAGCAGGGTTACTATTTCCCCAATTAGCTAAACAGTAATTTTCTGCCTTTGCGGTATTTCAGTAGCAGATTTTGCAGTCTGATACTGTTTTTGTTCCCTCCTAGAGACCTCCTTATTTAGCAGTCAGGCGACCCAAGCTGTTTGCGTTATCAGGTATCTGCTGGGCCAGCTTGGATAAGGAGGCAAACTGCTGCTGTTCTGGAAAGCTTACGTTGTTTTTAAAAGTTGTCATTGAACAAAATATGTAAATATATTTAGTTTTCTAAAAGGAAGGAGTCCTACTTTTGCCCTTCACCTTGTGCTAAAAGGTTTACTTCAGTAATGTGTACTGTAAGGTGGTCACTCACAGATGGGGGCAGAGTCTTAAAAAAGAAAAAAGTTCTGGTTTCTCTAACTGCAGATTAAATCTGAGTTACAGGTCATAATTTTTCTGGAGCTGTTACCAAATGTTTTTTTGTGTTCATTTTTATCCTGGTATGGCTAAAAATGTTTTCTTTACCTGCCTGAACACAGCGTCCATGCGCCGTTCTGCAGAACGTATTGGGTTAGCAGGCTTGTGCAGCAAGATAAATGCTTCCTCCACCTATTCACCGATGACCGTGTGCAATTGCTCGACCCACAGTGGTGCTCTCGGACCTGTCTGCAGCTCTGCTTCTTCAGAGCAGAACCTCTGGAATATCCTGCATGGGATACGCTCGCGGTGGGAGGCCTGCGTCTAATCCATAACTGGCGGGTTGAAACCAATCGATTTTTAATTATATCCAATTTAGGAAAGCCCAGAAGCACGAAACAGGGAGCAGACAATGGAAAAGAATTTAAAAAAAAAAAAAATCTACCAAAGATTCTGTAAAAACTGTCATGGTTTAAGTCCTTTTTCAGACTGAATAGTTGAATTACCATGCAACATCAAAGCTTATTCTTGAGTTAGAATATAAACAGTAAAGCACCGAGGAACTCAAATTGAATACTAAAGCATACACATACATATATAATACAGTGGGAGCACTGCGTGCATCACTGTTTCCTTCACATTTATAACAGCTAAATTGATGAAGTTGAGACTCTTGTCAGCAATGTCGAGCGCTAATATGTTTAATATTCCCAGGCACGTGACTGAAAACCTTTTGAAGGCGTGGGGGTAGAAGGCAGCTTCCTATTTGTAAGTCAGTCTTCGCCAATTTTGTTTTCCCCACAGTGCTCTCTTGGAAAAATGAGTTCCTTTTTATTAGCTGATCTGCCAGCGTGATTTATTTATTGTGTGTTCAGTGTGGCAGCAAGAAGTGGCTCTGTAACATGTAATCAGACCTGCCCCCCCCTCCTAAAAAAAAAAAAAAATTCCTTTACAGGGTGCCTAAGAATGGTGGCATTGCAGGATCTGGATGTTATTCTGAAAGCAGCAGCAGTTCTTAGGTTAATAATGAAAACACACTGGAGCTGTTTTTTATCCTGCCCAGAAGAAATTCTCTCTGTCATATTTACATTTTGGATTTCATAGTGTTTGTCTTTCTGCTATGGTCTGGGGTAGCCACAAATCTGCTTTTTATTCATGCAGCTGTAGTAGCCCTATGCCTTCTCTCCTGCTGTTTTCTGTACCTAATGAAAATGCGCCATCCCAAAATTCAGGGTGAAGAGGTGTAGCTCTGGGTTGAAGAAGTCTGACTCTTGTGGTTAAATTCCCCAAACTGTCTTCTAGTGGTCCTGAGAAACATGGGGGTGAAAGAGATGACCGGATTACTCGCTCAGAGAGGTGGATAAGTCCTAGTATGTCTCAAACCTCTGTTTTAAATGCTTAAAAAAAAAAAAAAGAAAAACAGGAAATAGGGATCTGCTAGCCTTCTTGGGCACATACCCCATGGAACACGGCAAGGAAAAGTATTTCTGTCCAGGCGCGGTCCTGATTTCAGTAGCATGGCTTCAGCGATAAGAAACAGAATACTGGGGAGGGGACAAGATGGCCGCTGACTGAGACGCGCGCACAGAGCCTCTCTCCCCGTTTCCCACTAAATATTGGATTACCTTTTCCTCCGTGCCTCACACTAAGGGGCAGATTTTCAAAGCTTATGCGAGCCAGGCCTATTTTCAAAAGGCCTGGGGGCGCGCGTAAAGCCCTGGGATGTGCGTATATCCTGGGGCTCGAAAAAAGGGGCATGGGTGGGGTGATCCGGGGGCGGGGACGTGGGCTGGCACGTGCAATCTATGCCTGCCCAGAGGCAGGCGCAACTTATAAAATAAAGGTGTGGGGGGGATTTAGCTAGGGCTGGGGGGCGGGATAGATAGGGGAAGGTGGGGGGGAGCCCGAAGGAAAGTTCCCTCCGAGGCCGTATCGCGCTCATGTTATAAAATCGGACGTAGATTTGTGCGCGCTGGGTTGTGATCCTGTATTTAAATGAGGGGTCGCACTAATAAGGAGGTGCTAGGGACAATAGCGCCATCCCTAGTGCTTCCTTAGCAGTGGAAACCCAGGAGAGGCAGCTGTCAGCAGGTTCAGAAAACCGACACTCAATTTTATGAGCATCCTTTTCCAAACCCGCTGACGGCCACGGATTAGGAAAACGGATGCTCGTAAAATTGAGTGTCTGTTTTCCTAACCTGACCCACCAGCACTTTTTTTTTTTTTTTTTTTTACACCTTTTTGGTGGTATTTTCTGCTTTTCTGTACACTTTTTCCAGCTGTTCTTGGGCAGGCGCTAATTTCTGAGCGTAAATGTGCGAATCAGCCGCACTTTTTTTTTTTTTTTTGGTATCCCGGGTAAATGACTAATAGCCTCATCAACATACATTTGCATGTGATGAGCCCTATTAGTTTTTTGGCGGAGGTTAGATGCGTGCTGAACGCACTTTACAGTATTGGCCTGTCTGAAAAGAAGCAAAACATTTTTGAACCGGGGAGGGGGAGATATTTTAACATTTTTGTTTCACACACAAAAAAAAAAACATCTTGCATGGATATTTCCAACAACAAAGGTGAATACATGTGCCTGTGTGCTATGCAACCCACAGGACGAGTAGTGTGGATGGCAGAGATGTCTGTACTGTGCAGTACAATTAAATTATCCATTGCTGAAATGAAGCCTTGCCAGAATGCTCAGTGTGAAAAGCAATGCATTTCATTCCTGGTGGGTGGCGTGGTTTTTTTTTTTTGGCATTGTCCTTCAGTTAACCCTTTCACTCGTTAATACAGTATTTTTATTTTTTCATCGAGGTGTATACCAATAATACAAAATAACAAGAGTGAGGCTGACATGAACTCCTCTTGCAGAATATCTTTCCTGCATAAGATAGATGCACTTATACATTTGATCACCATCTATTAGGACTGCACTTACACATTTGATCATCTATTAGGACTGTACATTCATGCTCTGGCAGGTTTAGTAAGTAGTGAAAAAAGCTTGGTGCATTATGCAGTAGTGGCATGGTTGTTCTGTCACAAACAGTAATCAGGATGCAGACTAAATATAGAGTAGTCATTTTTAAGGAATATTATCACCCTCTGGCAGACATGAGCTCCTGATTTTCCGGTTTGAAAATTGGCAAAGCAGTGCCCGATTTGCTGTGTCCGGCCCCATTTGCAGAGGAATTTAGGGCTGCTTTTTAAAGGCATGTGACATTCTCTGCAGAGGTCAGAATTTGTCTGAATCAAGCCTCCAATATTTATATAATTTTACCTTTTTTTAAAATATCCTGATGCTATTTCCAGATAATAGCAGGGAGTAGTTACACTCACAACGCAGCAAAATAAATGAGTCACTGTGACTGCACAGTGCATGGTTTTAGCAACTGGGGTTGTTTAAATGTTTATATCTTAACGAAAGCGTAAGGTTACTGCAGAACAGGGCCGATTTATAGTGATAGGCCACTGTTTTCTTTCCCAGCCTTTTCAAGCCCAAGGCATCACCTCCATTACACAAAAATACTGTGCTCACACAGAGGGGACTAGTATGACTAAAAAGAGCGAAAACACCACCTGTCTCTCTCACAGATTTTAAGGCAGAGGAAGGAGGGGGCAGTCACAATGGACCAGCTCCCTAGAAAGGAGAAAGCATGGAGGTGCCTCCGTTGGTTACCTTAGCTGCCACGTATGTTGCTAAAGCTCCTCCACGCCTGCTGCTCCCAGTCCTGAGAGTGAGTCACAGCCCATGCTCGGTGCATCTCACGCAGCCTGGAGATAGGAAAGAAGCTGGCTGAACCCAGAGGAGACTGCTCAGGCAAGGGAAGAGGAGGCAGTGCTGTTTGCAGTGAGGGCCAGGCCATGCTTGTCCTGCAAGCTGCTCGGCGATTACCGCGCTCCAAGTCTCGTGCTTTAGCTAGGAAAAAGAGGTGCATTCACGTTGGTTCGCGGGCCCTGCACTCTTTTTTTTTTTTTTTTCCTTCTTTTGCTCGCCACCTGAAGATCACTTCCAGTATCGGGACCAACCCAATGAGATGAGGGGGGAAGAGGACCCGGGAAGGAAATGAGAGAGCGGGCGAGCACACATTTTCAGAGGGGACCTGACACCCACCCAGGAATCTTCTAAAGGGAGCCAGAGCCAGTACCATGATCTTTGCCAGCTTTTGTAAAGCAGCTTGCCAGACTTTCTGCTACTCGTACGTAGCAAATTCCTCACTAGCTACACATGTCCCTCCGTATCAGGCACGTTGCCTCATGCTCGCATCCGCTCACACACCTGAGCTTCTTGTACTCACGCCATGCACCCATCCACTTACACTCGTACAGACTGATCTTGCTCACACACCACTAAACCTATAAGAAAAACATATAAGATGCTAAAGGTACCAATACGTGATCATCTTTACTAATTAAAAAAAACAAAAACCCAACAACAAAAAAAACCCCCCTTACATTTGTGTTAGCATCCTTAACCCCAGAAAGGAAACAGCAATGTCCCCAGTGCCTCTTGCAAGGGCTGTGAGAGGAACACCTCTTCGGGGTCACCACCTTCCACCTGCATCCAGAGAAACAGCATCACTTGGTTGGACTGAAAAATGTAAAAAAGCATGCACGGCTAAGACTACAGAAGGGGGTGGGAGCATTGTTTCCAGTCCAGGGCATGCACGCAGTGATGGCAAGCCTGGACGGGCGGTCTTATGCCCTTGAGAAGCTGCTGCATGATGTGTGGTCAAGGGGAAGAATGAAGAAGAGGCTAGAGAGTAATGTACAAGAGAGTAGACAGCTACATATATGAATATACATTAACACCATAAAGGTAGAATGCAAATACAAACTGCCCCATTTACTAAGCACTTTTCCTCTGGCCAGAAACAGGCCGATGCAATACAGCGCACTCCCTGCAGCGCACTGCTTAACAGGCGATTGGACGCGCATTTTGGATGTGCGCTAGTAGCGCTCATCACATTTCCCCCGCTGCCAAAAAAAAAAAAAGTGCACCCAAGGTCCGCATTTTTATCCTCAAAAATCAAGGCCTGTCCCAAGCAGGAGTTAAGTTTTTAGAAGCCCAAAAGGTTGAATGAAAAGCAGAAAATACTGCTTTACTGTACTTCCTCTGACTTAGTATTGTGGTGATATTAAGTTGGAAGAACAGAAAAAGGAGAACATTAAAAAAAAAAAAAAAAGTGTGCCGGTGGATAGGTTAGGAAAAGGGAGGTTCAATTAACGAGCGTCCATTTTCCTAACCTGTGGCTGTTCACAGATTAGGGAAACGGACGCTTGTAAAATTGAGCATATCGCATTGAGCGTCCTGGAGAGGTTGATCGGTGCGCGTTAGAGCGGGCTTTCAATCATGATCGCCATTATTGCACCAGCCTGACTATGGGAGAAAATCCTTAGGGCCGGATTTTAAAAGGGTTACGCGCATAAGTTATGCGCGTAACCCTTTTAAAAGCCCCCTGCGCGCGCCCCGGGATGCGCGTAAGTCCCAGGGCTCCGCAAGGGGGGCGTGACAGGTGGGCGGCGTGAATTTCGGGGCGGGAGACGTGTTGGCGTGACGCCGGCCTGGGGGCGTGCTCGAGGCCTCCGAACCAGCCCCCCCGGGTCGGGTGATGGCGCCTGCTTCGGGCAGGCGTAACTCTGCCGACAATGGTAGGGGGGAGTTTAGATAGGGCTGGGGGGTGGGTTAGGTAGGGGAAGGTGCAGGGGGGGGGGTGGAGGGAACGGGCAGCGCGCGTAGGGCTCGGCGCGCTCAAGGTGCACAAATGTGCACCCCCTTGCGTGCGCCGACCCCGGATTTTATAAGATACGCGCGTATCTTATAAAATCCGGCGTACTTTTGTTCGCGTACTCGTAAGTTTATAAAATCTACCTCTTAGTAAATAGACTCTTAAGACAGAACAGTGCTGCTTGTAACTACGTAACAGCACCAGTTGGTAAACACACAAGGATGTGACTTTGCATGCAGTAGGTGACTGCACCTGAAGCATACACACAAACACACAAAGGTGCAAGATGCAGCCAGCGCATGTGCCTTGTGACAAAGCTGGATGAAGCGGTGCAAAGAAAAAAACTTAGGAACACGGCACTTGCTGCACCAGCACACGGGCCAGATCCAGCCACTGCTTTAAAAACACACTTAGAGCCAGGGGTGGCTCAAGGCAATCTGCCTGAGGGGAGAGATGAGATGGTGCCCCTGCCCCTGACTCCCTTTTCCACACACACACACACACACACTCACACTCACACACACTCATTCACTTCTCTCCCTCTTCCATACGCACACACACTCTCATTGTCTCTTCTCACTTCGATTCGCTAACGACACAACTTCCTTTGAAGTAATGCCCAGAGATTTCCTACGTCCAGCCTTGCAAGGCTCCCGAAGAGGTGGCATTGACTTAGGGCAATGCAGAATTTGCAAACCAACAGGGTTCTTCGACCAAGCATTTGCAAAGATTTCTCAGGACTATTCTCTGGGGGTATCTCGGGATCAATAGTTGGGAGCCCTGAGACAAGACAAGGGTGCCCAACTGCCCCACTTACAGCTCAATACAGTAAAGTGCGGCCGCGGTTACCCTGCTCCTTACCGGCTTTCTACTCACGTTTCGGCCGCGTTAGTCCAACCCGCGATACACTATCCCCTTTAACCTACTCCTACCGCTTCCTAAAGTCCCCGGGCAACCCCTTCCGCACGCGGCATGTATATTGCATGTAAACGATCGAATTAGCTATTCCCTCCCATACAGTAACGCGCGCCCCAACTATCGCTATTTTATCCTGCCGTTTTGCCGCGCGTTTAACCTGCTAACTTACCGCCTACCCTTACCCCTGCGTTAGAGGCAGGGGTAAGGGTAGGTGGCAAACTTTCCCCCAGCCCCCGCTCTCCTGCCCTGGCCGCGTCCATGGGTGCTGGTCTCCGGGGCAGCCCCAGTCCTCTCCCCTCCTCCCGAAGCAAAAAAAAAAAAAAGCGAAAAAAAAAGTTGCAAGAGAGCGAGGGGAGAGAGGACGGGCAATCCAACGCTCGGGATTGTCAGCCCTCTCCCCTCCTCCTGAAGCAAGCAACCAAAGTGGAAAAAACAAAAAAAAAAAAAAAAGTAGCAAGAGAGCGAGGGGAGCAGCAGTCCCCCTCCGGACATCGGAGAGGACGACCGCGGCTCCCCTCCCCTGCCTCCAGCTGCCCGCGATGATGGATGCCAAAAAGAGAGAGGGGGGAGAGGACGGGCAATCCTACGCTCGGGACTGCCAGTCCTCTCTCCCCTCCTCCCGAGGCAGGCGCGAAAAGCAGCCTCGCTCGGGGAGGAGGGGAGTGAGGACTGGCAGTGTAAAGCGACTTACTTTTTGCAGCCCTCCCTCCGGACATCGGCGAGGATGACCCCCTCTCCTGCCTCCAGCTGCCCGCGAAGATAAACGCCTGCACGGGCGAAAGCGGCCCCTGTTCGTGCAATTGGGCCGCTCAAGGCGTGATGTCACGACGTTTGGCGTCACGGTATGTGACGTCACGTCTTGAGCGGCCCAATTGAACGAACAGGGGGCCGCTTTCGCCTGTGCAGGCGTCCATCTTCGCGGGCAGCTGGAGGCAGGAGAGGGGAGCCGCGGTCGTCCTCGCCGATGTCTGGAGGGGGCTGCAAAAAGTAAGTCGCTTTACACTGCCAGTCCCTCCCGGAGCAAGGCTGCTTTTCGCGCCTTGCTTCGGGAGGAGGGGAGGGGGGACTGGCAATCCCGAGCGTCGGAGAACTGGCCACTTCCTGGTACCTGACATTTGAAATGACAGATACCAGCGTGTCCGTGAAGCGTTAGGCCCGCGCACCCAGGTTACTGTATAGGCGCTCTATACAGTAAAATGGGCTGCGCGGGCCTAACGCTTCACGGGCGCTTCTTAGACGCAGCTTGCATTTGCAAGCTATTTACATACAGGATCGAGCGGTAGGTGAGCTGCACTGTGTGTGCGGCAACCGCGGGTGCGTCTGGTACTAACGCAGCTCTTCCTACCGCTCGGTACTGGATTGACCTGTAAGAAAGAAGCCAGGGGGCCCAGTGCCCCCTTCCCAAAACTCAAAAACATTATTTCACACGGCAGCAATGTTGCATTCCGAGCCACTCTGCTTCCAGCTCGTTTCCGTGGGTCGCCTGAGGCATTAATGAATACCGTGTTCGCCCCTGCCGCCATCCTTCATCCGTCAGGGGAGGGGCTCCCCCTCTCACCCCCACCATTTATTTCCCAGCTCTTCGTCCTACCGGGCTTGTTGTAGCAGCGCCTGCTCGCTTTTATTCTCCGCCATCCGCCCCTTCCACTTTTTTTTACGGGCGACTGGTGCGGCGGGGGAGGAGCAGCGGCGAGAGGGCTCCCCCCCCCCCCCCAAAAAAGCCCCCAGCAAAATCAGGAGGGGAGAGGAAAAGAGACAGAGCCTACCTCTCCTCTTCCTTTCCCTGCCCCGGGGACTGCCTGGGCCTTTAGCGAGCAGCTGCACATACGGGAGAGCCCGGAGGCAGTGGCTGCTGCTTTCTCTTCCTCGTGTGTTTGCCCATGGCTTCTCCACTGGTGGAGGCCCGCGGGTCCTGCGTTGTTTTGGCGGCAGGATGAGGCAGTCGCTAGAGATGTTTGGAGGGGGGTTAGTTTTTGCTGTTTCCAAATTTTGCCGCCTGAAGTGGCCGCCTCACCCTGCCTCTTTATAGAACAGCCCTGATCAAGCTGCAAGTTAAATGTTTAAATAAGGGAAGGTTGCAATTGATGTGTAGGCAAATGTGTTATTGCTCTTAGCTTGTACTGACGTCACAGCTCAAGCATGCAGTCATGCTGTGTGCTTCCTTTGCCATTTTCTATAAAGGACTGATGTCATCACAGTGACTCTTTGCATGGCTAAAAAGGTATAATGAGATTTATGTATATTGTAAGGAGGCTGATAATGCATTCTAAAGCTGAAAGCCACTTGCCTCATTATACACCTATTAGCCTATTTCTCATTATTTAAGCCTCACAAGACCAACTTTTTGTTTTATCTCAAACTAGCACGTAGAATTATTCAGTGAACTGCCACTAAATGGGAGAATCAAGTCCTGAATATTATAAATAAAGTATCGTTGGGAGTGTTTATTACAAATAAATAAGGTAGTCGTTGTGTTTTGACAATCTGAGAAAGATCAGCCTTGGCTGTTTTCAGCTTTGTGAAGCTTGGAGCTTCACTAAAGACGGTGGCAAAAGTACTCCAACCTTGTATGTGACCACCCTACATCTGTGTACTTTGGGCCAATGGTTCTAGGTTAAGCACTGGTAAAGCTCGTCGGCAATCCTTTAAAACATCTGGCCACACAAGAAAGGAATGATGCACTGAATCTTGCTTTCAGGTCCACGCCAAATTCCGCTATCCTTTCTATTATGAGATGTGCTGGTATGTCCTGGAGAGATACGTGCACTGTTTGACGAAGAAATCCCATCTGATCAGAGAATACCAGAAAGAATCAATGTTAATCGGTAAGTGAGCGCTTAGCGCGGAGGCTCCTGCCTGCTGCATCGTCGTAACTTGCGCTCTTTGAACATCGCTCCCCGGTTGTAAATAGAGTTACAGCCGTGTGCGGCTGGCATGAATTATTTAATGGCAGGCTCACTTTAGTTCATTGCCTCTGCGCCCGGTGCATGGGTTTGTGCTGGGCGGAGAGTGTCGCGCCCCGTGATGGTGTTAGGCTTCTCCCTTTTCCTGGCTGCTCGGAGGCCTTTATTCTGGGGGTGGGAGGGGAGGCCCCTGTAGCTCCGAGGGCTGGCACTTGCTTTCCGTACCCCCCGGGGGAGGGCGTTTTGAATTGGTAGGGCCGGGCTTGCGGGCTCCCCCCGGTGGCTGCTGAAGGGCCTGCGCTGCGTTGCTTGGGACCGGGCAGTGTCCGTGTGGGGCCTCCTTCCGGCGGCGGCGGCGGCTCCTCCTCCACATGCACCGAGTCCGGCGGCGGCGCCTTTCCCCCCTGCGCCGTGCTCCGGGGCGAGGGCGTGAAGTAGGAAGGTGAAGCCCGGGCAGCCGAGGGAGGGAGGGAGGGACGCTGCAGAAACCTGCACCGCCCGGATCCGGAGGAAGGGGGCGGGAGTAGCGGCAGCAGCGCTGTTACCGTCGTGAGTCAGCGGCGGGGCGCGAGGGGCCGCTTCTGCAAGGTCAGACGGGGGAGCCAGGGTTTGAAATCGCAGGTCCCCCGACCCTTCCCCCCCCCGTGACTCTCGCCGGGCTCCCCCAGGCGAGCTGCTGGCCGGCGGGGAGAGTGCAGCTGACACGAGGGATCAGAAATAACAAAAACCCAAAGCAAACGGGCAGGGCGCCGCTCTCCGTGAAGTTTTTCGACTGGGGGAGGCTGGATTTGTGAAAGGTGGATAGTCCTGCTGGTACTCACTTTCAGTTTAGTTTAGATGATGAACGCACACATCAAAGGAAATTCTCTTTTTAATGATGTTTTATTACGATCGATGTCTCTAGTTAAGCTTGGCCATGTCAGTTAAAGCAGAATTTCGTTACAGCCAAGTAAAACTTACTCGCTTCTCGGGCATGCAGTGCCGTAACGTTGCATGGTACTTCGTGCATGTAAAATCAGCTTTTTACCCGAGAAGTTAGGTCCTTCTTTCTTTGAGGCAAGTGTTTTCCACCACATTTCATCTCCCTGTGTGCTTCCAACCCTGCGTGGGAGGGCAGAAACTCCGATTAGCTAATAGACGGCTCTTCGGGGAGTCTTTGAGCAGTTCTTATCTCACATGCATGCCATATTTTCTTTCCTTGTTCTGTCCAGGGTGGGCTAGGCCTGTAGCCTAGGTGGGAGGGAGCAACTGAGGAATGAAGGACAGAGAGGCAGGATGGGAGATAGAGAATGGGAAGAAAGTGGCTAGAAGGTGCATGGGGTAAAGGAAAACAGAGGTGAGAACTAGCAAGGGGAAGGAGGTAAACGATGGGAGAGAGAGAGGACTGGGAGAACAATGCTTAGATGGGGGGGGGGGATGTGGGAAGATAGTGGATAGGTGAGGTAGAGAGAAGGGTGTGGAGAGATATAAATACTGGACAGGTGCAGTAGAATGAGGAGGGCTGTAAAGCAGTGGATAAAGGAGGTAGAGAGATGGATAGGTGAAAGGGGTTTTAAGTCAGCATATAGGTCAGACAGATAGAGGAGGAAGTGGAAGGGTCAGAACTAGTTAAGGAAATGCTCCTCCACTCTTGCCTCGACTGCAACATCTCCAGTGCACCAAATGCTATTTTCAGAATTTTGTTTCAGGGTTGAGTGTAGGTCACTTGCAGTTCTGGACTTCCCTCTCTCATAAAACAGGGTCTCTGAAAATCAGTAGTGCACATTTAAAAAAATAAGCGGTGAAGTATAAAAAGCACAAAAGTAAAAAAAAAAAAAAAAAATCAAAACAAACCCAACCCCTGTAGGAAGTAACTGGAAACTAAACAACTGCCAGTATCCGTGGTATTGGTTGGGATTGCGTGGGATTGGTTTACGGCTGTTCCGTCTCTCATGCGTCTCTGCAAGTGCCAGTCGAAGAAAAAAAAAACCAAAAAAACATTCTTGCAAGGGTCGAGGGGTGTTAGCGCAGTGGCCCTTTCACACGAGTTTTGTGAACAGGTTTTATGTTATGCTTGTGGTGTGATTAATGCAGTCTAATAACTGGCTGAATGTCTTGCTGTGATGAAGGGCAACTGCTGTGATGAAGGGCAAGGTCTGCAGGTGCTGGATGCCCCCCCCCCCTCCCCCGCCACGGAACCATTCCCTGCTGCTCACTCAGGAAGTGACCTTAGCCAGATTCCGGGCCCTGTGCACGCTTGTAACACCCTCGACTACAAATACAGCACTGATGTTCTGCAGGAGCCTTAATAATTACAGTATGCACACCTGCGTCACAAACAAAACCCAGGAACAGGAAAGGGACCAGAGCTTCTGAGATAACCAACCTTTTAGGTTTAGCATTTTTTCGTTCTGTTAAAATTCTCTTTATGCTCCTATCTCTTTGGTGGTGGAGGAAAGCTGCTGTGTTTCTGATTTTATTTATTTATTTTGCATCCTTGTTTCCTCCCCCCAATGCTTTTTACTTGAAAAAAGTAGAGGGGATGAGAGCTCTGCATAATGCGGCCACTGAATAAACACTGAGTGTGAATGAGTCCATGGTTCTTTCTGAAATATTTGTAAGAAAATTACAATTAAAAAAGAAAATCCAACACAGTATGGTATACACTTTTCTTTTTTTTTTTCCCCCCCTCTATTAGCAAAGTGAAAGTTTTGGGGTTAGTGGTGTTAAACTATTCTGGCTAGGGAAAGCAAGTTGTTTAAGCACTGCTGTTTCCTTCTCTGTATCTTCTAGATGCGACCAGAAAGCCCAGCGTAGACAGCTTTTCCTCCGATTCCTGGCTAGACATGGATGAAGGATCCTGCGAGGCGCAGGTGCGCGAGGAGAAGGGCGACCAGGTGGAAAAGGCCTGAAGTCCTCGGCGGATGCCTCCTCTTCACCCAGCAGCACGCATTCGGAAGGGAGGGAGGCAACGGGGCAGAAACCAAAAGAAACGGTGATGAGGTATCTGAAAAGGACTTTCTCCCACGAGTCCAACGACAGCGTGAAGTCCACCACCCCCATGGACTATCCCAAAACGCCGACGGGCTCCCCGGCAACAGAGGTGGCCACCAGGTGGACTCATCTCACAGAGTTTGAACTGAAGGGGCTGAAAGCCCTGGTGGAAAAGCTCGAATCGCTCCCCGATCATAGGAAATGCGTCCCAGAAGGCATAGAGGATCCTCAGGCTCTCCTAGAAGACATGAAGGTTTGTAAGACTGTGCTTTAAAATGTTCCACAGGGAAATATTATGGCGGGTAAACTCTTCAATAAGCCCAGTCACTGACAGAGGGTGTGTGTGTGTGTGTGTGTGTGCGCGCTCTTTAGCCCACCCCCAGCCCCCCTGAGCTTCAAGCAAACTATATCCACGTAAGCTTGTGCTTGAAGATCAGGCGATTTTGTGAGGATGAAAAGCGCACATGCACTTTGGGAGGGTAACGTTTGCATGCAGAGTATGCCCATGCATCTCTGAAAATGTACATGCATAATTTTCATCCTTGGATGGAGTTACTATCTCCACACTTCTTCTCCACCCCCCAGCATGGTTAAAAGCATCCTTGCTACGTCTGGTTGCTGAATTTCCACTCAGGCAGATTCAGCCATTTTACCTGCGTAAACACCCCCCCTCCCTCCCGATTTTAGTTATGTAATTCCTGATTCTACAGATTTATTCCCTGCACATTATGTCACAATAGTAAAACCATGCCCAGTACAAGTAAGGCTGTATCTCTTTCTGTGCAATAGGTCAGTGGCTGCAGAGATGGTTTTAACCTTGCATGCCTAAGATCTCCTTTTGTGGGGCTGTAATGCAATGCAGTAATACCTGTAAAATATCATTTGTTGCTGTTCTTGGGGGGGGGGGGGGGGAGAGTGGCTTGGGGGCTAGTTGGCGTCTTTTGGCTTTAGAGTTTCGTACCCCACTTGAAGTTGCATCAACACTGTTGACTGCTGTATTGGGAGGAAGATCTGATAGTGAGGAGCCATGGACCCTTTGCTCACAGTAGCTGCACATTTTTATCCTATGGTCCCCACTTCCTTTGCAGTGACGGTCCTCAGGCTAAACTTTGGAAGCTGGTGCAAGATTGCCTTGGACTGATTAGTGGATGGCCGTCACCGAGCAGGGTCCATGGCTACTCCCACATCCTAAGTGCTGTGAATCCTACTTCCACAGCACTCTTAGTCCTTCCTAGCCCCAGGAGACTGGGAGATCCTCCCACACAGCATATTACAGCTCCTTTCATGCTCTTCGATGTAGTCTCATCTCCTGGCAGTTTCGGGGAAAGAAATGTTCATGACCTAAGGTGGCCAAGTCACATGGCATGATTCGGAAGATATGCATATGTTTGGGGTTGGTTTGTTTTTTCTTCTTTTTAAGGCTGTTTGTGTTATCACGGGAATTTGTATGCCATTAAAAAAAAAAAAAAGATTTCCTTAAGCGAATTTTGCAGCATACCGGTGACGGCACAGAATGCCGCAGTGGCCAAACCACTTAAGTGTATCCCGAGGACAGGAACAGTGGCTGCCATGGCTGCGTAAAACAACAAAAGCTAAGACAAAAACATATATTAGCGTGAAATAAAATCCAAGATTGAAGGGCGATAGTGGAGTTCTGATACTCCAGTGGCGGTGACTGACTACCTCTGCATGACAGTGGTTGCGGTTGGGCCTTTTGTGGCGGAAGAGAAATATATATTCTTCTGAAATGCACCTTGAGACTTGGGTCTTAAAACCAGTTGCATGCAAACTTGTCCTCCGGGATCCCCTCAACCATTGTGGTTTTCAGGATATCCACAGTGAACATGCATATTTGCATACACTGTGCACACAAGTATAATTCTATGCGTATTCATTGTGGATATGCTGAAAAGTTTTTGCGGTACTGAACGGGAGGGGGCATATTTGCATTATACCATTTTGTTTCCCAGTTTGATCCTGGAGCCTCACCCAGTTTTCAGGATATATATATGGTGGAATATGCATGGAATATATTTGCGTACATTTAGAGACCCAATGCGTGCACATATCTCATGCATATTGATTATGGGTATTCTGAAAAGAAGACTTGTTAAATGGGGTTCCAGGATGAGGGTGAAAAAGCACCAAGGAATGGCGCATTTCTCTTTGATCCAGACTGCCTTGCGTTTTACAGAGCCCAAAAGCAAGACATGAGTGCTCTTTGGTGCTCTTTCCAGAAAGTGATCAAACCTGTACCCGGAGGACAGCCGCTGACAAGCTTCCCGTAAACAATAATCATCATCATTTGGTGTCGGTTGATTTTTTACTGACGACCACAAGATGGGAGGCTCATGTTTGGAAGCGATCCTGTAGCTTGGGTTGGCTGCTTTTTTTTTTTGGCAGGGAGCACTGCAGAGCCAGCCATCTGTCTCCAGGATCTAGGTCGCCATGGAAGGGGGGAGCAGCTCCTGGTTTGCTCCTGTTGCCCCATGAATCCCATTTCTGGTGTGGGACAAGAATAGAGCAAAGGCCTTGGGATGACCTAGCATGAGGGGATACTCACGCCGGATTATTCTGAGAGCAGTTAAACCTGTATCGGCCTCCACCTGTGTCCAGGGGCCCCACTGCCAGAAACTGATTTCAAAAGTGCGGCTTTGGTAGCAGCAGGTCATAATGTGCTTTTCTTCTTGTTTAAGATTCCACCTGTGAATCATCCTGCCTGGTAGTCTCTCCTCGTTTACTTTCACGTATTTCAGAGAAAACTTAAAATATATATTGTTTGGTTTATCTCCTCCCTCCCGGCTCCCTTTTCCTGAGTTCCAGAAGTCTTGCGGTTTGAGGGGGTTTGAATGGTAAATGTTTTGAAATTACAGCATCGCTTCCGCAGACTGCAGCAGCGAAGCGTTTACCTTCCTCGCCTCTGCAGAACAAGGGCATTAATCTTTTCCCAGTGCAAGGTTGCCAGTTGGCTCTGTTTTGGTTCTTTTTTTTCTCCCCTCCTGGGACGGGCTGACCTACCCCCGCTGCATCCGGGCATGTGTGGCTTCCCCTCAGCCCGTGGGGTGATGCAACTGTGAGTCACGTGAGCAGGATGCTCACTGCATCCTAGGCCAAAGTGACACGTGAGGATACTAGGCTCGGGTGGGAGATGTAATTAAGAGCAGGATGTAAGAGTTGAGGAGTCTAAAGAAGTATTCTGTCTTGGGCCTTATTTAAAAAAAAAAACAAAAAAACCCATGGAAAATGCCTTCAGTGTAAGGCCTGTAATTTTGTAGGGAGCAAGTGCGCGTGAACGCTTTTATTCAGACAGTATCGCACATGGTTTAACTATCCTCTTTAAAAATAAATAAAATTAGGGATGGTCTAACAAAACAGAACTCTGCACATGAGGGGCTGCCTGATGGCTCAGTGCACGGTTGTGTGTTGCCAAGTGGAGGGACCTGGCTTCAGTTTGTGGTTTGGCTGGGGATGCCACGGAAACGGCATTCACAGCCCCTGGGGGGTGGGGCAGGGAATCCCTGCTGTCATGCAATCAAAGGCAACACCTGATGGCCAGATTTTAGGGCCATGTGACTGCACTGATCCCAGAAGGAACCCCCTGGTGCATGGCCTACGGCAATATTTCCCAGCCCCCTCCTGGAGGCTCACCCAACCAGTGGGGTTTTCAGGATATCCATAATGAATATGCAGGAGGGAGGTTTGCATATATTGGAGACCCAGGGTTTGCAACTCTTTTATCTCATGCATATTTATTGCATGAGATAGATTTCATCCTAAAAACCTGATTGGCTGGGTTGGGCCTCCAGGAAGTGGGTTGGGAAGACATTGGCTTATAATTGCACTGCAACAACTGTCCTGAAGTAAAGGCTTCCCAGCCCTGGCTCCCATTCTGCTGACTGCCCAAGGGAGCAGCAGGAAACTACTGGGCCCAAAGGGATGATAAGACTTGTCAGGTGCGGAGGCCGTCTTTCTTAGAAACATCGAAATATGATGGCAGGAAAAGACCATCCGTTCAACTAATCTCTTTACAATTCCCATCACGCCCTCGGAGCACCCCCTGGGTTCATCCCATGCTTTCTTGAATTTACGTACTGGTTTTGTCTCAGTCACCTCTGTTGAGAAGCTCTTTATTTATTTATTCCACAAGATCCATTTCGTTCACTGCGGATTACAAAGTAATATACATAAAAACAAAATCAAACAGTAAAAACAACAGTTTACAAACTTCACTTTAAAATTAACAACATATATCTTACCTTTCCCCACATGTTATATCGGCATCCCCTCTTCGTTATCACGTGCCCTTTTAAATAATTCTGCTCTCAACAATTTTCTGAATCGCAAATAATCTTTCTCTTGGCATAGCCATAACGGCAATCTATTCCTCATAGTAGGAGCTATGATGGAATAAGTCCTTGTTCCCTGTACATACCCGGATCAGTCCAGACTGCTGGGTTTTGCCTCCCTTCCAGCAGATGGAGACAGAAAAACTGAGAGCACCCTCTCTTAACCGATGTGCTACCTGCAGCTCCTCAGTATTTTTCTGTCTCCAGCAGATGGAGGTGGTGCAAAACCTGCGGTCTTGAACCACATTTGGGTTCTCAAAAAAAAAAATATAGACACAGAAAAAATATTGAAAAGGAGAATCTGTCATAAAGAGCGGCGGCTGTAAAACAGGACAGGAACATTGCTCCATCCTTCCAGGGGGTTGGCAGGTCCCAGGGGGACTATCCTCCCTGGTCATAGGCTCTTCAGGAGCTTGGGTTGGTGACTACTCATGCTCCAGGTCTCTAGTTGCAAGGGTGATAGCTGGTGGTCCGGTTCCCTCCCCTTCCCCAGCGAGGATCCGGGACTACCCTTGCCCTCCTAGCTGGTACTGTTTCTTAAAAAAAAAAAAGCATTGCTGCCAGCGGAGGTGCAGCTGCGAGTGGTGCGAGGCACTGAGCATCGCGGCTTGAGCTCCAGCACGGTGGGACAACATTGAGGAGCTTCCTGAGTCCTGTGGCTGCTGGGGGTGGTCGGTTTCTGTCGCTCACGCGCTTTTCTGGCGGCCGGCATGCTGACTTTGAGGCTCTCCCGCTCAGGCCTCTGCTCGCGGTGCCTCCCCGGCAGGGAGGGCTCTTCCGGTGCGGCGACAGTGTCCAGACTCCGGAGCGCAAGCCACAGGACTTCTAGCAGGGAAACTATAGACCAGTGAGCCTGACTTTAGTGCCGGGAAAAATAGTGGAAACTATTCTCAAGCTCAAAATCCTAGAGCATATAGAAAGACATGGTTTAATGGGACACAGTCAACATGGATTTACCCAAGGGAAGTCTTGCCTAACAAATCTGCTTCATTTTTTTTGAAGGAGTTAATAAACATGTGGGTAAAGGTGAACCGGTAGATGTAGGGTATTTGGATTTTCAGAAGGCGTTTGACAAAGTCCCTCATGAGAGGCTTCTAAGAAAACTGAAAAGTCATGGAATAGGAGGCGATGTCCTTTCGTGGATTACAAACTGGTTAAAAGACAGGAAACAGAGAGTAGGATTAAATGAACAATTTTCTCAGTGGAAAAGGGTAAACAGTGGAGTGCCTCAGGGATCTGTACTTGGACCGGTGCTTTTCAATATTTATTTATTTTTAACTTTTATATACCGACATTCCTGTATAAAATACAAATCACACCAGTTTACAATAAAACATAACTTCGCCTGTGAGCATTACATAGAACAATCAACAAATTATACTAAAAAGCATACATTACCTTTGTCATAAATGTAAAACAATTATAAAGAAGAAATTGTTAACAAGGGATAAAAGATAAAGGGGAATATTTAAAACTAGGGGATGCACGAAGGGGTGCACAAAGTGGAATACCCCTTTGACGCGCGGTACGCAGCGCCTGCTGGCTTGGCGCTTTTAACGGATCCGATCCGTGAGTGATGACGTCGGGGGAGGGACAGGTCCCTCAGACCTTTTATTCTTTTCAAATTCATCATCTCTTCCCAGTTTCAGCGCTGCTTTTTTTCAATTTTTTTTGTCTTTTTTACCTCCGATGAAATCAGGTGTTTTCCAGATAGTGGCCAGCTCTCCCCCTCAGTGGCGCCTGCTGGCTTGGCGCTTTTAACGGATCCGATCCGTGAGCGATGACGTCGGGGGAGGGGCGGGTCCCTCAGACCTTTTATTCTTTTCAAATTCATCATCTCTTCCCAGTTTCAGCGCTGCTTTTATATATATACAAGCCGTTAAGCCCGTTAAAACGGGCTACATTACATTTTGTTTTCAGTCCATTTTCTAACACAGCACCCTTCTACACTTTTTCTCCCTCTCTCCCCCTTTCCCTCGTTCACTCCTCCCCTTTCCTCCACTCAGTCTTACTCACCCTCTGTCTCCCACTGCCTTCTTCCCCTCACTCTCACCTCTCTCCCCCTTCCCTCAGTCACTCCCACCTCTCTCCCCTTCCCTCAGTCACTCCCCACCCTCTCTCAATCCCATCCCCTCCCCCTCAGCCCTCCTCCACTCCCTTTTTCTCTGCTCCACAACTTCTTACCCTTCCACTTACTCACATCCCTGTCTCTCACCTCTCCCTCATTCTCTCTCCCCCTTCCACTTACTCACATCCCTGTCTCTCACCTCTCCCTCATTCTCCCTCTCCCCTCACTCTTCCCCACCCCCTACTTCCCTCCCATACACTCACCCACTCCTCCCTCCCTCCCTCTCACTCCGTCCCTCCCTCCCTCCCTCTCTCTCTCTCCTCCCTCCCTCGCTGCCGCCCACTGCCGCCGCCGCCCGCTGCTGCCGCCGCCATGTTTTTTTTTTCCTGACGCTGCCTAAGACCGACGTGCTCGCCCGCACATGCGCAGTAGAGCTGCTCTCTACTGCGCATTTGCGGCACGTCGGTCAACCTTCATTTATTAGGTTGATATATAAATGATCTGGAAAGGAATATGGCGAGTGAGGTTATCAAATTTGTGGATGATACAAAATTATTCAGAGTAGTTAAATCACAAGCGGATTGTGATACATTACAGGAGGACCTTGCAAGACTGGAAGATTGGGCATCCAAATGGCAGATGAAATTTAATATGGACAAGTGCAAGGTGTTGCATATAGGGAAAAATAACCCTTGCTGTAGTTACACGATGTTAGGTTCCATATTAGGAGCTACCACCCAGGAAAAAGATCTAGGCATCATAGTGGATAATACTTAAAAATCGTCGGCTCAGTGTGCTGCAGCAGTCAAAAAAGCAAACAGAATGTTAGGAATTATTAGGAAGGGAATGGTTAATAAAACGGAAAATGTCATAATGCCTCTATATCACTCCATGGTGAGACCGCACCTTGAATACTGTGTACAATTCTGGTCGCCGCATCTCAAAAAAGATATAATTGCGATGGAGAAGATACAGAGAAGGGCAACCAAAATAAAGGGGATGGAACAGCTTTCCTATGAGGAAAGGCTGAAGAGGTTAGGGCTGTTCAGCTTGGAGAAGAGATGGCTGAGGGGGGGATATGATAGAGGTCTTTAAGATCATGAGAGGTCTTGAACGAGTAGATGTGAATCGCTTATTTACACTTTCGAATAATAGAAGGACTAGGGGGCATTCCATGAAATTAGCAAGTAGCACATTTAAGACTAATCGGAGAAAATTCTTTTTCACTCAACGCACAATAAAGCTCTGGAATTTGTTGCCAGAGGATGTGGTTAGTGCAGTTAGTGTAGCTGGGTTCAAAAAAGGTTTGGATAAGTTCTTGGAGGAGAAGTCCATTAATGGCTATTAATCAAATTTACTTAGGGAATAGCCACTGCTATTAATTGCATCAGTAGCATGGGATCTTCTTGGTGTTTGGGAAGTTGCTAGGGTTTGTGGCCTGGTTTGGCCTCTGTTGGAAACAGGATGCTGGGCTTGATGGACCCTTGGTCTGACCCAGCAGGGCAATTTCTTATGTTCTTATGAGAACAAGGCCGATCTGTTCCCGCTGAGCACTGGAATGGTGGCCATTTTGAATACCTTTTCAGCTTCCGCGGGGGGAGGAAGGGATTTTCCTCCCATGCTCTTGCCGATGGATTTGAGCTCAGATGGACCCCAGGGCCCCTTTTATTTCCCTGATGTTGGCCCTGGTCCCCCGGGGGAGGGGAGGGGGATTTCAGGGGCCCAGCTGGTTTCTCAGCAGATTTTGTGCTCCAGCCAGGCCCAGTCCGTGGGTTGTATAGACCTCTGCTTCTGAGGGGCCGCCAAGGAAAGCCCCCAGGTGGCTGGAGCTACAAGGGTCTGTCCGTGTACGGAAGGTCAGAGGCCCCTCGGAGGTTCAAGCTCAGTAGAGCACGATCAGGTGATTGCCTTGGGGATGACACTTCCTCAGCGTGCCCCCCCCCCCCCCCCCATTCCTCAGGAGCGGATCTGGATGAAGCGGAGAAGGCGGCACCCTTGGATGGGAATGATCCTAGTCGTTCGTCTTTTTCAACAGGACAAGCTTAATCCTGTCATCCCGCACGTCCTGGCGGAGCTGGGAATTGCGGTCGCTCTGGAGGATCCCGCCCAGGACACGGTGGACCTGGTTTTGGCGGGGCTGCAAGTTCCAGTGAAGACCTTTCCCTTTCCTGCTTTGGCTCAGCAACTGATGGTCCGGGAGTGGGATACTCCAGAAGCGAGCCTGCGGGTAGGGAGCACGATGGACAAGCTCTAATCGTTGCTGGAGAAGACTCTAGAGCTGTTAAAAGTACCTAAGGTGGATGCTTCAGCGTCAACTGTCACCAAGAGAACAACCATTCCAGCAGCCAGGGCGGCAGCCCTCAAATCAAAGAAGGAGATGGAAAGCTTGATGTTCATCTTAAGCACATTTTTGAAGTCTCTGTGTTTGGTATTCGAGTGGCGATCTGCAGTAGCTTAATGCTCCGGGCGAGTCTGTGATGGGTGCAACAGCTTCTGAGTTCCAGAGACCTTCCCCCACAGGAGGCGGCGCGGTCGGAGCGCTGGAGGCGGTAGTGGCCTATGGGGCGGACGCCCTGTATGGTCTCCTGCGAACCTCCTCCAGGACTACGGTGTCTGCCATTTCCTCCTGGAGGCTTTTGTGGTTGTGTATTTGGGCGGTGGATGTTTCCTCCAAGGCCCAGCTCAGTGCGCTTCCTTTCAAAGGAAAGTTCCTCTTTGGTGAGGACTTGGAACAGCTGATCAAGTTTCTGGGGGATAACCAAGTTCATAGGCTGCCGGAAGACAAACCTAAGGGGCCTAGATCTTTTCAGCTGACCCGCTCTCAATTTCAGAGTCAGAGGCGATTCCGTCAGAATAGACCGCCTGGTATGGGCCAAAGGCAAACCTCGGGGAGGTCTCAACCTTGGTCTCGGTCCTTTCGTGGCCAACGAGCGGGCTGAGATGCAGCTGGCCAGCGATCCCTCACAGCAAATCCTCTCGGTGAGATGCAGCCGACCCATTCCTCCATCCCGGTTATAGGCGGACAGTTGTCCCTCTTTTATGAGGAATGGGTCAAGATACCTAGAACCCACTGGTCCGACGTTATAATTGCAACATTTTAGAATTTGCTTGGCCTCTCCGGGACCTCTTCGTAATCTCCCCATGCGGTTTGCCGGTAAAGAGGGGAATAATCAAGCAGACCATCCACAAGCTGTAATGCCTGGTGGCCTTAGTTCCCATTCCCTAGGAGGAGTGGGGCATGGGATGTTCCATTTATTTCGTGGTGCCGAAGAAGGAGGGTTTCTTCCATCCGATCCTGGATCTGAAGAAGGTAAACAGGTCCCTCAAAGTATCACATTTTTGGATGGAGAACCTCTGTTCAGTCATTGTAGCGGTGCGCAGAGGAGAGTTCTTGGCTTCCCTTGATCTGACGGAGGCATATCTGCACATAGGCATCCACATGGTTCGCCAGAGATTTCTTCGGTTCACGGCCCTCTACTTTCATTTCCAGTTCTGCGCCCTTCCTTTCGGCCTGGCGACGGCTCCGCGCACTTTTTACCAAAGTGATGGTGGAGGTAGCAGCAACCCTTCGCAAGGAAATGATTCTGGTCCACCCCTATCTGGACGACTGGCTCATTCGGGCGAAGTCAGAGGCCCTCTGCAAACAAGCGGTGGATACGGTCTTACAACGTCTGCAGTCCCTCGATTGGGTTGTCAATCAGTCCAAGAGTCATCTTCATCCTGCTCAAGTCCTGGATTTCTTAGGGGCACGGTTCGATGCACATGTGGGTAAGGTCTTCCTGCTGGAAGAGAGAGCCGTCAAGCTGCAGACACAAGTTCGGCTCCTAGTGGCGTCGCTGCCCAGAATCTGAGATTTGCAGATCTTGGCTCCATAGCGTCCACACGAGTTGGTTCCATGGGCCTTTGCTCATATGAGGCCCTTGCAGAGAGCATTGCTGTCCCATTGGGATCCAATGTTGGACGAGTTTCACGTCTCCTTGCCTCTCACCGAATCCACCAGGTCCTGTCTTGGCTGGTGGCTTGTTCAGGACCACCTGAGGTGCGGGGTGGATCTTGAAGTGCCTCAGTGGGTGGTAGTGACTATGGATGCTAGCCTCTCCGGTTGGGGGGGCAGTGTGCCAGTCACAGTCTGTCCCGAGACGATGGTCGCAGGAGGAAGCATCGTGGTCCATTACTTGCCTGGAAATGAGTGGTGCGGTTAGCTTTACAGAGTTTTCTTCCGCTCTTGCTCAACCGGGTGGTGCGAGTCCTGTCGGACAATGCAACAACAGTGGCCTACATCAACCGTCAAGGGGGGACCAAGAGTCATCCGGTGGCCTTGGAAGCGGAGCAGCTGATGGCCTGGGTGGAACAGCATTTAGCCTTGCTGGTGGGCTTGCACATAGAAAATCTGCCTGCATATTGTTGATCCCTGCTAAGCCGTCTGAGGTTAGACCTGGGAGAGTGAGAGCTCTCCGAAGCAATGAGCCTCATCTCTAGCAGATGGGGTCCTCCCCAACTGAACTTCATGGTGACCCAAGGGAATGCCAAGGCTCCACGCTTCTTCAGTCGCAGGAAAGAACACGGAGCGGAAGAAATCGACGCCTTTGTGCTCCCATGGCCAAACAATATACTGCTCTGTGTTCCCTCCATGGCCTTTTAATAGGCAAGATTCTCCAGAGGATAGAAATTCATCCTGGACAGGTAATCTTGGTGGCTCTGGAGTGGGCCCGAAGACCCTGGTTCACAGACCTAGTCAATCTAGCAGTGGACGGCCCCCTGCGCCTGAACCATCTTCAGAACATTCTGCATCAAGGCCCTATGTTTTTCGACAGGGCGGATCGCTTTTGTCTTGCGGCCTGGCTTTTGTCTTGCGGCAGTTGAGGAAGAAAAGCTATCTTGAGGATGTCATTACAATCCTGATTTGAGCAAGGAAGACTTCTACTTCATTAACTTATGTCAGGATTTGGAAGGATTTCAAATTGTGGTGTTGTAAGCAGGAAGTCCTCCCTCGTCAGTCCTCTGTGGCTCAGATTTTGGCTTTCTTGCAGAACGGTCTCAGAAAGGGATTGTCCTTTAATTCCCTCCGGGTGCAGGTGGCAGCCTTGGGGTGCCTTAGAGGCAAAGTTAAGGGGATGACTCGGGCAGCTCATTCGGATGCGGTCCGTTTTCTCCATGGGGTGAAGCATTTAAATCCCCCAGTCCGGCCTGTATGTCCGTCATGGAGTCTTAATTTGGTGTTCAAGGTGTTATGTGAGGTCCCTTTCGAACCCCTTAAGAAGGCCTCTTTGAAGGACTTAACTCTGAAGAATTTGTTATTGGTGGCGATCTGTTCCGCTAGGTGGAGTTGCAAGCCCTTTCTCGCCGGGAACCTTTCCTATGCTTTTTGGATTTGGGGGTCTCTCGCCGAGCAGTTCCATCTTTTCTGCCGAAGGTTGGTTGTTTTCCATCTGACTCAGTCTGTGGAGCTCCCAGCTTTTACCAATGCTGACTTGGAGACGCCTCATGCGTGAGAGTTGCGGCGTCTAGATGTCAAAAGAGAGTTCTTTTGCGTTATCTGGAGGTCACTAATGCCTTTCAACTCTCAAATCATCTATTTGTCTTGTGGAGCTGCCCTAAGAAGGGCCAGAAAGCATCCAAATCATCTATAGCCTGCTGGTTGAAAGAGGCCACTGCTTCCGCTTACATTTGTTGGGGGCAGCCTGTCCCAGAGGGTTTGAAAGCGTATTCGACTAAGTCGCAAGCGGCTTCCTGGGCGGAAAGTCATTTGGTTTTGCCGCAGGAAATTCGCAAGGCGGTGACCTGGAAGTCGCTACATACCCTCTCCAGACATTACCGTTTGGATGTTTAGGCTTCAGACGTCAACAACTTCGGTGGCAGCGTCATCCGAGCAGGACTCTCGAAGGTGCTATCTGGTGCTATCTGGCTAGCCGATAGCACCAAACAGAGGGTATTCTCAACAATTCTTCAGATGCCGACCTAAGTGTACGACTAGGTGCGTATTTGTCTAATATATCAGCCAATCCATACAATTCCTGCATAATTGATTTCTGTATTATAGAATACATCTTAAACTGAATTCTATATGTTACTGGGAGCCAGTGCAACGTCAATAATTAAGGCTTTACGAATACCCTCCATGGTCAATTACAAAGCGTTGCTGTTAGGATGATTTTTATCAGTTGAAGTACTTTTACCAAATTTTCTGGCATTCCCGCATAAATATCATAGCAGTAATCTATAGAACTGAGAACAAGTGCTTGGACTATCAATCGAAAGCCCTCCAACGACAACAGGTTCCTTAGTGGTCTTAAACTTTCAATTGGAAAAGCGCTCTCTGAACTACTCCTTTTACCTGATCCTTCAGTGTCTGTGCAGAATCCAACCCAAAACCTATGTTACGGGACTCAGTTTTAACCATTAACATACAGTTCTCAAAATTCAGAGTCTGAGAGTTCCCTAACCATAAAATATTAGTTTTACTGCAGTTTAAAATCAATTAATTTGCCATTAGGCAATCCTGATTGGTTTTTATACTTCGTTGAAATTCTGACACAGGAAATTCCCCAGGTTTAGTACTTGGAATGAAAAATTGCACATCATCTGCATAGCATTTGTAAGTTAACCCTAAAGCCGATAGCAATTTCCCTAACGGGTCCAAATGTATATTAAATAATATTGGGGACAAGGATCCTTGCGGTACCCAGACCAGGACACTGAACCAACTCAAAGGTTCTTCATTGCTATGTACTCGCTGTTTTCTATTGTCTAAAAAGGAGATGATATGATCCACTGTACTATGGTTCCTCCAGTTCCAAATTCTTGTAGCCGACATATCAACCTGTCATGTGGAGCAGCATCAAAAGCAGATGCGATGTCAGATTGTTCAAAGAGAGAGACTATCAGGGTCTCGGTACCAAAATCTTTCCAAAACCTGAACTGTTCTTTATCATAAATGCCCTCTAATTCATTTGTTCTCTGCCGGGGCACTCCTGACAGATGGTTCTCACGTGTGTGACATACTGAAGACATGACTGTCACGGGGCCAAAAATAAACATTCACACTACATCCACAGGGACCCCCTGACTGCAGCAGTGGCTGCAGAGCAGAACTAGGACTTCCCCGTACAGCTCACCGTGCAAAAACGATGATTATGGTGTCACCTCAGTAACAGCAGCATGAACCCTCGCTACTGCCAGGCGCAATAGCCTTTCTTATGAAAAGACAGCATTTCACCACCAACGCAGGTCCTATTGAGAAAACACAAATAAGACATAAATGCCTGCATGCTAGTAAAAATCTCCCCTCAGTCAAACACACGAAACTGACACAGAAAGACCACAAATTACAAATATGGAGTCAGAAACTGGAATGGAAACCCAAAAAAAGCCATGCTGTGCATGCAGTGCAAACCTGGAGAAATGGAAATAGGAATATATTTATTATTTAAATTCTTTTAATATACCGATGCTCAAGAACCAGGTCTTATCGTACCAGTTTACAATAAACTAGGGGGTAAACCAGTTAACACCGAAAGCGAAAAAGTTACATTACAACAGGGAATGTAGAACATACAGGGAAAGGCCTCTTTGAAGGACTTAACTCTGAAGACTGTGTTTTTGGTGGCGATCTGTTCCGCTAGGTGAGTGTTGGAGTTGCAAGCCCTTTCTCGCCGGGAGCCTTTCCTATGCTTTTTGGATTTGGGGGTCTCTCGCCGACCAGTTCCATCTTTTCTGCCGAAGGTTGTTTGTTTTCCATCTGAATCAGTCTGTGGAGCTCCCAGCTTTTACCAATGCTGACTTGGAGATGCCTCGTGCGTGAGAGTTGCGGCACCTAACACGCTCCCAGGATCTGCAATAATGCACACAAACTAAATCCGTAAAAGTTACACCTGTATTATGGAACACATTCAAACAGCAACAACCCAACCTATGAAATGGCAACAAATATTAAACCAGGTCCTAAACACCATTGCACCTCTTATTAGGAAAAGAGAGCAAGCCAAACTGCTATAGATCCTTACCCAGAAACTACAAGCTTGCTTGCAGAATACCCTTACCTGGATCACACATGCAGGACACAGACAGACCCTAAACAAATACAAAATAAAGAGACCATAAAGCTAATGTTTTCGTTTTTCCATTGTTGCACTGCTTACAGAGTGTGGCTTCTTGCTTTTGCCAGTTCAACTTTTGTCCCCTCTTTTTTTTTTTTTTTTAACTAAATTTCTAGTAGAAACTCTCTCTAAAAGAAAATACAACACAGAAAATAAATTCGCAGGATCGTCTGTCAGAACATTTGTATCATTTGTTGCTCTTGTACCTTCATAATATCCTTGCTTCAACAAGTCATTGGTTGTAAGTTGAATGAGCCCTTGTTATCCAGAGCTGTTCTGATAACTGTTTATTACAGATCACTAAAACAAGTGTTTCATTAATGGTAAATGTAATATTTGACCAGCTTCCAAAATGTTTGCTGCGTAGGAAGGCAGCAGTGCACTTACCATCGAAATAATAATGGTTATTTATCATAGCTATACTAGGAAAGTACAAAGCCCGATGCATTTATTCCTTTGTGAAATGCAAGGGACATTGTAGAACAATCTGGGCCTTATTCAATAAAAGTTTTGTCCATAAATATGGATGGGGGGGGGGGGGGAATAAAGACCTATTTATTTATTTATTTATTTATTGCTGTTGTCAACACATAGTTTCGCATTCATATAATGCTTCTTGTAACATTCACTTTTCTACTAAATGCTTCATTCGTCCAGCAGTCCCCACATACTTTATTTCTGTCCTGTAAGTCTTCTAAGGAGCATTAGAATGAAAATTCTGAGATCTTTCTTTGCAGCCTTTGGATTGATTGGGCCTGATTTTACAGCATTAGCAGTAGTTCATGGAGTTGGCGTTCTGTACTATTTCTGTTATTACATAGGTGAAAGTCGTCATATTTTATTGTCTTAGGATAAGAATTATGCGAGGATATAAAAATATGCATATTTGGATCATTCTTACGTTGTTCCACTAAAAGGTATCGCTGCCTGAAAAGAATCCTGTTTTTCTCAGAGGACAGTGTGGCTACTAGATTTTACAATATTATCATTGGTGCATTTAGGGCCCGATGTACTAAAGGGTTATTACATCTGGCCCAGAGTTACATAAGAAATGCCATGCTTGGTCAGGTACATCAAGCCCAGCATCCTGTCTCAGACAATGACCAGTCCAGGTCATAAGAACCCGACAGGAACACACAGATCCAGTCCTTGCTCATAACCAGAGATAAGCCATGGCTTTCCCAAATCTTCATGGCTAAATAATGGTTTATGGACTTCCTCCAGGAACTTGTCCAAACGCTGTTTAAACCTAGCTCACTAACATCTTTCACCACATCCTCTGGCCACAAATTCCGCAGTTTGTGCATAGAGTGAAAAAATACTTTATTCAATTTTGTTTTAAATGTGCTACCTATTATCTTCATAGAGTGTCTCATGACATAGTACTATCAGAAAGGGTAAATAACTGTTTTTTATCCCACTCAGGGTTTTATAGATCTCTATCATATCCCCTCTCAGCCATCTCTTCTCCAGGCTGAAGAACCCTGACCTATTTAACCTCTCCTTATAGGGAAGTCATTCATCGCTTTATCATTTTGGTCACTCTTCTCTGTACCTTTTCTACTTCCACTGTATATTTTTTAAGATGGGGGCAACCAGAACTGCACACAGGCTTGCACCGTGAATCGGTTCAGTTCACGTTGCAGTATTGATAGTGTATGGTTGGGGTTCTATAGTATTTGTCATTCACTAAATTTGTATGGATGGACATTTGACATACTTTATGGCTTGATCAGATTTTTACCCTCTGTAAATGCCGGCCACAAATTTAACTTTTCAACTTTTGTGCACAAATAAAACCAACCTGAATTTAATCCCCAGTTATATTAAAATGCCATTGACCAATATTGAATTGAGAAAAGATGTACAGTTTTGGTTAGCAATGTGCCAGCTTTGTTGAGCGTGAAAAGGCCAACCAACGCTATAGGGGAAGTGGCCTCCCTAACTGGAGTAAGTTCACTCTTCTTGTTTGGGTTTTGCCTCTGCTCTCTCTTCATAGCAGGGTTGTAGTAACAGTTGGGTTTGTTCATATTATGTCTGTCATCCCTCTTCTGCTGAGTGATGGATTTCCATGTGTCAAGGCAAGAACATAAGAAATTGCCTACTGGGTTAGACCAAGGGTCCATCAAGCCCAGCATCCTGCTTCCAACAGAGGCCAAACTAGGCCACAAGAACCTGGCAAGTACCCAAACACTAAGAAGATCCCATGCTACTGATGCAATTAATAGCAGTGGCTATTCCCTAAGTAAACTTGATTAATAGTCGTTAATGGACTTCTCCTCCAAGAACTTATCCAAACCTTTTTTGAACCCAGCTACACTAACTGCACTAACCACATCCTCTGGCAACAAATTCCAGAGCTCTATTATGCGTTGAGTGAAAAATAATTTTCTCCGATTAGTTTTAAATGTGCTACTTGCTAACTTCATGGAATGCCCCCTAGTCCTTCTATTATTCGAAAGTGTAAATAACTGATTCACATCTACTCGTTCAAGACCTCTCATGATCTTAAACACCTCTATCATATCCCCCCTCAGCCGTCTCTTCTCCAAGCTGAACAGCCCTAACCTCTTCAGCCTTTCCTCATAGGGGAGCTGTTCCATCCCCTTTATCATGCGCTAACGTCTTTGGTCAGTGGATAGTGTGATGTCACTCAGTGGCCCCAACTCATGAAATGGGCAGGTCTGAGCGAGTTTGTTGGCCATGGGAGAAATAAGCATTGCCTGGAAGCTTGGGTCTCTCTGTGAGCATTAGGAAGTGCGAGGGAGCTGAGGGGGAAGTGATGACTCCTTTTAATGCCAACCATATTTCCCTGGCTCTCATTTTAAGAAATTGGTGGCAACACATTATTTTCAGCGGATTGACATCAGGCAGAGGGGGATGTAATGCCAGGAATTTGTTGTTCATCCACTGCCATGCTGTGTCCACTACTTTGACCATTTACTGGGAAGGTGGATTATAAAAACCCCATAAATCAAACTAATAAATCAGTTCACTTAGTTTTCTAGGAAAATAATTTCATTCGCTGCCCTGCATACATCGCCCTCTGTCTGTGTTGCAGTTTTGAGCGTCTGCGCACTCAGCAGGTGTAAGAGTTCTGCTTACACAAAGCAGCGTGGAATTTTCTGTTTCCGTCTCTGTGTTTGAATGAGAATCATTGTGGGGACTGTCAGACAGAGCCCATTCTCATGCAGTGCCTCAGTGAAGCCTTTAGTTTGAGGAGACTTTCTGGGCTGGCAAGGGGGGGGAGCTACCTGCCAATCCTCTGAGGAGGTGGTGTGTGTGTGAGGACACAAAAACAATCATCATACAAGCATAAATGAGTTTTCTCGGCATTTTATTGGAAATGCATCATAATAACATAAGAAATTGCCATCCTGGGTCAGACCAAGGGTCCATCAAGCCCAGCATCCTGTTTCCAACAGAGGCCAAACCAGGCCACAAGAACCTGGCAATTACCCAAACACTAAGAAGATCCCATGCTACTGATGCAATTAATAGCAGTGGCTATTCCCTAAGTATAATTGATTAATAGCCATTAATGGACTTCTCCTCCAAGAACTTATCCAAACCTTTTTTGAACCCAGTTACACTAACTGCACTAACCACATCCTCTGTCTTAAATGTGCTACTTGCTAACTTCATGGAATGCCCCTTAGTCCTTCTATTATTCGAAAGTGTAAATAACCGAGTCACATCTACTCGTTCAAGACCTCTCATGATCTTAAAGACCTCTATCATATCCCCCCTCAGCCATCTCTTCTCCAAGCTGAATAGCCCTAACCTCTTCAGCCTTTCCTCTTAGGTTAGCTGTTCCATCCCCTTTATCATTTTGGTTGCCCTTCTCTGTACCTTCTCCATCTCAATTATATCTTTTTTGAGATGCGGCGACCAGAATTATACACAGTATTCAAGGTGCGGTCTCACCATGGAGCGATAAAGAGGCATTATGACATTTTCCGTTCTATTAACCATTCCCTTCCTAATAATTCCTAACATTCTGTTTGCTTTCCTGACTGCTGCAGCACACTGAGTTGACGATTTTAAAGTATTATCCACTATGATGCCTAGATCTTTTTCCTGGGTGGTAGCTCCTAATATGGAACCTAACATCGTGTAACTACAGCAAGGGTTATTTTTCCCTATATGCAACACCTTGCACTTGTCCACATTAAATTTCATCTGCCATTTGGATGCCCAATCTTCCAGTCTTGCAAGGTCCTCATGTAATGTATCACAGTCTGCTTGTGATTTAACTACTCTGAATAATTTTGTATCATCTTATGTAGTCGCTTCCCTATTAGAGGGGATGTTTTTTTGTTTGTCACCTAACTAAGCTTTTCTAGGGCTTTAGTTAACAGGGTGCCATCCAACTGATGTTGGTGTAGTAACCACAGAAAATTATCTTGCCATTTCACACATGAGGTCAGCCCTAACTGTAGCTTGTTTCCTGTAATTGTTTTTGTCTTGTCCAGGCCACAAATAATTTCTGAGTTCGGTTTATGACAGGTAACACTGGAGCTTTCTTTCTATATTTCTTCTCTTAACACTTGTTTTTCCTAGTTAACTGACATGGCAGAAAAATGGTTAAAATATTCCAGTGCCATGTGGAAGGCCCTCGGTTGATCCCCGGGTCGGCCAGGGGGTTGCTGCGGGGGCAGTGTTCACAGGACCCCGGTGGGAGGGATTCATGGCTGTCGCTTGAGGTTGATATCTAGTGACAGGATTCAAGGAGTCCTGGTGCCATGGCCCCTGGCTGCCATGGACTGATTTAGGCACGTTGGGAAGTGGGGGGGAGATATCCCCAGGTAGCTGTGAATGAAGGCTTATGATGCTAGATCCTAGCCCTGGGTTTGATTGATATGGAAGTACAAAGAAGCAGGAGGAAATTGATGGGGAGTGAGTGCAGGGGGTAAAAAATAAATACTCCTACTAGCGTAGTAATATATACGCACACATATATACCGGCACGTGTGTGTGTGTATATATAATAGATAAAAGGCTTGTCAATCACACTGCCGTGTCAGTCTGTGGCTACCAGGTGGTGCCCTAGAACTGCAGTCTGCAAAGCACGTGTCGCACACAGGCAGTGAGAGACAGACACATACGTTGTTAATGACCAAACAATGCTGGGTAATGTTGCCAAATATGCTCTGTCTGTGAGGCCCTGTCTCTCTTGTGCTCTCACATACAGTGACAGGCAGGCGTGCACAAGCACACGCTGACTTGCACACAGAGGCACCCAGCCTGGATTTAGGCAGGGACAACATAGGCAATTGTTTTCGGTGCCAAATCCCTATAGGCACTGGAGCGCTGCTGCTGAGGCCATGACTAAATCTTGAGTTTGCTGACCCGGCACTGCTTTTCTTCTGTAGCAGAAAGGAGGCTGGAAACTTCAGGCCAGTTTCACCTGAGTGATGGCAAAATTAATGGAGACTCTGCTTAGTGAACTATCTACAATCCAATCGATTGCTGGACCCGAGGCAGCTTGCCTTCACCTGGGGAAGGTTCAGTCAGACAAATCTGATTGATATTTTGTGATTGGGTGAAGAGGGAAGAGCATTCTATGTGATTTACTCAGTGCATAGTTAAGCTCTGCAATTCATTGCCAGAGGATGTGGTTACAGCAGTTAGTGTAACTGGGTTTAAAAAAGGTTTGGATAAGTTCCTAGAGGATAAATCCATAAACTGCTATGACTGTAATTAATTAATAAGCAATAGTGGCTTGTGATCTGTCTAATGTTTGGGTTCTTGCCTGGTACTTGTGACTTGGGTTGGCCACTGTTGGAAACAGGATGCTGGGCTTGATGGACCCTCGGTCTGAACCAGTATGGTATATTTTATGTTCTTATGTTCAGGAAAGCTTTTGATATGGTCCTGCATTGGAGGCTCGTGAATAAAATAAGCTTGAGAGTAGGCATCAAGGTGGCGGAGTGGATTACAAACTGGCTGACTGACAGGAGACGGCATGTAATAGTAAATGGAAACTTTTCTGAAGAGAGAATAGTGTTAAGTGGAGTGCCACAGGGATAGCTTTTGGAACTGTTCTGTTATTTATCTTTGAATCACAAAGGAGAAATGTGTGGCAAAAATTGTACTGGACAATAACAGTTCATCAACAGGGGATTACTTTTATTTTACATATGCACACTAGACATTAAGCATGAAATTAAATACCATAGTAAACATCAGTGTAAATGCGAAGGACCCTTTGAATGACATTCAAGGATAGGATAGAAAAAGTTTATCTATTTGCAAGTGATACGAAGATCTGCAACAGAGTGGACATGCCTGAAGGAGTAGAGAGAATAAATAATGATTTAAGAAAGCTTGAAGAGTGGTCAAAGATTTGGCAGCTGGGATTAAATTCCAAGAATTGCAGTCATACATCGGGGGTGCATTAATCCAAAAGAGCTGTATATGATGGGTGTGTGTGTGTGTGTGTGTGTGTGAGAAAAACCATTATGCACGGACCAGGAGAGGGTCATTGAGGTGATAGTGTCTGGGGATCTGAAGGCAGCAAAGCAATGTGACAAGGCAATTGCTAAAGCCAGAAGGATGCAGGACTGCATAGAGAGAGGAATAACCAGTAAGAAAAAGGAGGTAATAATCCCCTTGTACAGGTCCCTGGTGAGGTCTCACCTGGAGTACAGTGTTCCGTTCTGGAGCCCGTATCTAAAAAAGGATAGAGACAGGATGGAGGTGGTCCAGAGAAGGGAGACCAAAATGGTGTGGGGGTCTGTGTCAGAAGACTTATGAGGAGAGGCTGAAGGATCTGAATATATACACCCTGGAAGAGAGGAGGTGCAGGAGAGATAGGATTATAGATTTTCAGATTCCTGAAAAGTTTTAATGATACCCCGTATTTGAACTTTTTCTGTTGGAAAGCCAACAATAGAACTAGGGGGTGACAAAATGAAACTCCAGGGAGGACGACTCAGAGCCAGCATTAGAACATAAGAACATGCCATACTGGGTCAGACCAAGGGTCCATCAAGCCCAGCATCCTGTTTCCGACAGTGGCCAATCCAGGAAACATGTAGAGATTTGATTCCTGTGTTTAATACTCCATGGCTGCTGAGTTTTGCTTTTCTGGAGAGGCTACGTGCAAAGGCCCAGGTGAGCAGTTCTCACCTCCCACCAGCAGAGGAACTTGGTGGGCCCCGGGGACTATCTGGCCGGTCCACCACTCAGCCCCGTGGCCCACACTTCCTGCTGGCGAGAAGTGAGAACCACCCAACGGGGTCCTGCTGCTGCCGTGGTCTTTCCCAGTCTGAGAGCAGCAGGCTAGGGCAGGAAGGAGGGAGCACTGTGGAAGATGGAGGCGGGACAGGAAGCTACTGATCTAGGTTGCACCCCCAGAATGGTAGTGCCCAAAGGTCACCCATGTAACAGAGCTACTACATTTCATTTCTTTTTTTTTTTTTTTCAAATGGGCTTTTACTCTACTGGTAAATGTCACATTGCTAAGTAGCAGACTGGAATTGTCACTATTGCAAACAAAAACATTTATTGTAGATTACATAAAGAAACCTTGTACTTGTGCTATTCCCCCTTTTCTCTCTCTCAGGTAGGACAGTAGAAATAAGCTCCCTGAAGACACAAAGTGTACATGTTTATGAAACTCGCCAGCATCCTCAGCAGAGAGGCTTGGCTTAGCAGCAAGAACCAGCTTTCCTCCAGCATAAGCGAGATAAACAGGCTGTAAAATCGCTGCATGTAGCTGTTGAGCACACACACAATAAAAGCTCACAGAGATAGATATATATATATATGTGCGTGTGGGGGCAGGGGACTTGGTTTGGAAACCATTTCTGATGTATTTTAAGGCACTTACATTCCACTAGATGATAAACCCCACCATGAAAATTAAAAGAAAATACCAGCAAAACGTGTGCAGTATTGCTGGGGTAGTCTGGTCTGCCACAGCCTAGGTGTGCACCCACGTGCGTGGATTCCTCTGCCCGTCAGGGCCGGATTAGGACGGCGTGTGCCCACAGGCAATAGTGAGGAGGCGTTATTCTCTCCCCTCCTCACTCTGGGGTGGGGGGGGTTTCACAATCCTTCCTACCAAATCCGCATCCCAGGGCACCCCCACCTCCCTCAGCTCCAGATTGCAGCAGTGACTCGGAGTGGGGGGGGGGGGGGGGAAGGAGATCGTCGGTGCGGGGTCTTCCGCATTTCTCAGGCACAGATAGCCCCTGCAGCTCCCCACCTCCCCCTCTCACACGGGCTTCCCGTTACCAGGAGAAACCCACGCCAGGGGTAGAGCACTGTAGGATCCGTCAACACGCGAGGGCTGCTGAAATCTGCAGCCAGCGCCTCTAACAAAGTAACAGAGCAATGACGGCAGAAAAAGACCAAATGCTCCATATCCAGTCTGCCCAGCGAGCTGCTTATGGTAGTAAGTGCCACGCCGTGCGGGTTGCCCCCATGCTTTTGTTAAGGGTAGTAACTGCCTCTCTGTGCAGGTTACCCCCATGCCTTATGAAAAGTACAGTAATATTAACAATCAAACCCAAGCAACTGGTGAAACCCAATGCAAAACTGTTTTTCCAGGGTGAGCAGACTTCATCATAATTTAGACAACGCTGCCGCTGAAGTGGAGAGCGATGTTGCAGTCGCGCCACAAATATCAGGCTAAGTGGTTAAGGGTAGTAATCGCTACTCTGTGCAGGTTACCCCCATATACCCCTTTCTTTCTTCATTCTTCTTTCCCATCCTCTAGCCTTTAGGGATCCACAGTGTTTATCCCATGCCCCTTTGAAATCTTTCACTGTTTTTGTCTTCACCACCTCTTCTGGAAGGGCATTCCAGGCATCCACCCCCCTTCTCTGTGAAGAAATAGGATTGGATAAGTTCTTGGAGGAGAAGTCCATTACCTGCTATTAAGTTCACCTAGAGAATAGCCACTGCCATTAGCAATGGTTACATGGAATAGACTTAGTGTTTGGGTACTTGCCAGGTTCTTATGGCCTGGTTTAGCCTCTGTTGGAAACAGGATGCTGGGCTTGATGGACCTTTGGTCTGACCCAGTATGGCATGTTCTTATGTTCATTGTATGTTTTATGTAAACTCCTATTGAAGAGGATTGTTCACTTTTTGATACTTTTCTAAGAACTTAATAAAAAGATTGTTCTGATCATAAGAATAGTGCTTGTATTTCACTCCAAAGGAAATGTTTTTGATTTATTTATATATATATATATATAATATTTTTTTTTTTTTTTGTGCACAAATGTTATTCCCGATGCAGTGAGAAATCTTGTGCACAAATAAATGTATGCATGAAACTGTGCATTCTGCTTAGCGACCTTGCATGGAAATGCCATGCATTAATGAAAGCATTAACTATTGTGTCCCCCACAACTCAGAAAGGTGCACTGGCTTAACTCATGTTTAGTGTGCTGGAAATTTTACTCCTGGTCAGAGGCAGAGCACCAGTGCTAGTGTCAGTCAATGGGCAGAAGCTGGAGTACTGGAGCCGGCACCTGTTATTGTGCAGAAAACATGATTTACGTGCACACAAAATGTTTTCTATGCTGAAAGCATTTTTTGTGCATATAAATCACATCTGAGAGACTCCCCTGCTCCCTCCAAATTAAAATGTGTGATCGACCTGAGCGCATACTTTAACCTGGGTTTTTGTGCTCACGTTATCCGGTCTGTGCGCTTTTTTTTTTTTACTCTTGATGCATTGGGACCTGCGTGTTAAGAAATGGATTGCTGAGATTAACCCACACCTTTATTTCATCGGACCCTAAAATCTTCAAAGTATTGCCCAGCCTGCTTCTTAGCTGTCCATCTCCCTTTCGTGGTCTTGTCCCTAGGTTGCTTTTCTGTTTAGATCCACTGTATATTCCGTCTGACAACAGGCATAACCTTTTGGAATAGAAAGTGTGCATCTGTTGTTATTTATTAATCTTGATATGCTGCTCGTTGAAAACCACATCCAAGCTATTTACAATAACAACATTACACAATAAACAATAACAATTACACAATGAGCAAAATCAACATCGTACTCCTACCTACAGCAAAGCATCACAAACACCCTAAAGCAGAGACTATCAGATAAAAGTACTATGAAAAGAAAACGCACTAGATAAATCATTTCGGAAAAGCTTAGAGCTTGTCCTGTCTACCTGCAGCTCTCTGACCATACAAAAACAAATCTTTTCTGAACTCTTCAGCTTTGTGTCAGTTTTGCTTGCAGTATACCGATAGTTGCATGGGATTTCTAATGACAAATGGTGCACAAATACACTGACTCGCTTATGAAGTGACAAAGTAGGAGGGGATCCGAAAACGTTAAACGCTGGTGTATACTTTGGAAAGAGAGAGAGAGACTCAGAATGAAATGGAGGATCAGACTCATCCTGTTTGTCTCTGTGGTCGGATGGATGATACAAGGACATACCCTGTTTCCCCGAAAATAAGACAGTGTCTTATATTAATTTTTGGTACCAAAGATGCACTAGGCCTTATTTTCAGGGGATGTCTAATACCGTTGAGCTGCTGGCTGCCCCTGCGTCAGCCATGCCTCACCAGTGTGCTGTCAGAGAGAGGTAAGAGTGTGCAGCATTCATGGTAGTCAGCTTGGGCTGACTCTGCTGCTTTTGAACCTCTGCACACTGCTTGGAAGGGGTCCCCCGACTGGTACTGCCACCATCCCCAGATGTCTGTAATCTTGCTGCCACTGTCACTGCTGCCACTTGGCTATTGGGGAGGCGCCGATTGCTGCTACTGACACTGAAGCCCATTCTGCTGCCTCCTCTGTGCAGGCCCCGTGGGCTTCCACTTTCTCCATGCTGATCTCGTACATTGTGAGATCCGCATAGAGAAAGTGCTATTCTTGCACATTCCCAAAGATCACATGTGCCAATCACTAAAAAGTAATTTATTTTTTTTTTTTTTACCTTTGCTGGTTGATGTTAGTTTTCTAATCGGTTGGTCACAGGCTTTTTTTTTTTCCACCTTCCCTTTCTTATTTTTTTGCCAATTCCTTTTATATTGTCCTTTTTTCTTCCGTATTTCTTTTCTCTCCGTCTTCTTCCCTCAAACACAGTCAGGTTCTCATTCTCACATGCATTTCTCTCACACACACACAGTCTCTCACTGGCTCATGCTGTCTGACGCTCACACACACAGGCTCTCTCTCACTCCCACATGCTGTCTTGCTCAAGCATAGGCTCTCACCGTCACACGCTGTCTCTCTCACACACACACACAGAGGCTCTCACATGCTGCCTCTGCAAACATTCAGATCCTCACTCTCACACACAATCTCTCAACTCATCTCATACACGCACACACACACCCTCTACAGATCCTCAGCCTCTCTCTCACCTCTGGGCCTCCTCTTCGCGGGTCGCCGCAGGATCGGCTCTGCAGCGGCCCTGAACTTCTCGGGCCTCTTCCTCTTCTTGGGCCGCTGCGACTTGGGATTCGCAGCAGCCCGCGGCGGCTCCTCTTCTTCACGCGCTGATGCTCTTTCTCCTTCCTGCCCATGCGGCTCTGGCAACGTTTACTTCCGGGGCCGCACAGGCAGGAAGGAGAAAGAGCATCAGTGCATTTGAACGCGATCTTTTTCTTCGGGCAAGGAGGCTCAGCAGCCGCATGAGCCTCCTTGCGCCTGGGCGCATCGGCTCCCCTCCGGATACCACTGCTCGCATCTGCTCCTAATACTTTGGAAACTTTATTTTAAAAAAATAAAAAAATAAATAAAAAATGACGTCACAGGATTTTCCGGCCCACCAGGGGGAGCCTGATCCCCCGATAGGTCAATCCGCCCCTGTTTACAAGGGATGTCTTACTTTTGGGGGAGGTCTTATATTTAAGAATTCGGCTAAATCCCTACTAGGTCTTATTTTTGGGGGATGTCTTATTTTCAGGGAAACACGGTAAGTACGGATGCTGGGTCTGACCAGTGGCATACTGAGCCCGGCTTCCCGTCTCTGGCTCAGTTCAGGTCCATCTGGTAGCACCTGGCAGATCCCCAGTGGGGAAACTCATTCCGTGCCGCTCGCTCCCAGAAGCGGGAAGTGGAGACTCCTCGGCTGTCCTGCTGACTAACGGTTAATGGGACCTGCTCTCAAGAAAGTTATCCAGACCTTCTTAAAACTCCGCCAAAAATTACTAACCTCTGGCGGCAAAATCACTTCATTTAATGACGTGTTGGCTGAAAACGTACTTTCTAGAATGTCTTTAAACCTGCATGGGGTAACCCCCTAGTCCCGGCACTGCTGGAGAGAGTAAATATCCTTTTTCGCTCACCCTGTTTTGCACTGCTCATGATTTTGTAAAGTTTTGATACCACTTCTGTTTCTTCTCTAAGCTGTTTAGCCTTTCTTCATATGGGAGCTATCCCCTTAACCCTTCTGTGTACCTTTTCTAATTCCACCATATTTTTTTTTTTTTGAGATATGGTGATCAGACCTGCCCACATGGTATTATAATATTCCCTGTTTTATTCTCTGTTGCTTTCCAAATTCCTAACATTCTGCTAATTATTTTTTGGCCTCTGCTGCTCACTTGAACTGAGGATTCCAAAGTCTCGTTCAACTAAGATCAGTTTGCTCAGTTGTGGCTCCTAGAATGGAAAATAATGTGTGCATCACTCTGCATTTGTTTACATGTACATTTCATTTACTATTTAGATACTTCGTTCCCCAGTCTCACAAAATCCTCTTGTAATTCCTTGCAGTCAGCTTGATTGACTATTTTGAATATTTTTTTTTTTGTCATCTGCAGTTTTTACCACTTCGCTGTTTGGTCCCAGTACAAACCCACCCCCCGGGGGGGCTCCACTTTATGCACCTCTCCATGTAGAAGCCTGACTATTTAGTCCTACTTTCTGTTTCCTGGCTTTTACTCAGTTTTTCTAGCCACAATAAAACACTACCTCCCATGGCTTTTTAGATTTTTGAGGAGTCCCTCCTCAGAGATTTTCTCAAAAGCCTTTTGAAATTCCAGGTACCTGGTTCTCCTCCATCCACATGTTTACACTTTAAAAAAACTCTAATAGACTGCTAAGGCACGACTTCTTCCTGCTAAATCCATATTGCATATCTGTCCTTTATGTTCAGTGATTTTGTTTTTAACAGTGGTTGCCTTCATGCTTTTGCTGATACTGCAGCTGTGCAGCTCTATGGCAGAGGCAGGTTTGCAAAGAGTTAGCCAGCTAGATCCCTTGGTGTGAAAATTTCCCTGTGGAGAGTGGCTAGATATTGCCACCGACTTTCACCAGGTGGCTGCTATATTGTAATTGCTCTAAATCTAGGTATTTCTGGAGCATCAGTTGGTTGAGGGAGAAATCTTACATGCCTGTATTGAATTTTTAGATATATATATATATATTATATATACACACACACACACAGAGTTCCCCCATGCCTGACCTCATCCGCAGTGCTAGTAGATTTTTACAAGGAAAGTTCTTGGGTACTTGGGTACTTTCCCTATGAAAATCCACTGGTACTCCCAAAAAGTACCCAGGTACTTCCCCCTTTGAGAAATCTGCTAGTTATTCATGGGAGAGTACAAAAGTAACCTGTTGGGCTTTTGCTGCTAAGTGGCTTGGAGCAGACAGGTGCACTGTACAGGAACGTGATTCAGGGACCAAATCAGCATGGCCTGCCCTGTCCTGCAGTATTGGGTATGTTCACAGGGCTAATAGCCTGGAATCTCCTCTCGGTGCAATATCAATGCCTCATGCTTTGCAGGCAAAGCGTACAGAGGATGCCATCAAAATACAGGTCAAGCGCAAAATAACTACAGTATTTTAGAAATGGTATTTAAATTTCTTTTACGTGATTCTTTTTTTTTTTTTATACATATTGTAATTGTTTTATATTATGGTTATGTACATATAATTGAAGTTCACAGTGAAAAAGTTTACTTGGAAAAGGACGTAATATGAGATGTTTTAAGTAAATTAATTACAGATGTTGGGCAGAACTTGCCCTGGAAGCTTTGTGCTTTTAAATCCAGGAAGCAGTTTATGCCTCATGGTCACCTGCCGTTGGCGCAGTGATGGATGTTTTGTTGCTAACAAATCAGTAACTCGGATGTTGTTTCTTAATGCAGACTGTCCTGAAGGAGCATGTTGAGGATGAGCAGAATCTGGCAATTTCTGGGGTCCCGATTGTAGCATGGCCTAAGAAGACCATTAAGGTAAGAAGCACTGCTGTTGGCTAGGAATGTCAGCTTCCAGGTGTGTCTGCTTATCAGTGTTTGGCTGTAAAAGTGAGGTCTTCAGGTGCCTGTCTCTCTTTTTAAAGAACTTCCCAGTTGTAGCGGGCTCAGGTCATAGGTGCCTGTGCACAATAAAAATTCATGATATCTCTCAGCTTGGCTGCTTTGGGAAAAGCAGAAAGTTGTGTGAACTTTGAGACCTCAGTTCAGATTCCACCTCTGCCCCTTTAACTGTGTGGCCTTGAGGAATTTGCTTCTCCCTGTGCTCAGATTTCAATTGGCAGTGACTCTGGGCAAACAGAGAAGACATAACCATTTGAATTATTGTGTTCCATGCCATATAAATATTATTACTATGTCAATTAAAATGCACAGAAATAAAGGTTAGCGAACAATGAAAATACTACAAAGTGATAGCTTTTTTTTATTGGATTAAGTTAATTTTTTTTTCTTGACTAATTTTCGGGCGCTTTCAAGTTCGGATTAAAAAAGGTATCACTGTATCTTATTGTTTTGTTAATCTTTATTTCCGTTGATTACAGATGACATCTGTATCTGCACAATAGGTATCAATCTGAACACATTTTGCAGAAGGAAATTACTGGTTAGGAGCAAAGTTCTAATGACTTTTATTGGCAGTCATGCTGTCCATAACAGAGAGATTTTCTGCGATGATGCCCAGAAGGTTCATATCCCCGTCCATGTCAGCTTGGCCTCAGGGCGTTGGTGGTTTCCTTCACTTGCTATCTTGGAAGATGCTGCTTTTGTCTCAGCTTTTTGTAAATGAGAGACGTTTCGGTGTTGTGATTGCTCTGCGAATCAGGTTAGAGTACTTTTTGTGTCGTGTCCGTCAAGCAGAGCCAGGCTTCTTGACACTTGGACTGCAGACACACAGGGTCTTTACATAAATATAAATGTAGAATGCTACAAAGATAGTGGATGGCAAATGCTTAAACCTGCCTTTGTGCTTGTGCTAAAAAGCAGAAGACAGAACAAGTCTGTAATGTAGAGAAGCAAAAGCAAACAATACCTAACTTTGGTGTTGTGAGCAGAATAATAGCCTGTAGTTCCAACATTTATGACTGGGTTTTTTGTCTACATGATTTTTGATACAGCAAAGCTGGATTTGAAGTGAAAAACTCTGCTCCTGTAAATGTGATAGGCCCTTGAGCTGAATTCCTGCGAGTGTTGGACGAAACGGTACCAAAGAAAACTTCGGCAGAGCTACCCCTTGCCAGAAGGAGTATTTTGATCATTTCCCGGTTTTTGAACTTACATCCCCAGTGCATTCTGGTAGCCAAAGTCCCTGCATCTCAATTGAAATCAGTGCAACAGCTACTAAAATGCACCTTGGGGGTGGAGTAAAAATAAAAAAAAAGACTGATTCGGTTTGGCAGCGCTGAATGTATTCTTGTTCTATGTTAAAATCAGTGAAAACCCTTTACAGTGAGCTCTTGCATTTCACCAGACCACAGCAATATTTCAGGGACTTCAGTACATCCGAGCAGCTTTACCAGTCAGCAGAATGGCCTCCATTTCCCCCAGCCCAGGTGATCCAGTCCAGATCCTACTCCCTCCTTCATCTTTGCCTGCATGGTCTTGTAGTTTTGGAGTCCCCATTGATTTCTTTAAGAAAAGTAAAAACTTCAGACCCTGCAAGCTGTGGGGTAAGATCACACCGTGGCTCTAATTTGAGCCACTTAGCCTTGAAATGTGGATTGATAACTTCTGTTGTTATCTGATAAAGTATTGTGACTGCCATGTTAGTCTGCATCAGGGCTCAGAATTATAGGTCTACAAAAATATGCAAGACAGTACCTTTTTTATTGGAGTAACTTATTATAATCTCTTGACCAGCTTTGGGGAGCTAATACCCCCTTCCTCAGGTGAGGTCAAGTTTATGCATTTTCTTACATACAAATTGAATTCTGACGAGGAGAGACCCTGAAAGCTAGTCAAGACGTAGGGGTGTGTGTGTTTCACTCTGTCAGAAAAGAAAGGTCTCACATTTTCTGAAACAGCAGGGATTGTGAATGCTCAGAGATCTCTGGATCTCACAGAAAATAATTTTCCAGCGACACTGACTTCCCTTGCTCTTCTATATTACAAGAAATTACAATCAAGGGCTTTTATGGCTGTAACTTTGGCACTGGCTCTGTGAACATTCCCCCCTCCTCCCCCAAACTGTTTCAAGATCTTGCATTTTCTTATATACAGAAGTCATCATCTTTACAAATTGATCCTGTGCATTAAAATTTTTTTTTTAACTTAAGCTAAAGGTAAGAATATATATAAAATATTTACTATATAATAATCCAGTAACTACCATTTTCTTATGTTTCATAATGTTTTTTTAATTTTTTAAATGAAATATGCAAAAGGATGAAAATCAAACCTAAAACTAAATTTACAAAATTAAAGAACAGAATCTTCCAAAGGAGTCCCTGAATTACTGTTTATTTTCTTGGGCAGCAGCATTAACAGTTGTTACAGGAGAGGGAGAAGCAGTTATGTAACAAGCTGCCCACAAAGTAAGTGTAATTTAGGGAAGGATCTTTAGTAGATGTGGCCCAGCCAGGCAGAGGTGAGCAGCTGGAAGCATGCGGGGGCTGCTGTTGCAGGCAGCGATGCAGTCCCGTGCATCACGCCCCCTCCCCGCGATCCGTGCCTGGGCAGGGCGGCGGTGTCGGGCCTTTGTGCGTTCGGAGCGCTGCCATTGGTGGGATGGCTAGAGCCCGCCCCCTTCCTGGCCCGGAGCTCATGAATATGCAGCAGAGCGGGTGGGGGAGGAGCTTTTGCGGCTGGGCCGGGGCTGGCCTGCTTCTCCCCCATCCCTCCCTCCCTCTCTTTCTCTCTCCCGCGATGAGCGATGGCCATGTCCGTGAGCGCCGAGGAGGAGGAGGACGACGACTATTGCTATGACTCGGAGCCGGAGCAGGTCAGGGGCGGGGCAGGGGGGCGCGATCCGGAGACGTCTTTGTGTGCACCTTCCGTCCGGGGCTGCCCCCCTCCCGATTAAAGGGCAGGGCTCGTGGCCTCACGTGCGGCGCTTACACCCCCCCAGATAGGAAGTTAGCTTACTTCCCTTTTCAGCGTGGAGGGTTTGTTAGAAAAAAAAAAAGTAAACCCCACCCGGCTTCTCAGGGGCTGATCCTCTGCTAAGCATGAACTTGTGCGCCCCTGTTCTTTCAGCTCTCCCCTTTCTTCAGGTGAAGCTGCAGCCCCTGTAAATACCCGGCCTATTGTTCTGGGCTTTTGGGGGATTTTTTCCTGCCCCTTTCGGTACATGGCTTTAGTATTTATATATGCGAGAATGGATGAGGTTCGTCTTAAAAGGTTTTCATGGGTTTCCAAGGTAGTTATTTCTAGGGGGGGGAAACCCTTAAATTCCTTAGAGATGTTTGCTGTCAAAAGAACACATGACTTACGGTTTCTGGTGTAGGACAGGTTGTCAGTGGTTTTCTTGGCTTGGGACTGTCGTGTTCATTTCTGTGTATGGACTTGTCAATTTATGAATGTATGTATTCCATATAAATTTAAAAAAAAATAACATACATATCTCTCATATCTAGTTGTGCTTTGTATCTGTCTCTTGAAATTTTACAAAGAAATGATGTGATAGAAGTTATTTTTAAATTCTGAGGCCAGATTGCATAGGCATTCCTTTAGCTTTTGTAGATTACAATATCCATAGTAAACATGACCCTAAGAGACTTCCACTAATGAAATTGATTTTTTTCCTGAGTTGGGGGAGGGGCGAGAGATGCATTGTGGGCTCATGTAGGAATCATCTGTGAATGCATCCTTTACTGCCCTCTGTCTGCTCTGAAATGGCTCGCTAGAATGAGACCACTCATGTCACTTAAGTTTAATCAAACTGTAACCATAGGTGTTCTGGGTGTGAAAGGAACTTGATAAGCTAATTTAACTTTGAGTTGTATAATAAAGGTATTTTGTTATGGAAATATTCCTGAGGTTGCAGAATTATAAAATGTTTATATTGTGCTACTGGTAAACACCCAACTTTGGAAGAATATAAATTACAGTAGGCCTCCAGAGAAACTTACAAATCGGGTCATGAGATATTGGTGACAGGAACTCTGCCTTGGCAGTCCTTACCTAAGTGCTGCGCTGCTTGTATATACTTTTTTAAAACATTTTAAATTTTCACCATGATTTAAAAAATAGTATTACTTGAGAGGAAGTGTCAGCATCTGAACAGTAGTATCATGTAAATTGGAAAGACAGTCTTCTTGATGAAAGACTGTACTGGGTCAGACCGAGGGTCCATCAAGCCCAGCATCCTGTTTCCAACAGCGACCAATCCAAGTCTCAATTACCTAGCAAGTACCCAAATATTAAATAGATCACATGTTACTAATGCCAGTAATAGCTGTGGCTGTCCCCTAAGTCAACTGCTGTTAGTCAGTAGCAGTTTATGGACTTCTACAAACCTTTTTTAAACCCAGCTACACTAACTGCTCTAACTACATCCTCTGGCAATGAATTCCAGTGCTTAATTGTGCATTGAACGAGAGAGAATTTTCTCCAATTTGTTTTAAATGTGCTGCTGGCTTACTTCATGCCCCCCCCCCTAGTCTTTGTTTTATCTGAAAAGACTAAATAACTGATTCACATTTATCCATTCAAGTCCATTCATGATTTTATAAACCTCTCATGTCGTGTGTGTGTGTCCGTCCCCCCCCCCCCCAGCTGTCTTTTCTCCAAGCTGAACAGCCCTAATCTCTTTAGCCTTTCCTCATAGAGGAGACTTTCCATTCCCTTTATCATTTCGGTTGCCTTTCTTTGTACATTCTCCAGTGCAACTATGTCTTTTTGAGATGCAGTGATCATAATTGCACACAATACTCAAGATGTGGTCTGGCTATTGAGCGATACAGAAGCAGTATGACATTCTTCTTTTTGTTCATCATTCCCTTCCTAATAATTCTTAATATTGTTTCCTTTTTTGACCACCACAGCACACTGAGCCGATGCCTAGATCTTTTTCCTGGATAGTAACTTCTAATATGAAATCCAACATTGTGTAACTACAGCATAGGTTATTTTTTTCCTATATGCATCACCTTGCACTTACCCTCATTAAGTTTAATCTGCTATTTGGATGCCCAGTCTTACAGTTTTGCAAGGGCCTCCTGCAATTTATCACAATCTGCTTGTGATTTAATTATTGAATAATTTTGTGTCATTTTCAAGTTTGATCACCTCACTCATCGTACCCCTTTCCAGATCATTTGTAAATATATTAAAAAGCACAGGTCCAAGTACAGATCTCTCAGGCACTCCACTGAAAAGACTGATTATTTAATCCTACTCTCTGTTTCCTGTTTTTTTTAATCAGTTTGCAATACGTAAAAGGACATTACCTTCTATTCTATGACTTTGTCATTTTCTTAGATGCCTCTCTTGAGGGACTTTGTCAAATGCCTTCTGAAAATCCAAATACACTATATCTACTGGTTCACCTTTATCCATGTCTATTCACTCCTTCAAAAAATGTAGTAGATTTGTGAGGTAAGACTTCCCTTGGGAAAATCCATGCTAGCTGTGTTCCGGGTTAAACCATTTTTATTTTATTTATTTATTTATTTAGAGTTTTTATATACCGGCAATCATGAAAACATATCTTGCTGGTTTACATAGAATGGGGGTGCAATAAAATACATAGAACTTAAGAACATAGAACTAGAACTGTGGTGACAGAAGGTACAGTTACATTTAACAAAGGTGGCCAAACTTGGAGTAGGAAAAATAGAAAAGAGGATAGAAATGGTTAAACAATATACAATTTAAATGTAGAATACAAAATAAATGTTATAAACCATGTCTTTCTATATGTTCTGTAATTTTAGAACAGCTTCCACCATTTTTCCCAGCACGTATTCAGGCACACACCGCTCTGTAGTTTTCTGGATCACCCCTGGAGCTCATTTTAAATATTGGGGATACATTGGCTACCCTCCAGGCTTCAGGTACAACGGACAATTTTAATGACAGGTTACAAATTACTAGTAATAAGTCTGAACTTTCAGAACCCTGGGATGAATACTATCTGGTCCTGTCGATTTGCTACTCTTCAGTTTGTCAGTCAGGCCTACTGCATCTTCCAGGTTCACCGTGATTTGGTTCAGTTCGTCTGAATCGTCACCCTTGAAAACAGTCTCTGGAACATTCTCATTAGTAAACACCAAAGCAAAGATGGCCTTATCTTCCCTAAGTGCCCCTTTAACCCCCGCAGTCTTCCTGCTTCAGATTTATTTAAAAAAAAAAGTATTATGAGTTTTTGCCTCTATGGCCTTCTTCTTTTCAAATTCTCTCTCAGCCTGTCTTATTGTTTTGTATTTAACTTGCCCAGTCTTATGGTTTTTCCTATTTTCATCAAATGGATCCTTATAATTTTTGAAGAAAGATCTTTTGGCTAAAATAGCCTCTTTCACCTCACCTTTTAACTGTGCCGGCAGTTGTTTGGCCTTCCTTCCATCTTCCTTAATGCATGGAAAAACATCTGGACTGTGCTCTTAAGATGATTCTAATGTCCATGCCTTTTGTACCCTCTTAATCTTTGTAGCTGCACCTTTCCGGTTTTTTTTTTTCTATTTTCCTTATTTTATCGACGTCTCCCTTTTGAATGTTTAGTGGTAGAGCTTTATTTAAAAGATTTGTAGCCCGCACCCTCCAAATAGTTCTTGGTGGGTTACAGCGTGCACATACACAGTATACATCAAACAAACAAAACAAAGAAAATGAGAACAACTTAACTATGTTGCCATATTAATGCCTGAAAGACTGTCCTGTAGGAGTAATCAGTAATGGACCCAAAAGCTTCCATGAAAAGGTGTGTTTTAAGGGCCTTTTTGAATGTTTTATTTTCCCCGATGCTGCGAATGTTTGCTGGTAAAGAGTTCCATAAAACAGGGCCAGAGATTTAAATAAAATAAACCCCCCTCTCGGGAGTTTCTTTCAAATGTGCGTCGCAAGGTGCTGGGATCTCCGAAAGGTTCTGACTTGCGGAGTGTAGTGACCTTGTCGGAGCATAAATACGGTATGTAAAGTTGGCTTTGATCCAGGGCAAACCTGAATTTATTGGTAGATTAAATGTTGTCACTGCTATCTTAAGGCATTTGCACCCTGTGTAAAGAATGGGCGGGATGTTTCTTTGTTAACAACACTGCTAGGCTTTAAGACACTCTTGCCCGTCCTGCAAGGTGCACCAGACCCCAGCCTTGGCTTACCCCCAGACTTCTCTTCCTACGTCCCTGTTCCTGTCATGCAGAACGTCTAGGACTAAAATCCCGTGCCCATGGCCGACTTCATACATTTACTTAGATTTACTTATTGTCTCCCTTCCAGGCATTAACTCATTTTGATCATATTATGATCACGATGGCCAGTTGGCCCCACCGCCGTTACGTCTCGCACCAAATCCTGCCTTCCACGAAGAGCCGGATGTAAAATAGCTCCTCCTCTCGGTTCCTGAACCAATTGCTCCACGAAGCTGTCATTTTATTCCACCCAGGAACGTCATCTCTCTAGCATGTCCCGATGTTACATTTACCCAGCGAATATCGAGGTCACTGAAATCTCACGGTTATTACTGCACTTCCAGATTGGTTAGCTTCCCTGATTTCTCTTAGCATTTCATCGTCCATCTCATCATTTGGGCCAGGTGGATGGCTGTCAGGTTGGTACTGGCAGGCTTCAGCTCCTCGGACTGGTGACCCCTAGGAGGCCGGGCTACAGCCTTGCTGGTTTAGATCAGGGGTGAACAAACTGGGTTGTGGGGGCCCCCCCCAATCCGGAGATGGGGGCTGGTACAATCCTGAAAGAGTGGGGGGGGGGGGGGCCCCCCACTAGCTGCCCAGTCCAGACATAAAAAAAAAATGGCTATGCTGTGGAGTCATTGTGCCAGGGAGGCACTGCAAGCTCAGGAGGGAGGGAACTGTTAGAACCCTAGTGACTGACGATGTAAGCGGGCCAGGGAGAGGAGCTGCTTCGGTGGTGGCGGGAAGAGGTGGAGATCTGCTTATTCTGTGGCAGAGAACTGGACACGGGAGGAACCGTCGCTGCGTTCCACAGCCCAGGAAGAGCCAAACCCAAGAGGAGTTCCTGACGCTGACGGGTGCCTCACAAATCTCCTACTTTTTTTTTTTTTTTTTTTTGAAGGAGTGAATAAACGTGGACCTAGGTGAACCGGTAGATGTGGTGTATTTGGATTTTCAGAAGGCGTTCGACAAAGTCCCTCATGAGAGGCTTCTAAGAGAACTAGAAAGTCATGGGATAGGAGGCGATGTCCTTTTGTGGATTGCAAACTGGTTAAAAGACAGGAAAACAGGGAGTAGGATTAAATGGTCAATTTTCACAATGGAAAAAGGTAAAGTATGGAGTGCCTCAGGGATCTGTACTTGGACCGGGAATTTTAATATATTTATAAATGATCTGGAAAGGGCTATGATGAGTGAGGTGATCAGATTTGCAGATAGCACAAAATTATGCAGAGTAGTTAAATCTCAAGGGATTGTGATAAATTGCAGAGGACTTTAAGGGACTGGAAGATTGGGCATCCAGATGGCAGATGAAATTTAATGTGGACAAGTGCATGGTGTTGCATATAGGGAAAAATAACCCTTGCTGTAGTTACACGATGTTAGGTTCCATATTAGGAGCTACCACCCAGGAAAAAGATCTAGGTATCATAGTGGATAATACTTTAAAATTGTCGGCTCAGTGTGCTGTGGCAGTCAAAGCAAACAGAATGTTAGGAATTATTAGGAAGGGAATGGTTAATAAAATGGAAAATGTCATAATGCCTCTGTATCGCTCTATTGTGAGACCACATCTTAAAGATGTTAGGGAACAGGTTAATGTAAATCGTTTATTTACTCTCTCAGATAATAGAAGGACTAGGGGGAACGCCATGAAGTTAACAAGTAGCTCATTTAAAACAAATCGAAGAAAATTCTTTTTCACTCATTGCATAGTTAAGCTCTGGAATTCATTGGCAGAGGATGTGCTTACAGTAGTTAGTGTAACTGGGTTTAAAAAAAGGTTTGGATATTTTCCTAGAAGAAAAATCCATAAACTGCTATTAATCAGGAAGAAATAGTAGCTTGAGACCTATTTAGTGTTTGGGTACTTCCAGGTTCTTATGGCCTGGATTGGTCTCTGTTGGAAACAGGATGCTAGGCTTGATGGACCCTTGGTCTGACCCAGTATGGCATATCTTATGGTCTTATGTAGAGATCACAGCTGTTGCTTGCCAGGGGAAAAGTGGTGGTGAGGTTGGGGAGGGGAGTGGGCAAAGAGGCCAGAGAGAGGGAGGAGGTGGGGAAGGGATAGTAAAGGCAAAAAATGGAAAAAAGTTAAATAAGCAAATCAAAACTTGAGAAAATAAAAAGAATGAGCAAATTAAGAAAAATACAAAAATAGAAACATAAAAATGAGTGAAAATGGAAAAAAAAATTGGCAAGGTTAGATGTTCTCAGCTCCTAAAAAATGTTAGCTGGCATCTGTATGAAAACATTTCTAGCCCTTAACCATTTGTTTGTGGTGTAGAATCTGTCACTGTGTGTCTGCTGTGCTTTGGCCTGTGTGTGTCTGTGTCTCTCTGTCTGGTGGGGGTGTGTGTGTGTGTTTTTCTGTCTAGGTGTAGTGTGTCTGGTGTGTGTGTTTTTCTGTCTAGGTGTAGTGTATCTGTGTGTCTGGTGTGTGTGTTTTTCTGTCTAGGTGTAGTGTATCTGTGTGTCTGGTGTGTGTGTTTTTCTGTCTAGGTGTAGTGTATCTGTGTGTCTGGTGTGTGTGTGGTGTTCTGTCTAGGTGTAGTGTATCTGTGTGTCTGGTGTGTGTGTGGTGTTCTGTCTAGGTGTAGTGTATCTGTGTGTCTGGTGTGTGTGTGTGGTGTTCTGTCTAGGTGTAGTGTGTCTGGTGTGTGTGTGTGGTGTTCTGTCTAGGTGTAGTGTATCTGTGTGTCTGGTGTGTGTGTGTGGTGTTCTGTCTAGGTGTAGTGTATCTGTGTGTCTGGTGTGTGTGTGTGGTGTTCTGTCTAGGTGTAGTGTATCTGTGTGTCTGGTGTGTGTGTGTGGTGTTCTGTCTAGGTGTAGTGTATCTGTGTGTCTGGTGTGTGTGTGTGGTGTTCTGTCTAGGTGTAGTGTATCTGTGTGTCTGGTGTGTGTGTGTGGTGTTCTGTCTAGGTGTAGTGTATCTGTGTGTCTGGTGTGTGTGTGTGGTGTTCTGTCTAGGTGTAGTGTATCTGTGTGTCTGGTGTGTGTGTGTGGTGTTCTGTCTAGGTGTAGTGTGTCTGGTGTGTGGGTGTTTCTGTCAAGGTGTAGTGTATCTGTGTGTGGGTGTGGTGTTCTGTCTAGGTGTAGTGTGTCTGTGTGGGTGTGGTGTGTCTGTGGGTGTGGTGTTCTGTGTAGGTGTAGTGTATCTGGGTGTCTGGGTGTGGTGTTCTGTCTAGGTGTAGTGTGTGTGGGTGTGGTCTGTCTAGGTGTAGTGTATCTGTGTGTCTGGGTGTGGTGTTCTGTCTAGGTGTAGTGTATCTGTGTGTCTGGTGGGTGTGGTGTTCTGTCTAGGTGTAGTGTGTCTGGTGTGTGGGTGTGGTGTTCTGTCTAGTTGTAGTGTATCTGTGTGTCTTTGAGGCTTCTTTGTTTTTCTGTGTCTGTCTGGGTATCGGAGTAACCTTCTGTCTGTGTGAAGGAAAAATACCTTCTTAATATCTTTACAGCATAAATTCTAATCAAAACATCTCTTAAAAGGCCCAGGTTTGCTCTTCAAAGAAAACATAGGAACTTGGGAGGGACATGACGGTAGAAAAAGACCATGCGGCCTGCCCATCCACCAGCTCCTGACCAGATTTATACCCGTGCGGCCTGCCCATCCGCCAGCTCCTGACCAAATTTATACCCGTGCGGCCTGCCCATCCCGCCAGCTCCTGACCAGATTTATACCCGTGCGGCCTGCCCATCCCACCAGCTCCTGACCAGATTTATACCCGTGCGGCCTGCCCATCCCACCAGCTCCTGACCAGATTTATACCCGTGCGGCCTGCCCATCCCACCAGCTCCTGACCAGATTTATACCCGTGCGGCCTGCCCATCCCACCAGCTCCTGACCAGATTTATAGTCCCATTCTGTCTCTGAGATCTCCCTGTGTTTTTATCCAGTAACTTTCATGAATTCTGATACCGTCCTTGTGTCCATATGTCCACGGGGAGGCTGTTCCATGCATCCACCATCCTCTCTGAAAAGAAATAATTTCTTTACATTACTCCTGAGTCTATCCCCTTTCATCCTCATCCCCTGACCCCTCGTCCTAGAGCCTTCTTCCATTAAGAGGCTCACCTCCTGGGCAGCTATTTAAATGTCTCCTTTCCTCCAGGGTATAGGTTTAGGTCTTTTAGTCCTCACATGCTTTATGATGAAAAACGTTGACCGTTTTACTAGCTGCCCTCTGAATCCCACCCTATTTGGCTTATATCCTTTTTAAAGGTGCTGTCCCCAAAGTGTAACACCCATCACCTTTTTCCTGCTTGTCCGTTCCTTTTCCTAGACGCTCATGAATCCTTCTGGCTTTTGCCTCCATCTTATTGCTGCTTTAAGCCTTCGCCTTATTGCTGCTTTAAGATCATTAGATATGAATACCCTCAGATGCCACTCCTGTGCAGAAAACAAAAGAAACTTTACCCCCTGTATTGTACCGTCCCCTTGGGTTTTTGCCATCCAAATGCCTGACCCTGCATTTTTTTTTTTTTGCTACTAAATGTAATGTCCACAAAGTGGAAAATATATAATACCAAACACCAAAACTCCACTATTAAATGACCATAAAACTTTCATAGCTTTATTCAATTAATGGGGCACTCAAAAAACAGCTTTAAATCATTTAAGGACCTTCATGTGTTTAGGGCTTATGCATTGCTTTAGCTCCTAAAGCAACTCACCAGTTGCCTAGCCCAGAAGTATTTTTTTATTTTTTTTTTTTAGCATTACATCTTTGCTGCCAGACTCTAGACCATTCCTCAGGCTGTACTAGATTCTTCCTCATGTTTTCCACACTTTCCAGGGTGTCTATCCTGTTGCAAATTTTGGTATCATCCGCAAAAAGATAAACCTGGCCCAATAGCCCTTCCATAATGTCACTGGCAAAAATGTTGACTAGAGCTGGACTGTAGATCTAGTCCTGTGGCACACCACTGGTGACCCCTCTCTTCCCATCTTGAACTCTGTTTACCATTATCCTTTGTTGCCTCCCACTCTACCAGTTTCTAACCCAGGCAAGTCACTTTACGACCCATACCTAGGGTGCTCAGCTTTTTTATAAATTATCTGCGTGAAGTGTGTTAAAGGCCTTGCTGAAATGCAACCACACTGCATCTAGCACTCTCCCCAATCTAACTTACAGGTCACCCAGTCAAAGAAGTTAATTAGATTTGTCTCTGGTGAAACCTTGCTGCCTCGGATCTTGCAATCCATTGGATTCCAGAAACTGCTCTGTCCCTTGTTTTTGCAGCGATTCTATTGATTTGCTCATCACCAAGGTTAGACTAACCAGTCTGTTATTCCCAGGCTTCGCCTTACTTTTCTGCTTTTGTCAAGAAGAAGCACATCTCTGGAACTACTTCCCAGCTCTAAAGAAACATTGAAAAGGTCAAATCAGCAGAGCTGCCAGAATTTCTCCAAGCTCCCTTAAAATACCTTTTGGATGTGTCCCACCCAGCCCCGTTGCTTTATCTATTTTTAATTTTGCTAGCTTCTTGTGAACATGGGTCTCTCTCACTTCCATTCCTGTTTGTGGCAGTTTTCTGTGGTCCTACTCAAAGTCCTTCCTCTGTGAACACTGAACAGAAATATTTTTTAAGCGATTCTGCTTTCTCTTTGTCTTTCCCTACATATCTCCCTCCTCCCCCTTCACCTTTGAATCTTACAATTCCTTGTCACGGTTAAGAAAAAAGTCATTCCCCTGTTTTACTGTATTTTCTATTTTTTCTTCCATGTGTGCCTTTGCTGTCCTATTTTCCCAACTTCTCTTAGCTCTTCCAGATACTGACGCCTGTCTTCCTCTTTCTGCTATCTCTTGCAGTTTATGAAGGCTAACCTTTATTTCTCCCTTACCTTTTCAGCTACTTCAGAAAACCAAAATGGCCTCTCTTCCTCTTAAATGTATTTACTTTCCTAACAGGTTAGTTGCCCCTACAATATCTTCTTTTAGTTTAGTCAACTGTTTTACTTTCCTTAGCTTATCCCATCCAGTTAATGACTCCTGGAGGTACTCCCTCATCTTAAGAGTTAGTTTTCCGGAAGGCCAGGACCCTCGCCTTTGAATGGGCCACCACTGCCCGTGTTCTAATATGGAACCCTACCATCCAGGGATAATTGGGCGCCATTGTGACATCATAAACCCTCTCCGTATTGTTAAGCACCAGGGTGCTGTGAAAACAAATGTTACAAGGTTTATCTGCAATTTGTCCCTCTTACTTCTGAGTATTATTGGTAAGCAACCGTGTGTGTGTGTGCTAGGAAGCATCCACAGTGACTGGGTTATGTGGCTTTGTTTATGTAAGCAGTAGAGCTGATAATGCTGTCCATACTGGTAAGGATACAGCCACAGAGACTGACCACCTGCAAGATATCTCCTTATCCAGGGCAAACTTTTTTTTTTTTTTTTTGCCTTTCATCCTTTGTACTGCATCATCTTTGGCTGAAGGGCACACAAGATCTCCACTTGGTTCCCTCCAGCACCCATCTGTCCCATGCCTAATCACAAGGCTCTGTAATAATCGAAATGGCAATACTAGCGTGGCTGTAGCCCGAGCATCCTGCCTCCTAGGTCCCCTGCGCTGCCTGCCAGACAGACCTGACTACTTGAGCGTACAGTGGGCCCTGTAATGGGTCTGTTATGTACAATCTCCACTGGCTGAGGTCCGTAACTGTGATGCTTAGACCAGGAGGGGGCGGAAAACGATGTTATGGGTGGTTATGAAGGGGAAGGCTCATGGCAGCACTGGTTCTGCTTGAGATGGGAGCCCAAAGGAGCAGGTGGGGATTGCCCTAACACAAGCATTCACCAAATAAAATGAATTCTCTCTTGCGTATTTAGTGAAGCTTATTAGAAATTGGGAAGGAGGTTCTGCCTTTCAGTTTTTGTCTGCTGTAGCTTCTTTTCTTTTAAGCATATATATATATTTTTAATTAATTTCACAGTGTTTGCTGTACATATACATATATACTGGTGTCAGATCTTAAAGAGGGATGTTGATTCTAGGGAAATATTTTGGGAAGTAATAAAATGTTTGGATATGCATTTTAAAAATGTTTTTATATTATGAACTTTTTAAAAACTATTTAGTTTTATTTTGTATAATTTTACTGTTAACTTATTTTTTTAGGTGGTTATGAAACTGATATGTAACCATTACGTTCCATAGTTATGGTTGTACACATTTTATTTCTTATGTACATCGCTGTGATTTAATGTTCAGAAAGGCGATTTATCAAATGTAAGAAGCTAAACTAACACTGCTGGCAACCTGAAAATGAATTTATTAGGTAACTGATTTGCAGAGTGTGCCTGGTGTAATGTTTCTCCTACTGATTTTTTTTTTTTTTGGGGGGGGTCGGGGGTTTTACAGAACAGGGCGGTGGGAAGGCCCAAAGGGAAGCTTGGGACCGCCACTGCGGTGAAATTGGCTGCGAACCGTACAACTGCCGGGGCCCGCAGACGAAGGACGCGATGCCGGAAGTGCGAAGCCTGTCTGCGCACGGAGTGCGGCGAGTGCCATTTCTGCAAGGACATGAAGAAGTTCGGGGGACCCGGGAGGATGAAGCAGTCCTGCATCATGCGACAGTGCATTGCCGTAAGTATATCCCCTGGCACCCTGCCAATGGCCTGCTCCACCGGGGGAAGCCCCGCTGCCTACGGTAGATGATTTTTTTTGTTAAAAGGAAGGCCGTCGGACACCCCATAGTGTGTCAGAGGTTCACATGGGGAACCGGCGATAGGTCGCCCTGCATGAAACTTGATCTCTGGGGAGGGAGCCACTGCAGCTGAAGGTTCGTGAGACCGAGTCGGCGATTGCTCTGCTGTCAGGCCCCATGGTGGCCCCCGTCTCCTGCTGGGTTCTGTATGGAGGAGGTAGGGCCTGATAGCAGGGCAGACGCAGACTCTGTCTCATGCCAGATCGTTAACGTGCAGCTGCTGCCCCAGGAATAGGCCCCGACCGCCAAAAAAAAAAAAAAAGTCCTCGGGGCGCAGAGCAACTGCAGGACAGGGTCTTGTTTCCTCCTGATCCTTAACACAGTCGCTGCTGCTCCACGGAGCGGCAGAAATGCTGCCCTAGAGAAATATCTTACAGGAGAGCTGTTGCTTGCTCAGATTGCAATCCCATTAATTATGGAAGCTCATAGATAACAAAATGATACAAACAAATATAAAAGTCTTAAGAGGTAGCATTTCAGTAGCATGTCTTGAATTTTACCCTCACTTTCCTTGGTGGTCTTTTCTGCCCCTCCCCAGACAGTTACACCTGGGGTGGTCAGGGGTCTGATGCGAGCTCTCAGTGATGCTGGTTGGCTGGCTAGGATCACTTCCTCTAGCAGCCACTCCCTGGGCCGGCACATGCCATCTTCTGCAGCACGCTAAGACCTAACGAGCCCACCGGATAGGGCAATCCTGGATTTGCTGGGGCCTGAGCCACATAGTCATCCACTATATACAGTGTTTTAGCGGTTTTCACCCCAGGCCTTGGGATGCACAATGAGTGTATGTGTGTGAGAGAGATTTTCATGCACAGTCTCCATCGTGTGCAAGTCTATCTCATGCATGTTCATTGCGGGTATCCTGAAAACCGGACTGGCTGGGTGTGTCCCGCTTCCTTTTGACCTGTGAACGTCTCTCGTTCATGGTAATGAGAGTAGAACATTCGGATTCCAGTGGCTTTATGAGGAAAGGCAGTGCCATGGTAACTGAGGTGTATATTAAGTGTTACATGGCGAACAGAAAACATTTTCTATTTATTTGAACCATTATCTATTTCTACATGATTGCAAGCTGTTGGTATTCATTAATTGGAAAGCTTTGCATCATGGGCAGAGTAAGGCTACTTGCCAATTTTACTTGTAGACCTGCATCTCTGGTGCCCAGATGAGTCCTTCAGGCCTTCATCTAATTGCTCTGCTTGTAGAGATGGAGAGCACTGCCTTGCTTTCCTGGATGTAGCCGTGGAATTTGCTAATCACAGTGATTAATCAGAAGGACCCACAAAAGTGTAGCCACCTCCAGATAAGTCTGTCTGTCTTAGTTACAGAAAAACAAAATAAAAGAATCACAGTCTGCAACCAGAATAATAATACTAAAAGCATCGCTTGCTTATATCTCCTTACAACATCTGCTAACTGAACAATTAAATGACAAACCTTGGAACCAAGATTTTCTGTTTTTCAACATGTTTTCTTTTAAACAGAATTTTGTATTTGGCATTGTAAATTTCTTGTGTCCTATTCCCTTCAGAATTTTAAACTTTTATTCTAGTACACAATGTAGTGTCAGGATCTATGCAGTCCGTAAGTGTTCCCCCCCCCCCTGTCCAGCACCTCTGGTGTATAAAGCTAAAATATACTACTTACTGTTCAATACGCTATTTTCTCTGACTTATCTTCTCTGTGACTTATCTGCCCCCAAGGGCTCTTATTACCATCCTGTTGAGACTGAGGGTGGTTTTTTGTTGTTTTTTTTGGGGGGGGGGGGGGGCGCTCTTCTATCCTTGGCAGTGTGATCAGGAATAACAGAGCAGACTGAGTTGGGCCAAAGGGTCTTTTACAGCCATCATCTACTACGTCACGTCATTACAATTTTCTGAGAGGCTCTGTGATAGGTTAGCAGAGTAAGGCATGTCTAGAAGACAACCCCAGATTATGAAAAAAAAAGTTACTTGAAGTTAAAGGAACTGGGCAGATTTATGGATGTAGACTATTTTTACACAAGTCAGGGATATCATCCTGCTCAGAGCCCATTCCTCCCTAAACTGCTGTTGCTTCCCTCTGTTGAAGGACAGGATGCCGGGCTAGGATGTATCTTTGTTCTTTCCCTGCTTGGCAGTTCTCACGTTTTGCTTGGGAGCTGTGCATGGCGCTGTACCACCCAGAGGTGGGAACAGGAACATGACAATTTCATCTTAGTTGAGCCGTGAGTCGGCCAGATTGGAGCCGAGAGCAGGGAAATGGAGAAGGTTGCATGGAAGATGAAGACGTGGAGGCCCATCTGGTCTGCCCAGTTTCATAAACGGAGCCGGGAATGGAAGGCGCCATCAGCTTGTAGAAGAAGTAACTTCACGTACTAAAGATTCTCTTACCTTCTGCTAGAATTTAATTTAAATTGGAAATTGCTATGGAAAGAGCACATTATCTATGTTTTAATCTTGTGTGACATCTCTCTTGAATTCCAATATACAATTATTCTTTTCTCCTAGATCCAGGAAGTACACTAGCGGTATTTACTTGCTGGTGTGTGTCGGGGTGTTTTGATTTTCTAATGTGCCCTGACACTTTTCTTTTTTATTTAATCGTTTTTCCTTTAGCCTGTGCTGCCTCACACCGCTGTCTGCCTGGTTTGCGGAGAAGCTGGGAAGGAAGAGACAGTGGAGCAAGAGGGGCAGAAGTTTAACGTCATGTTAATGGAATGTTCCATTTGTAATGAAATAATACACCCAGGATGCCTTAAAGTAAGTCCAGGAAAGAGAGACTTTGTAGTAATCGTTAAACTGAATGAATGTGAAATGGTACTTCAACCTGGCTGACTGAAGTTGAATCCTCCACGTGCAGGTGTACTGTACGGCGACCCTGCCAAAGTTAAAGTACATCTTACACTTTAAGACCCATAGCTGGGCAATGTTAGAGCCCTCTTTGTCATTTTAAACCCCCCCGAGGGTGTGGGTTGTCATCAGGTCGAGCACTGCTGGGGAGGCAGCTAAGAATTCCCGGCATGTTCCTCCTTCCTCCCGTTTCCCCTCCCCTTTACGTTTGCCAGTCATGGTAGAAAAATGTAAAGGGAGGTGAGGTTTGCAGCAGTGCCTGGATATCTGGGAGCGTTTGTGTTCTTCCCACACTGACTTGTTACTCCTTGGCTGGGATTTCTGAGGGAACTCGAGTTTTATTCAGATGGATTGTAGTAGTGTTGTTTCTGCCTACTACATATATATATATATATATATATATATATAATTTTTTTTTTCTTTTGCTGAGAAGAGTCCTTCATGGCTGCGCTACAATCTGATAATTGTCATTGGCGTGTTAAATTGTTGCATGAGCTTAGAAGTCTGCAGTTCAAAGCTGCATCTGCAGCGTGTGAACAGGATGATGCTTGTTGTCTTAGAATAAGATACTGGCCCAGGTACTTGAGAGAGACTGTGCGTTTTCATCTCCTCACTGCCTGTTAACAGAACAGGTTTGTACAGCTGGCACGAGTTCAGGAGATTCACAGTTGTGAAGGAGATTCAGTTGCAGGTTTGCTGCCTGTAATTGTTTGTCCACAGTCATCAGTAGCTGTTCCCCCCTGCCTAAACTTCCCATAAACCAAAAACTGAGTTAAATATAATAAATAATATTCCTGTGCAGCTCAGCAAACAAATCAGAGTTGCTGTGCAATGTTCCCTCGAAGGATTGGGTTGCTGTTTGCAAAGATTTTTGGTTTCATTACCTGTGAGCCACTACTTCTTTTATGCTCACAGCAACCCAGTCCTTAGAAGGGAACATTGGAGCAGCAAGCACACAAACGTTCTCACATACACACATTAATGCATATTCACTTTCATACTCTCTGACACGCATATACGCTCAATCTCTCGCACACGCACACTCTCCAGACTTTCGCGCACATCCACATTCAGTTCTCTTCCTTTCCACACACGCACACTCATCTCAGTAACTTGAAACCCTTCCTTGCCAAACACTTCCAGTTTAGCTGTTGTCAAAATGTAGGCCTCTTGCCACACAAAGCTCTCATATTGGCATCCGAGCTGCAGTCACTTGTGCATTTATATTCCAAAATGGGAGTAAAAGACTGTATTCTGTCAGCTGACTTGCAGTGGGGTCTTCACTAACTTTTTCCCCTTCTCTTTCCTCATCAGATAAAGGAATCCGATGGTGTGGTCAATGACAAACTTCCAAATTGCTGGGAATGTCCAAAGTGCAACCATGCAGGAAAATCCGGGAAAGTGAGTTTAGAAATGCGTACAAGCCAGCCTGCAAATGTAATTTTTTAATTTTTTGTTTTTTTTTTTTTTTGCTGGAAGTATCCAGTTACGTCTCTTAAAAAAAACTTTTCACTGAAATGATATGAAACTTTTTTTCCCCCACATGCAGTTCCAGCAATGTGCTAGAATGTTCCTTGCTTTTATCATGAGACTGAAAATGAAGCTTGACTTAGTGAAGTACATTGATGAAATGGAACAAAGCTTTGTACAGTATAGCGGGCTTTCCTAAACATGTCCTGGGTTTTCAGAATATTCACCATGAGTATGCAGAAGATGTGCTTGCATGCACCGATGGCTCGCAGTATGCAAATTTATCTCATGTATACTCTCCATTGTGGATGTCCTTAAAACCTGACTGGCTGTGGAGTCCCCAGAACGGGTTTGCAGGGCACTGCCATCTAGGACTTGGGGTTCCATAAATCGTGGGGTTGGGGGAGAAACAAATCAAAGCTATTTTTTTTTTTCCGGTTTATTCTAACAGCAGAGACCGACACTTGAATGAAGGCTGCTCCTAGTATGCCTTAATACCGCAGACTTCATAACGTCACAAGCTTTGCCAGGAGGCTCTTATTTTGTGGGAGGTGGGTTTGGTGTTCAGGTGGTCTCCAGTTAGAGGTAAACGAACCTCACTTGCAGATGACATGACTCGCTGCTCTGCTGTTAAGAGAATGACAGGGAAATACTTTTTTTTCAGCTGTAGAGTAAAGTGGCTGGAAATGCACTACAAGATCAAAACAGAGCTCTTTTATAGAAATGTTGGTTGCAGCAGAAGATGCCAACTTGAGCACAGTTTTAAATACTTATGTTTTATCTGTTTTTTAAGTTTAATTCCAAATATATATAATCTCCAAATATGAATGGGGTCTGAGGCAGCTGATGATTAATATAGCCTGTATGTATCTATCTTTCCTTGATGTAGGCTATTGTGTGTTTTGGGGGGAAGCCATTCCAGTAGTAGGGAGACTGCTAAATCTGGACGCATTTGACTTAGATTTTTGTTCGCTTCATCGCATGGACACAAGGTATAAAGTTGTTTGTGTTTTCTCTCATTTTGGCCTACAAGCAAAAAAGAGGACCAGGATTCAAGTATGCATCTAACCTCCCAGGCTCTCTGCTTAAGGAACAGAAGCTGAACCGAGAAAACAAAGAGCTGAGGAGGGGAGAGCGGGAGGAGACGCCCAGGCGGAAGCTGGAGGAGCACCCCAGGAAGAAGCCCCTGGATTGCATTCTGAGGAGGAAGTCTGACGAGGTGTACCTGCGAAGGAAAAGGAAGCTGGAGAAGCCCTCGGAGCCTGCCATTCGGAAGCGGGTATTTGGATCTTCTCTTCTGCGCCTTCTGTAGGATGCTTAAGGGTGCCCGCGAGGCCAGAGGGCGTGCACGTTTGAAAGTCGTTGGCACGCGCTCTCTTGCTGCCTTTTTGGCTTCTGAGATGTACACGCGGGCTCCCTCTTTTTTTTTTTTTTTTTTTATCCTGTACGTAGTAAGGGAGGTGGACTGAGGAGGGGGAGGGTCATGAGAAGCCACCCGCAGACCTCAAGGGTGGGATCAGGGAGTCCTAAATCGTTTTGCTAAAGTTACAAGAAAAAGATCATAGTAATTTCAGTGAAAAAAAATGTATTACTCCCTGTTGGCATCTTCTGCCAGAAGGCTGCCCGCTACCCTGATTTTTATATGACAGATGAATTCCATTAAGTAGGTTCCTACTGCTCACGGCTCTTCAGCTGATAGTGTCATTTCCACAAAACTGAAAACGTGTACATTCTCGGTCTAATACCAGCAAATGCAAACTCTAGTTTCTGGCATTATTGACATCCCTATCATTTATTATTGACATAGGGAACGGGGGGGGGGGGGGGGGGCACGAGGAGATGCAGTGATTTTTTTTTACCATTGTGCTAACAAGCCCGGTTACTCAAGACCACTTAACGTGAGGGAACATGGAAGGAGCGTGACTGGCAGGGCGCACCCATGATTGCACATTTGGTTTCCTTTGGGAAGGTCTGCGTGAGGGGTGGGTTTTGAGAATGAGCTACGTTTTGGAAGCTGTAACCTTTCAACCTTCGGTTCCACTTCCTGAAAGATGAAGCGATGTTTTTGATCCTGTTGTTTGATTTGTAGAAGAGAGATTGTAAATTAAAACATCACAGGAGCCAAATAAGAGAGGGGACCCGCTTTGTTTAAAGTGACTTTCCAGCCCTAATGCGGGTTGGGTTTAGGTAACCTGCTCGTGCACAGATGATCTCTGCAGTTTGAGCTACAAAATATGTAAATTTAGATCTTTTCCTTAGGGAGTTTGAGCCTGAAACCCTGTGTTGAGCTAGGGCGCCCCACTGTAGCCTGGAGCCTTCCTGAATCCTGAGAGTGTTAAGGGCATAGAGTCCAGCACCCTACCCAGCCCCCACGAAACCACAAAGATGTGAACCGATGGGCTAACCCTGGTGGGCTTCTCTGGTACAAAAACGTCATGACGGAAGGCTCAACAGCGCCTCATCTCTGCCCTCAGCCTTTCTACTGCAGTTTTGTACCACAGTTTCTGTTCTGTATCTCTTGGTGGGCCATCCAGTCACGGAGTTGGCAAACAGATTGCAGGAGAGGGAGTCCTGATTTAGATGAGGCGTGACTGATGTCCGGCATCTTCTGTAGTGGAGCTGAGCAGTGTGCGTCTCACGTGGCACGCTTAATACACCAGGCTAGGCACGTTTTCCTCTCCAAGATCAACTTAACACATCTCCCTCACCTATTTTTTTTTTTTTTTTTTTGCTGGGCGCAACCATCGAGAAATAAAGTGTGAAAATGTCCCTCCCTATGTAAATGGCTAATCTATATCTTCTTTTATTGCCCTTTCTCCTAACAGCTAAAACTTGTGAAAGAAGAAAAGCTCTTCAGAAAAAAGGTACTTCTTCCAGTTCCTTAGTTTCTGTTTCTCTGTTATATGATCTTGATCTGCGTTAAGAGTGATGGGGTTTGTTTACAGGAGCGCTCTGCCAAGCCAAGCTCATTGTTGGCCACGTTCAAGAACCTAGCTCCCCTGGACAATAGGTTTCAACAACCCCATTTTTTTTTTTCCAGTCCGAAACAATGTTGTTTTGGCGCCATTGTTTTAACTACCTTTCCTTATAAAACAACTTTCATGATGCTGGGGTAAGGGGGTGGGTGTCTCCTATTCCACAGAGACTGGCAGAAGGCACAGGGAGGGACGGGGGCTCTTGCTATTCTGTTGACCTCCTGTTGGCTGCAAGAGTGGGACTGTGGGTAAAAGTCTCCCCTGAGCCTTGACTTAGGCCCTCCTGGCAGGTGAGAGAAATTTAGTCACTTGCACATATACCATCTGTAGTTGAGTAGCGGGAAGGTGTAAAAAGTATCTTAAATCGTTGGGAGGAAGGCCATAGATGTGTTTCTCAGTAAAGTATGCACCCCTCCTCCCCCCCCCCCCCAGTAAAAGAAAAAAAAATGGTGCGACAGTCTGCTAAAACCAGTGGTGTCCTGTAAATTAACCTGGTAGTTAAGCTATGGGCTTTGCTGACTGGGAAAGCCGAACAAGAGGAAAAGCTCCTGGAGATCGCGTGATGTTAGAATGCAGCGCTTCTAGACCCTAAACCAGAGAACATTTTACTTTTTTCTTTGTGACTTGGAGACATGGCACGTGCTGAGAGAAGATGTTAGGTCTCCTGAGCGTCAGCGCGGCTTATCTGGGAGTGCTGTGCGCCTGCGGGGGCTCGCTAGTGCCTGTCCTCCTGGGTCTGGGTGTATAGCACTCAGGAACAGTTGGGGGGGGGGGGGGAATATTATTGAACTTTTTAATGCTGGTAGCCCCTTGGGAAATATTGCAACAAGAGGACCAGAAAGGAAGAAATTGAAACTCCCACTGCCCCTTTTTTTTCCTGCTTAGAATCTTGTGACTTTACTTCCTCAAGAACCTGCAGGCAAATAAGGAATATTCAGATGGGTTCTAATGCGTCTGCTCTGTTACTGTTGAGCACCATCATCCCTTGCCCAGGTTTATTTTGTCCAGTGTTAATAGCCATTCCAGTAGAAAATGACTTCATTCCATGGTACGTTCTGCTGCCTCTTTCACAAGCTAGATTTTGTCTACAACTCACTTTTATGCTTGCCTTTGTAGAGGAAATTGTGGAAAACTCCAGATGATCGTCCGATCCTCGCCAAAATGCTGCGGCGTGTGAAGCAAGAGCCGGAGGAGGACTTGCCCGAAGCGCCCCCCAAAGTGAGAGAGAGCGACCAGTCCAGAGCGAGCTCTCCGACGGCAGGCCCCAGCACCGAGGGGGTGGAGCCCCACGAGAGGAAGAGGGTCAAGAGGCGGCGACGCAGGCTTCCCAGCAAGGAGCTCAGCAAGGAGCTCAGCAAGGAGCTGAATCAGGAAATCCAAAAGACCGAGAGCAGCCTCGCCCACGAGAACCACCAGCTTGTCAAGTCCGAGCCGGAGAGCGAGAACGAAGAGCCCGGACGGCGCTGGAGCAGCAGCGAGAGGCTGCACAGGTTCAGCAAGGGGCTGAGTGGAAGCCCCAGGGAACTCAGACACCAGCTTGCCCCCAGCCTTCGGAGTACCCCCAGAGTGATAACACGCCCACCCCCAGCCTTGTCGCCTCCCAAATGTCTTCAGATGGAGCGCCATGTGATAAGGCCGCCCCCCATCAGCCCACCTCCAGACTCTCTGCCCTTGGACGACGGTGAAGCTCACGTTATGCAGAGGGAGGTCTGGATGGCCGTGTTTGGCTACCTCAGCCACAGAGACCTGTGCATCTGCATGAGAGTCTGCAAAACCTGGAACAGATGGTGAGGGACAGAGTTTTTTAAACTCTTCCTATAGCTCAAAAATTAGGAAGGGGCGTGTGGTTAAACCACGGAACAGCAAAATACAGGGGGAATCCTGAGGCACCAGGTCACATCCCTCTACTGTGAAACTCTGTGATCCTGGGTGAATCACTGTCTTTTGTGCCTCAGTTTTCTCAACCGTGGTAATGGTAATACCAAGGGCAAAAAAATAAGGGGGAGGGAACTGCGCCTCTCTGATGAGAGGCTGCGCAGGTTAGGGCTTTTCAGCTTGGAAAAGAGGCTGCTGAGAGTGGACATGATAGAAGTTTTGTTAAATTTATGAGTGGGGTAAATAAGAGATGGTGTTGTTTATCCTTTTAAAAAATACTAAAACACAAGGGGACATTCCATGAAACCGACAACCAGCAGATTGAAAACAGATCCTAGAAAGTACTTTTTCACTAAGATGGTAACTTTTAAACAGCCGTGCCGACGCACATATCCGCACGTATGCCGCCTTGCACGAATGGACACCGCCATATTATAACACATGCGCATATATGCACATATTATAAAATCGGCTGTACGTGTGCGCGCAAGTTTACATGGACGTGCACCAATGCCACATCTACCGCATAAGTGGGAATTTTAGTACACACTTACACCTTCGCAGTCACCAGTTTCCCCCAGTTCTTTCCCAGTTTGCCCTAGTAGAAAGGGTAGGACTTCCTAACCCCCTAGCTAGATAGCCTCCCTTTTACCCTGTTGGCTCTGACCCTTCAAACCACGGTGAGTAGCCCTGATTGATTTTTTTTTTTTTTTTTTTTTAAATTTTAAAACTTAGACGCCATCCATATTAGAAGAAAAGTTATGCGGTAGGGGGTCATAAATATTTATGCGCACACTTCAGATCACAGATCATGTTCCATCCGTGCCCCGCCCCTTTTTGACTTCGTGATTTGCGTGCGTACTCGCGTGCCTTTTAAAATCCGTGTGGCTTCCGAGCATTATCTCCTAGTGATGTGCATTCGTTTTGGTTCGGAGGACCTGAAAAATTATCGTAATTTTTGCGAAATTTCTGAAAAATTTGTTTTTCAGGTTAGCGCGCCTGCTAACCCGAAAATCGGAGTCCCCCGAAAAAAAAAAAGCCCAAACTGCGGGAAAAACGAAATTTCCTGTTGTGAGCCGAAAACTAAGCCCGAACCGAATGTCCTTACCGCTGCACATCTCTATCTCCTGGCTTTGGCATGTGTAGGGCTTTTAAAATCTTACCTGTTTGGCAATCGATTCCACACTCAGACTGTGGTCTCAGGACTCAGTCAAGGTGACTAGCAGAGTGGGGTGTTTAAAAGAGGTTTGGATGTATTCCTGGAGGGGAAAGGTCATTAAAACATTAGCCAGGCAGACTAGAGAAATCCATTACAGTCCCTGGAATATGCTGGGTACTTGTGGCCCCCGACTTGGTCCCTGTCGGAGACCTAGATCTGACCCAGCAAGGCATGTTCTTCACAGAGTTCCTTCTCTCCTTACTGCTCGTGAGTCTGTACGGCAGGGCCAGGCCACCCGGCCTGGAGGAGGCTGCATATTAACAACCTTGAAATATTAACTTGCAGAAGGTCTGGATCACCAAGCCCCAGTACTGGCGTGATATCTAGGGTTAGGAGAGGAGGAATATATTTTATGGTTGCTTCCTAAATGGTAACGACCAGCTGGCCCACCCAGCCTGCCCACTCGTTTTTGTTTTTTCTGCTACGTTTTGGATAGATGAGGATTATACATTTCATACTTAAAACCAGTTCCCTTCCCTTCTTTGATGGTAGGATATAATCATGGCCGATCCATGCAGGTTACCGCAACGTTTTTTTAAAATTATTTTTATTTTTTGTTTCATAAACAAGCAGAAGCCCTTGATATCACCATGACAATTAGCAAATATTACACACAAGCACATAAAGGCTGGGTTAGGATTCTGAGCGGTTGGGTGTGTTTATATGATTTCATTTGAGATCTGTTGTTTGTATGTATGGATATCCTTGGTTTTATGGAATCCACCTAGGCTTTTCCTGGGAGATGCAGAAAATTATGTAAGACAGATAACAGAGCACTGCTGAGCTGAACTCCCTGTCTGCATGGGAGATATTCAGAGGATGCAGAAAAACTGAGGGGTGGGGAAAGACTGGATTTGTAATGCTACTTGTACGTATTAGGATATTACATTTAAAAAAAAAAAAAAATCAACATTGTTGGTTTTGAAGGTGCTGCGATAAACGTTTGTGGACCAAAATAGATCTAAACCGCTGCAAATCCATCACGCCCCTCATGCTCAGTGGCATTATTAGAAGACAGCCTGCAACTCTTGACCTCAGCTGGACAAACATCTCGAAAAAGCAACTGAGCTGGCTTATCAACAGATTACCAGGTAAGGAGCATCGGACCAGCAGGCAGTTGTTCCAAAAAAATGTGTAAGAAATCTCTCTCCATAAAACTAATTTTCTGGAAGTGCAGTGTCAAGCAAAAGTCCGATGCTGAAAAATGGTGTCTGCAATTTTACATAGTGAACAGATCTGGGAACATCATTGGGAGAAATATTTAAGATCCAGGGATAGGGGGAGAGCAGGCAGTATCTGAAATCCCAGACTCAGGTTGCATCACTTGGGTATCTGGTTGAAATGCTATGTAGGAGGTCATTGGGGATACCATGACTAAGATGGACTTGCCAAACACAGTGGGTGTGAGCCAGGGCTACCAGCAGGCAAGATATGAGCGAAATGGCTTGCGGCTGAATTTTCGATGGCCTGCCCATGCAAATACTGGGGGTTGTGCGCCGTGCGCATTTTTGCTGGGCCCCAACCATCCGCGTAACCCCCGGGCCATGCAGAAGTGTTGGGCCATCGGAAAGGGGCGGGCCGGAGAGGCGTGGTCTCAGCAGGAAGTTGAGGTAAGTTTTAAAACCAAAAAACAAAACAACCTAATGTGGGGGGTCAGGGAGGATAGGGGAAAAGGTAGGAAGGTTAGGTAGAGGGGTATAGGGAACTGGGGAAGCCCTACTCGCATCGCTTTTTGAAATCACCCCCCCCCCCCCAGTGCGGGAACCGTATTTTATAACATTCGTGCGCCGGGAACCTCACGCACGGAGTTTTTAAAATCTACCCTTTAATTTTTAATCTGCCTCTGCGTTTTGGGGATTGCAGCCCTGTTGGCCGTACAGCATGGTAAACCACAAACCACAGTTTGTCCTCGCTTTTTTTTTCTTTTTTTCTGGTGTTTTACCATGGAGTACTTACCCTGCTTTGCCATACTTTGTCCAAGCTCTGAGATTTTCTCTGTAATTACACAAATCTTTAGTAAATAGAGCCTCGGTTGGGTTCTACTCCGCAGTATTTCCTGGGTTTGTTCCTTATGACCTTGGGGTATGTGTGGAATGGAAGCAGAAACTGTACCTGGTGTGCTCTGTTAAGCCTGTTTGTTGCTGCTTAGGTCTTCGAGACCTGCTGCTGTCAGGGTGCTCCTGGGTCGCTGTTTCTGCATTGTGTAGCTCCAGTTGTCCTTTACTCAGAACTCTGGATGTGCAGTGGGTGGAAGGACTGAAAGATGCACAGATGAGAGATCTTTTGTCCCCACCAACAGACAATAGACCAGGTAATGTGCATTTTTTTTTTTTATTATTATTGTCTGCAGTTATTTTCAGTGACTTACTGGCGGGAAACCCCGATAGGTAGCTGCGGTGCATGACCTGGATCCTAAAGAATTGCAAATAAGTCTGATGTTCTAGGAACCAAGCCATGTGTTTGTGTGTATGTATGTATATATGTGTATGTATATATCTGATGAATATTCTTTGTAGATATCCGTAAAGCACAGGCCTATTTTGCAGCCCTTGAAGACCAGGGTTGTGCACTTTTTGAGTTGTAAATGGCAGAGTAAAATATTTTGTGAAATACATTGTCTGGCAGTTGACACTGCCCCGAACTCTCTGACCCCAGTGGAGCCGGAGCTCCTGTTGTATTTTACACCAGAGGTTAGTGTTGGCAGTAAGATAACTTTAATCAACCAATACCTTTCAGTACTCTGCTACAAGTTCTAGAGGAAAGAGGAAGGGCTGGAGAAGCTGTGTGTTTCCTAGCATGTAGACAGATCGACTCAAGACCAATGGGTTTATTCTCCCCTGCTAGCAGATGGCGATGGAGACGGAGCAAGCTGACGTCACAGTATATATACTCCTGCAGTGACCCCAGCCTGCCAGTATTCTCTGTCTCCAGCAAATGGTGGATGTGCATCTCCTTATGGGGATTGCTTCGGGTTTTTTGGAAAGAGAAATTTGAATTAAGTAAAAGAAAGCTCCCGCTCTCTTGCGGTGATACCAAAAGGTCCCTCCCCTAGTTGAGAATTCCTGATGTGATTTCCATGGGCCCTCAGAAGTGTGCCTTGGTCCGGAAGCTGGGTTTCCTGGCACGGACTTTGGCTGCTTGTTCAGCTGAAAGGCAGCAGGTGCAGGAGGCATAGCACGGCAGTGACTACAGATGCCCTCTCCCCCTGCAGCTGGAGACTGTAGATGCCCTCTCAGTCTGCAGTCGGAGATCATCTCTGTATTCAGCCAGTAAACGCTGAGCCTCAGGTAAGGTTTAAAAAAAAAAAAAAGTTTTACCTTCGGAAATAGACACAGAGGGGTTTTAGAACTTCCTCCAGTCTCCGTGCTCAGCGCGCCGTCCAGGCGTTCATTCCTGCTCCCATTGGGGTTGGGGACCTGGGCAGCCTGGCGGGTTGAGCAGCCCTGGTGGGCTAGGGCCTGCAGTTAGGCTTTTTGCTTGCAAGCTGCGTGGTAGGCCGCAGCGGCATTTTCCGCGTGCTTCTGTGCATGCTTTGCTGCCCTCGACGGGCTGTCTGTGCACAGCTTGTCGGTTCTGCGCACGCGTTGTGCGCTCAGTTTTGGATGCGCCTTCTGTGCGCGCACAAATTTTGAACTGTTTTAAATGCTTTGGCTTGACGAACAAGTTGTGCCGTGTGCCTTGCCACGCTTACTTTTCTGGGCCTTAATTTTTGTGCGCGTAAATTTCTGAGTGAGAGCCATTCAGATGCACTTTTACCTCTGCGATGGCGCTGGTAAACAAGAAGCTTAAACGCCTTTATCTTTGTGTTGCCTGTCATATTAGGGCTTCTCAGCCTGACCTGTCTTCTAACGTGTTGGCACTGTTCGGATGCTCTGGAAGAGTTGTCTTCCTTGGATTTTGCTAAGCCTGGCTCCTCCCATTCTGATGATGGGCTGGTTACGGCCTTGGCTAGAGGGATGCCAGACCTTGGTTCTCCCTTGACTGCACCTCCGCAGGAGAGGGGAAGTTCTGTGGGCCCCATTCCAGTTCCTTCTGGGCTTGGTTGGGACTTGGGTGTGTTTTCTTGGGTGGAATATTTTCAGGGCTTACAAGCCTTTGTTCAGGCACAGTCCTCAGTTTCTCCTAATCCTGTCAGGTCGGACCCTCAGCCGGTGCCTCCTCCCTCTTCCAGTCCTGTGCTGAAGCTATGGAGCTCGCCTCAGCTCCCTGCGGGTGTTCCTGACAGGAACACGGATGGCGCTGATGATGAGGCAGATCCTGATTCCCTGGAAGAAGGGGAAATTTCTCCAGGTCTGGACCCGTATCTAACCATGTTGTGCTTCTTTCATAGAGATGAGCTGCTAGCCCTGATTTCCCAGACTTTGAAACAGCTGGGTGTTACTGGTATGGATGCCATGTCAGAGCCAAAGAAGAATCCCATTTTGGTTTCCTTACGTAAAGCCTCTTGATTTTTCCCTGTGATGGACGCCATTCAGGAATTGATTGATCTGGAATGGGTTGCCCCAGAGGCAAATTTTAAAGGTGCTCGGACATTGGAAGGCCTGGATCTAGCTGTGAGAGAGCGTTTGCATTTTTCCAAAGTGGATGCGCAGGTCTGTGCCGTCTCTAAACGGATGACTATCCCCATGGAGGGTGGAGCAGCCCTGAAGGATGTGCATGATAGGATTGAGGTTATCCTTAAGCAAGCCTTTGAGGCAGTGCCTATGACGTTACAGATGGTTTCCTGTTGCGCCCTAGTGGCGCTATCTTTTCTGCTTCTCTCTCAAGAGGTTGAGTCTGGAGGGAATTCCAGAGCAGTTATGGAGCCCACTGCCACCATTTTAGTGGATGCAGGCTGCGATTTTGGTCCGTACCTCAGACAGTGGAGTGGCTTCGTTGATCGTGGGCAGGCATCAACTCTGGTTGCAAAACTGGTCAGCTGACACAGCCACCAAAGCTAATTTTACAAAGATGCTTTTTAAAGTCTCGCTCTTGTTTGGAAGCGAGTTGAATAAACTGGCCAGTAAGTGGGGCGAATCTCTGGTTCCTCGGTTGCTGGAGGATAAGAAGCAATTGCAGAGCCCCTTTGGTATGAGGGATTCCAAGTGGTTTCGTCCTTACAGAGGGTCGACGTTTCAGAGGACTAGGCCTTTCGGTAGGTCTCCAGTCCTTTTGTCCCCAACAGCCAAAGAGAGGAGCGGGCTCAGTGGCAGATGTTCCCAAGCTTCCCAATGAAGGTTTGTCGACTCATCTTTGTGAGCAAGAGATATGAGGATGCCTCTCTCTCCTTTATCAGAGGTGGATTGCGATCACATTGGACCAGTAGGCTCTGGAGGTGATACGAAAAGGATATGTGCTGGAATTTTGCAATACTCCTCAGGATGTGTTCATGGTGTCTCCTTGCCATTCTCCGCAGAAGAAGCAGGCAGTGACGTTTACCCTTCAAAGGCTGCTCAGGCTGAGGGCTGTGGTTCTGGTGCCCACGTCTCATATAGGGCAATATTCCATTTATTTTGCTGTGCCCAAGAAGGAGGGTTCCTTTCGTTCCATCCTGGATCTCAAGAGGGTCAACAGTCATTTGAAGGTGACCCATTTTCACATGGAAACCTTGCACTGTGTGATAATGGCAGTGCAGTCAAGGAAATTTCTAACCTCCCTGGATCTGTCCGAGGCCTACCTTCATATTCCCATCCATTTGGAACACCAACTTTTTCTGCGTTTTGTGGTGTTGGAGCACCAATACCAGTTTCAGACACTGTCCTTTGGTCTAGCCACCGCCCCTAGGACGTTTTCCAAGATTATGGTGGTAGTAGCGGTGGCCTTGAGAAGGGATCCTGGTGCATCCATACTTGGACGACTGGTTGATTCTTGCCAAGTCTCAGGAAGAGAGCTGCCTGGTGATGCACAAGGTAATATCCTTGTTACAGGAGCTCAGTTGGGTGGTGAACCTGGCCAAGAGCAGTCTTCAGCAACCACAGTTGTAGGAGTATCTGGGGGTTTGGTTTGACACGGGACAAAGTTTTCCTGCCGGAGGTTCGAATTCAGAAATTGATGTCTCAGGTGCATCAGTTGGTGAACACTATAAGCCTGATGGTGTGGTCCTGTCTTCAGGTGCTTGGCTTGATGGCGGCAACCTTGGAAGTGGTGCTGTGGGCGCATATGTGTCTTCTTCAGCGCTTGCTACTTTCTTGTTGGAATCCACAGTCTCGGGACTATTTGGTTTGGCTCTTCTTGCCAATGGAAATCTGCTCTCTCCTTCAGTGGTGGTTGCAGGAGGCTCATCTGAAAAAGGGAGTTTCCTTGTCCTCCCCGACCTGGTTCGTACTCATGACAGATGTGAGTCTCCAGGGTTGGGGAGCTTACTGTCAGGAGCTGATGGCCCAAGGGCGTTGACGCTGAAGAGTCCCGCTGGAACATCAATCGCTTGGAAGCTCAGGCAGTCCAATTGGCATTCTTGCAATTCAGCCACAGGCTGCAGGATCAAGTGGTATGTGTGATGTCTGAGAATGCGATGTTGGTGGCCTACATCAATCGCAAGTGAGGAACCAAGAGCCAACAAGTGTCACAGGAAATAGACCAATTTTATGGAATGGGTGAAAGGACATTTACAGAGGATTCAGCCTCTCACATTGCAGCAAAAAACAATGTAAGAGCAGACTTTCTCAGCAGGGATTCGGTGTTGTCAGCCGAGGCGTTTCAGCTGATTGAGGATCACTGGGGCCTTCCATTCCTAGACCTGCTGGCAAATTCTCGCAATGCGAAGGTTCTGCGACTCTTCAGTCGCAGGAGAGATCCATGGTCCCTGGGCATAGATGCTCTCTTTACGGTCTGGCCAGAAGACAGGTTGCTTTATGCCTTTACTCCGTGGCCCTTGCTGGGCAAGACATTTCGCAGGATTGAAGGCCACAGGGAGCTAGTACTCTTGGTGGTGCTGGACTAACCCAGGTGTCCATGGTATGCAGATCTGTGAAGACCCCACTTAGTCTTCCGCCACACATGAATCTGTTGCAGGAGGGATCGATTCTTCATTGGGATCCAACTCTGTTCTGTCTTATGGTTTGGCCCTTGAGAAGGCTTACCTGTTTTGATGCATGGTTATTCTTCTGCAGTAATTGCCACCTCACTCCGCACTCGAAGGTTCTCCACTTCCTTAGCCTAGGTGCGGGTTTCGAGAGTATTTGAGGCCTGGTTTGAGAAATGTGGTGTTCTTCCTCATTCAGTTAAGATCCCGCTCATTCTGGACTTTTTGCAGGATGGGTTGAATAAAGGATTGGCCCTTAATTATTTGAAAGTGCAGGTTGCGGCTCTTGTCTGTTTCAGAGGCCTGGTGAATGGTGGTTCCTTATCGTCTTATCCTGATGTGACCTGTTTTTTGAAGGGAGCGAAGCATCTTAGGCCGCCCTTGAGGTTACCAGTTCCATTGTGGAGTCTTAATTTGGTGCTGGATTTCTTGGCAGGCCCTACGTTCTAACCGCTGTGTAGCCTTTTCTTGTGCTTTATTTACCTTGAATATGGTGCTCCTACTGGCTATATGTTCTGTGCGTCAAATTTCCGAGCTGCAATCCTTGTCTTGCCAGGAGTCATTCCTTCGGGTGACTCCAGGGGCGTTCAGCTGTGTAATTTTCCATCTTTCTTGCCCAAAGTGGTCTTGGAATTTCATTTGAATCTGTCCATTTCCTTGCTGTCCCTGGATAAGTTCAGGGATGCAGAGGAGTATCGCCTCCTGCGCCCTTTGGATGGCAAGAGACTTGTCATGCAATATCTGGACCTATCTTAAACCTAGCAACCATTTATTCAGTTTTCTGCTTGTTATTTTGACTGTTCTATGTTCTTTGTAAAGGCTTTGCCTACCTATACTGTGTTTTTAAGTTATCTGTAAACCAACACGATGTGCAAACGGTTGTCGGTATATAAAACATTTTAAATAAATAAATAAATCTGGATGATACTGCATGACAAAAGACGGATCATCTGTTTGTCCTCCATAGCGGAATAAGCAGGGTGTTCCAGCTTTGTGGGCTACAATAGCTCGCTGGATTAAGGAGGTAGTCACGGCCGTGTATGTGGATGCTGAAAAGCTGTTGCCTACGCAGGTTTGGGCTCATTCCACTAGGGCTCAGGCAGTGTCATGGGCGGAGGTTAGATTGTTATCTCCTGTCTGTATCTGCTGAGCTGCAACGTGGACCTCCTTACATACTTTTTCCAGGTTTTATCGTCTGGATGTGCAGCCCTGAGAGGATGCAGCTTTTGCATGTGCGGTGTTGACTGGACCACGGGCAGCCTCCCACCCTGTTCGGGAACAGCTAAGTCCATCTGTTTACATGCTAGGAAAGGAGAAATTACTTACTTGATGATTTTGTTTTCCTTAGTGTAGACTGATGGACTCAGCTTCCCGCCCTTGGCTGCCGCATGAATGTGTCAATAGTCCTGTTGGGCTCCGGGTCCCAAGGGGATTACTGATAAGTGTTCATCCAGTCCCTAGATTGGGGTACCTAGATTCTTATGTGAGTTCAGTGTTTCTCTTTGGTTGCATACAGTTATGGAAACCTGTTTTTAATCAAGTTTTCAATCAAGTTTTTTGCTAGTCTGTCCACGGTTGCTTTTGAAGAGAATACTGGCAGGCTGGGGTCACTGCGGGAGTATACATACTGTGACGTCAGCTTGCTCAGTCTCCATCTCCTGGCAGGGGAGCATAACCCACTGGTCCTGGGTCCATCTGTCTGCACTAAGAAAAACTAAATGATCAGGTAAATAATTTCTCCATCATTTTCACTTGCTTTTATAATGGGTGCATTGGAAAAAAGGTGCATTGTTTGTAAGTTCATAATTAAATATTAACAACTTCATTAATGTCTAGTACGAGCGAATGTTTCCCAGTTAGGAAGTGATCGCAGGGGAGCTCATTATCTCTATTATTATAGCAATAAACATAAAAAAGGAGAGGGTAATAGTGAAGCCCTTAGCAGACATTGCCATTCTGTTAATGCTTGCTGCAGTAACCAGCCAGTGTGTGAGGCTGCTGATTCTCCCCCTTCAAAGGCTCTGTACAGACATGGTCAGGATATTGTAAGCGAGGGTATCTTTGAGGTATTTCTGCTGATACGGGATTATCCTTGGTGTCTGCTGATTAAACAGTAGTTCTTGTGATTAAGGGCTTTACTAAGAGAAGGACACACACCCAAGCCGTGTGTTGACGCTCTAGAGGGCTTTGTACTAGTGGCTCATGAGCCCATTGTGTGTACTCGACAGCAACAGGTCATGATTCAGCACCCGGCAGTAGCTGCCATTGATTTAGGTTTGATCCTTTTTGGGCCTCAGTAGTGAATGTAGATGTGTTGTTTTTTTTGATCTTCCTGGTAAGACATGGTGCGTTAAGGCATTGGAGATTGTGTGCTCATCTACCCAGGAATGTAAAGAACCAAGGAGGAAGCCAGCAAAATTGAATTTGGGTAAGGAGCAATATCCTACGTGGTCGAGGTTCTACGATTGGCAACTGAGAAGTACCCTCAGTTGTGTAGATGGAAATAGCTGGGTAGACTGGCATCATCTTCCATAATCTCCTATGTTACAGTGGGGCATTTTTTTTTTTTTTCTGTGATGCATCCCAGTTGGGTGACTCTGTACTACCATGTATTAGCGTATAATTGTGTCTTTGCAGGTCAGATTGACAACCGCAGTAAATTCCGGAACATTGTGGAGCTGCGCATGTCCGGCCTGGATATCACGGACGCCTCGCTGCGGCTGATGATCCGTCACATGCCGCTCCTGTCCAGGCTGGACCTCAGTTACTGTAACCACGTGACTGATCAGTCTATCAACCTGCTCACTGCGGTGGGAACCACCACGCGGGATTCCTTATCCGAGATTAATTTATCAGGTAAGGGGGGGGGGGATTAAGAGATTCGTTTTTATCTGACATGAAGAAAGAATTGTGTGAGAGGAGGGATGGCGCAGGGTTTGTAAAGCGAAAAAAAAAAAAACACGGGTAACTGGATAGTGTTGCATGCTTGATAAAAGCGAGGTGCGTGGTTTTCTTCTTAAATCACATCAAGGGGGAGTGCAGCGATTTCTGCAGGAGTCTCCCTTTGTGCAGCTGTAGATGCTTTCTCAGCCGTTGATAAAAGTTTAAAATCTCTGATCTTTGCTGTAGCTTCTCATGTTTCTGGGATTATCCCTTTTGAGAGAGAAGCAAAATGCTGTCCATGAGGAATATACTAGAGCATGTGTGGAGCCAGAGCACGTGTGTGGCAAGAGAGCACCTCAGAGCGGCCTGCAGCCAGTCCCTGCTGAATGCTGCAGATGTGTTGCATGCAAAAGGTGGTGCTGTACAAATCATACAGAGAAAGAGAGTAGTGCTTGAATGTTGCAGGCCCAATTACTTTTTCAGCAGCCTTATTCCTCTTTACCCCATCCCTACCATTCAATCAGACCTCCAAGGATCCTTTCTTTGACTTGCAATATTGACATTTCCTCTAATCTTAGAACAGGGGTCGGGAACCTTTTTGGCTGAGAGAGCCATGAATGCCACATATTTTAAAATGTAATTCCATGAGAGCCATACTAACTACAACCCCCCACCCTCCTGCCCCCCCCCCCAGGACTTACCAAATTAATTTACTACAACCCCCTACTCTCCTGATGCCCCCCAAGACCTCCAAAATTAATTTACTACAACCCCCAACCCTCCTGACCCCCCCCCCCCCCAAGACCTGCCAAAAGTCCCTGGTGGTCCAGCGGGGGTCCAGGAGCGATCTCCTGGACTTGGGCTGTCGGCTGCCAGTAGTCAAAATGGGGCCGACGGCCCTTTGCCCTCACTATGACACTGGGGTCGACCAATGGCGGCAGTAGCCCCTGTGATATAGTAAGGGCAAAAGGCCGTCGACGCCATTTTGATTACTGGCAGCCAACGGCCCTTTGCTCTTACTATGTCACAGGGGCTACTGCCACCTTTGGTCGACCCCAGTGACATAGTGAGGGCAAAGGGCCGTCGGCACCATTTTGACTACTGGCAGCCGACAGCCCAAGTCCAGATCATTGCTCCCGGACCCCTGCTGGACCACCAGGGACTTTTGGCAGGTCTTGGGGGGATCAGGAGCATTGTAGTAAATTAATTTGGAGGTCTTGGGGGGGCGTCAGGAGAGTGGGGGGTTTTGTTAGATTTTTACTTTTTTATTAAAGATTTGTCTGCGAGTCAGATGCAGCCATCAAAAGAGCCACATCTGGCTCGCGAGCCATAGGTTCCCGACCCCTGTCTTAGAAACTGCCTACAAGGGAAAGCTGCTATGAATTGTCTTCGTGTATGTGTGTGTGTTCTTTTGTACCGCGCTTTGAGATCCTGATGGTAGGTAGACATGAAATAAACTGGAAAATGAACAGAGAGATGATCTGAAGTAGTCTTCATGTGAGGCAGTTTTCAGGGTTAAATTGTGTTTTTTATTGTTACAGAAACATCCATTTCAGAGTGGCACCTCACATGCTTTGCAGGAAAGAGAGATTGTGAGATTGGTTTGCTCACTGGTAGCTAGCATGTGTGCCTTGTAAATACAATCTAGGTATTGCCTGCCAGTGGTCCAGTATGGACGATTGTCATTTAAAGCAGTTCATGATCTAGAAATCTTTTCCTTAAAAATGCCAGTAAGCATCTCGAGTGGTTCATTTGTTGAATGCTTTTCACCTTGTTTGGATCTTGAATCAAGCCCTTAGAATCTTAACGAGTCATAATATATTAACACCATGTATGGCCACAATTCTGTATTAGGATTCTAAGAAAGGTGCCTGGTATCTTGGAATCTCCCTGGATCCGCTACTAACACCGGCAGAGTATAATTTGGCAAGCAGTGGGAATCACCATGGGTTTTCAGATACATTATGTAACGACACTGTTAGTTTGCTTAGAATTTCAGCTTAATAGTGACATGGATACCTGAATATTAAAGTAAAACTCCCCTTTTCTCTGCATGACAGTTTTGCGTTCTTAAGCCATTAACTTGTTATAAAAATATTTTTTAAAATCTTGCACCTTGGATTGAAGTCTGCTTTTTCTGTTTTTCAGACTGTAATAAAGTTACAGACCAGTGCCTGACCTACTTTAAACGTTGTGGAAATATCTGTTTAATTGACTTGAGATACTGCAAGCAGGTAACTAAAGAAAGCTGCGAGCAGTTTATAGCGGAGATGTCTGTGATTGTACAGTTTGGTCAAACAGAAGAAAAACTCCTGCAAAAGCTGAGTTGAAGGACCCACATGTAAATACAGGCGGAGAAAGAAAAGTCATTTTTAAAGACTTGGAGGAGGGTGTTCTCAGTTTGAAACTTGGAAAAAAGACCATCAAGAACTTGATACCAAGGGGAAATCAAACTCAGTGACCTGGACTTGGAATTTCAGTCTTTGCACCAGAACCAGTCTGCTCAAGACATCTTGCACTGAATTGTATAAAAACTCATGAGGCGGGCCCGTTCCCAGCCAGGAAGGAGTTTGCCTTCTCCTGAGCAACTGTTGTTCAAAGAACTACGGCATGTGCTTCTTAGTGTAAATTTCAGCCTTTGACTCCTACGTTGTTAAATCTCCGAGTTTGTGTCATTACAAAGTGGACCATGCACAACATTATGCCTTCTTAACAAAAACTTTTTTTTTTTGTTATCATACATTATGCAAAACTATTTTTGTACAAGATTGTTTAAAAGTTATATATGCAATTGTTTGAATGCATACCAGTGTTTTGTTTTTTTTTTGTTTCGGATTGCCAATTTTTAAATTTCCTTGCTGTAGGAGAGAACGTAAACTCTACTTCATAAAGCAAAATATCCCTCTGAAATCTGTTTCCATATCAGGAAAAAGGAGGTAAGCACCTTCCATTCAGAGCATGTGCCCATGGAAGTTTATTTCCTGCTTTGTACACATCAGAAGCATGTGGCCAAATAAAGTACAAATTATAGTTTAAAGATACTTTTGCCAATTTTATCTGTACAGAAATCACCTTTTCAGAATTTTTAAGTTCCGATTTGCAATTTCAGCTTTGGTACATAAGAGGGGGGGGGGGGGGGGGGGGGGGTCACATTACAGCATGACCTTGTATTCTGTGGAATTAATTTATACAAGTTTAGCACTACAATAAATGATCCTTTTTTTTTCCCTCATTAGTTGATAGGAAAATTGGGTTCTTGTTTCTAAGATTTATAATATGGTTATTTCCTGATTGTAACAAAAAAACCTGCCTTCATAAGTGCCGTTGTTGTAAGGTGGTGTTTTCGTAGACCTTCCTGACACGGTTTTACCTTTGCTGAATTTGTATACACAAATTGTTCAAAACAAAAAAAAAAAAAGTAAAGACCTGAGTGATCCTATTCAAAACAAAGTTGAGATGTTTATATTTTATGTGTAATTTCTTGTACTGTCCTTGGAGATTAGTCTTGGCTGATGTTTTTTTCCAGTACATGTGAAAGAGTGCAAAGACAGTCAAGAGACAGGAATAGCACTCAAAAGAACAATCAAATAAAAAGACATCGTAAAAGAAAATTTCCTAGCGTGTAGCCAGATATACTCAGGACCAATGGGTTTATGCTCCCCTGCCAGCAGATGGAGACAATCTCAGGTTTCAAAGCTGATGTCACCCTAGATTCACCCCTGCAGTATCCTCAGCCCTTCAGTATTTCTCAGTCTCCAGCAGATGCGGACATGCTTTCCCCGTGGGGATCGCTGTACCTTTTAGAAGAAGAAATTCTACTTTTAAATTGGACAAAAGATTGAGCCCATTCTCCTGTGGTGATACCTAAAGGTCCCTGCCCCATTTGAGAATTTTTGAGGTGATTTCTGAGATCCCTCAGGTGTGCCTTGGTCTGGTAGCCTTTCCCGGTGTGGACTTTGCTGCTGAAGCAGCTGAAAGGCAGCGGGTGCAGGAAGAAGAGCCATGGCGGTGACGGCCAAAGCCCTCTCCTCCCCCCCCCGCACTAGGAAATGGAGAAATTACTTGCCTTATAATTTCGTTTTCCATAGTGTATACAGATGGACTCAGGACCAATGGGATGTACAAAAGCTACGCCCGATCGGGGCGGGAGGCTGCCTGTGGTCCGGTTAATACTGCCCTTGCAAAGGCTGCGTCCTCCCAGGCCTGAATGTCCAGGCGACAGAACCTGGAGAAGGTGTGCAAGGAGAACCACATCACTGCTTGGCAGATGGCGGTGGGAGACAGCAGTCTAACCTCCGCCCATGAGACTGCCCTGAGCCCTGGTGAAATGAGCTTTAACCTGAGAAGTTAATGGCTTTCCTGCTTCCACATAGGCTCCCGTGACCACATCCTTAATCCAAGAGATTACGGGTAAGCCGTCATCCAGTCCCCTAGATCAGGGCATCTATAATTTTACTGGGGTTCAGTGTTTGGTTGAGTACAGTTAATGGTTATCCGTTTTTAATCATTTTTTTGATAGAAAGTCCACAGTGGCTTTTGAAGAGAATAATGTACGGCTGAGGTCACTGCAGGGGTGACGTTAGCTTTGAAATCTGACTCTGTCTCCATCTGCTGGTAGGGGATCATAATCCATAGGGCCTGAGTCCAACAGTCTACACTAAAGAAAACAAAATGATCAGGTAAGTAATTTCTCCATTATCTCTCTTTTTCAGCCATCTTCAGTAGCTAAACAGCCTAATGAGGGTGCTGGAGTGGGAGTCTGGTTTTTCCTAGTCATGGATGGGATAGGGTGGAGTGTTAGTTCTAGGATCACTATAAACAAGCTTGCTTCTCACAAGATCCATTTGATCTGTGTGCACATGCATTTGGTCTGGGTTAATTTGCATATGTTAGTTTACCCTAAATACCAAACCTGTTTGCCACTTTTGAAGTACTGTAGTAAACCAGTCTGTCCTCTTAGCCAGGTACAGCTGTTCTCTCTCCCCTAGATATTAATTTGGGTTGCAGCACAAATATAAATCAGAAACCTAAAATGTTTTCTAGCTATATTTGTACAGTTCCCTGTACGTACCTGGATCAGTCCAGACTCCTGGGTTTGGCCCCCCTCTAGCAGATGGAGACAGAAGTTTACTAAACAAAACTCCGCCTCATATAGGCTGACGCCACCTACAGTCTGGCAGTATTCTTCTGTCTCCAGCAGGTGGAGGACGTGCCAAACCTACAGTCTGTGCTAAAGTTATTTAGAGAGAGTATAGGGAGTGATTTAAAAAAAAAAAATTTTTGGGTTTGTCGTCTTCCATCAGGAGTGTGCAGGACCGCAGTGTGTGCCTGCAGGTTCCACTCCTGCCTCCCAGGGGGGTGGGAGGCCCTGAAGGGACCATCCCCTCTGATTTCAGAGGCCGCTGAGGTACTGGGGGTTCTTCTCCCTTTTTTCCAGCGAGAGGTCAACTGGGGGTGATACCGGGAAGCCCGGCTCACTCCCCCCAGTGGATCCAGGACCCGGAGGCAGGAAGGTATTTCAAAAGTAAATAAATATTTCTTTTTTTACTTGTTGGTGCTCGACTCTCCCGTTTCGCCACGCATAGGAGGGGTGTTAGTTTGTTACGGGCAGTCATGCCGCGTGTAGGACTTGCGGGGATGCGCGTTCGCGGTTCTCACGCGATAGTTTATGTAGTACTTGCCTCCCCAGGGGGGAGGGTGCTTCCGCGACCTCTGGAAAGGTCCAGGTCCAGACCATTACAGGTGCTTTTGGTGAGCTTCAGTCTGCTCCTGAGGCTTTCCCATAGGAACGGGCACCATTTTGAGCACACTGGGGTCTGAGTCAGCGGGCGCCATTTTGCCTCTGTTTGCACCGGTGGCCCCAGCACCGCGCGAAACAGCGTTCGGGGGGGGAGGACCCTCCTCCACGCTTGTCCCCGCAGCGCAGGGTCCCTGAAGGGGACAGATCTGCAAGGCCTGATTTGCATAGGTCTGTGGAAGTCCCTAAGGAGGACGGGGATGATTTGTTTTCAGATTCTTCTTTTTCTTCAGACTGTCTTACTAATGCATAAGGCCTTTAAGGCCTGGAAGACGGGCAGAAAAAGGCCTCACAGTCAGGATGTTATATCTGAACCCTGGAAGAGAGCCAGGGCCACCCCAGAGCCGGACCTGCAGAGGGGTCAGCGTCCTGCCAGCGTCCGGGTGCCTCAGGCAGATCCGGATACTTCTACGGATTCGGATGACCAAGTTGACCCAGAGGTACCTTCCCTTCACCCGAGGGGGGTTGAGGGAGAAACCGAACCCCAGCAGGGGGGTCTGAAGGGATCTCATGGGACAGATGGAGATGATCTGAAGGTCGTCTGTTTTTTTTGGCGGGATGAGCTGGGTTCCCTCATCCCAGCTATTTTAGGGGAGTTGGGGATTCAGCTCCCTCGAGGAATCTAAATTGGGGGTTATGGACCTGGTGGTTTTAGTGGACCACCGTCAGCTTTCCCTTTCCATTTTTCGGCAACGGATTTGATATTTAACGAATGGGATACTCCAGATATGGGGCTTAAGGTCGCAAAGGCGATGTACAAGCTGTACCCCCTACCTGAGGAGGCTTTAGAGTTGTTACGGGTGCCCAAGGTGGGGGATGGCCCTTAAGGACTTACAGGATCGGAAGCTGGAGGTACAGCTTAAGAAGATCTTCGAGGTCTCCGCCTTGGGGAATTCGTGCAGCCATGTGTAGTAATTTTTTCCTTACGCGCAGGTCTTCGCTGGGTCCAACAGCTCCTAGCCATTGAATTGCTATCCCAGCGAGGAAGCTCGTCAAGTGGGACAGCTGGAAGCAGTGATCGCCTACAGTGCGGATGCCTTCCATGATTTGCTTCGCACGTCGGCTAGAACTATGGTATCGGCGGTGTTAGCACGTTGCTTGTTATGGCTCCGTAACTGGGCAGCAGATGTGTCTTCCAAATCTCAGCTGGGATCCTTGCCCTTTAAGGGTAAGCTGCTCTTTGGCAAGGAGCTGGAGGATCTTGTTCAATCCTTAGGCGAAAATAAGGTGCATCGCTTGCCAGAGGATAGGCCGAAGTCGAGAGGAACCTTTGCTTCCCGGTCACGATTTCGTGGTGGGCGGAGACCTCTGCCTCCCCGGGAGGGGTGGGGGGCCGTGTCGTCTTTTCGCGGGCGCCGGTTCGGTAGACCTAGCTCCAACCAGAATGCTCCGGGTGGTAAGCCCTCTCAATGATGGGCGGCCGGTCTATTCCTCGGTGCCACTAGTGGGAAGTCGACTGTCCCTATTTTACGAGGAATGGGCCAAGATCACGTTGGATCAGTGGGTCCTCGAGGTGATAAGATACTGTTACGCGTTAGATTTTGCACGCCAACCCCGCCCGCAGTTCCTAGTATCACCCTGCGGGCTAGCTACAAAGCGAAGGGCAATCACAGAGACTCTTCAGCGGCTTCTAGACCTCTGCGCCGTTGTTCCGGTGCTGTCTGCGGAACTGCGAAGAGGCCGTTATTCCATTTACTTTGTGATGCCCAAGAAAGAGGGAGCCTTCCGATCCATACTCTATTTAAAACGGGTCAACGGATGTCTGCGGATCCCTTGGTTCCGTATGGAGACTCTTCGATCAGTAATTGCTTCAGTCAGACTGGGGGAATTCCTGGCGTCCCTAGATCTCACAGAAGCATATTTACACATTGGGATCAAGGCAGATCATCAAAGGTTCCTGAGTTTCTGTGATGGGGCAGCATTTTCAGTTCCAGGCATTACCGTTCGGACTAGCCACTGCTCCCAGGACCTTCACCAAGATTATGGTGGTGGTAGCTGCTCAGTTGCGCAGGGAAGGATTGTTCGTATATCCGTATCTGGACGATTGGTTTGTTTGAGCCAAGTCGGAAGTGCTATGTCAGCAGGTGGTTTGCCGGGTGCTTCAGTTGTTGCGATCACTAGGCTGGATAGTCAACGAGGCCAAAAGTCATCTGTGACCGTCGCAGTCTCCGGAATTTTTGGGAACTTTATTCAACACCCGTCAAGGGACGGTGTCTCTCCCGACGGGGCGTATAATCAAAATGCAAGCTCAAGTACAAGCCTTGTTATTCCAAACTATGCCAGCAGTCTGGAATTACCTTCAGGTCCTGGGCTCTATGGCTTCGATGCTGGAATTGGTTCCGGTGGCTTTCGCTCATCTGCGACCTTTACAATCAGCATTACTGTCCTGATGGAGTCCGGTTTCCGAACAGTTCCATCTCGAGCTCCTGCTCACAGAGCAAGCGTGGTCCAGCCTGGATTGGTGGTTGTCCCCGGTTAATTTGACGAGGAGAGTACCCTTGGTGGTTCCAATTTGGACGGTGATCACGACGGATGCCAACTTGTCCGGTTGGGGAGCAGTATGTTTGGGAAAGTCAGTACAGGGGCTTTGGTCTCTGGAGGAAGCGCATTGGTCCATCAATCGTCTGGAGACCAGAGCAGTCCGGCTGGTGCTGCAAGAGTTTGTACTGCTTCTACAGGGCAAGGCGGTCAGAGTCCTGTTCGACAATGCGACGACGGTGGCTTATATCAACCGTCAAGAAGGAACCAGGAGTCGACCGGTAGCATGGGAAGCCCATCTCTTGATTCAATGGGCGGAGCAACACTTGGCCTGCATAGCGGTTTCTCACATCGCCGGGGTCAAGAATGTTCAGGTGGATTTTCTCAGTCAACATAGTCTTGATCCAGGAAAATGGGAATTAGCAGAAAATGTCTTTCAGCTCATTTGTGCCCAGTGGGGCACTCCCCCACTGGATCTCATGGCGACATTCCAGAATGCCAAGGCGTCTTAGTTCTTCGCCCGCCGCAGGGACATGGGGTCCGAGGGCGTGGATGCGCTGGTTCTGCCCTGGCCGACAGATGTTCTGCTTTACGTGTTTCCACCTTGGACTCTCATAGGCAGAGTTCTTTGCCGGATAGATTTACACCTGTCAGAGGTAGTTTAATAGCTCCCGAGTGGCCTCAACGCCCCTGGTTTGCGGATCTGGTAAATCTGGCGATAGCGCCTCTGATGCATTTTCCGGACCAGCCGAATCTTCTTCATCAGGGACCCATCTGTTTTGACCAGGCCGACCGCTTCTGTCTAGTGGCTGAAGTCTCGGGGATACTCTGATGCTGTGGTGACTACTTTGTTACGTTCTTGTAAGGTCTCTACTTCCAGGTCCTATGTCAGGGTCTGGAAGGTCTTTGAGACCTGGTGTCTCGACAGAGATATTGTTACTACTCGTGCGACCGTTCCGGAGATCTTGAGCTTTCTTCAGGCTGGATTGGCGAAGGGCTTGTCGTGTAGTTCCTTGCGGGTACAGGTAGCGGCCCTTGGTTCTCTGCGTGGTAACATTCAGGGTGAGTCCTTGGCGACTCATCTCGATGCTTCTCGTTTTCTTTGGGGGGCAAAACATTTACGGCCTCCTGTGCGGCAGCCCTGTCCTTCTTGGAATTTGAACCTAGTTCTTAAGGCTTTGTGTCGGGCTCTGTTTGAGCCGTTACACCGGGCTACCTTGAAGGATCTTACTTTGAAGGCGGTGTTTTTGGTGGCCATCGCTTCGGCGCGTAGGATATTGGAGCTTCAGGCTCGCTCGTAGGGAGCCTTTTTTGTGCATCTCTGATTTTGGAGTTTCTTTGTGTACGGTTCCCTTGTTCCTGCCTAAAGTGGTGTCTTCCTTCCATTTAAACCAGTCTGTTGAACTTCCGTCTTTCTCGGATCTGGATCTTCGCAAGCTTGATGTTCATAGGGCATTGTTGCGATACCTGGAGGTGACCAATGCGTTTCGAGTTTCAGATCATCTTTTTGTACTATGGAATGGTCCCCGCAGGGGCAATATGGCTCTCGAGACGACCATCGCTAGGTGGCTTAAGGAATCCATCACTTCTGCCTATCTGTTGGATGGCAGGTCTTTATCCGAAGGTCTGCGGGCTCATTCTACTCGTTCTCAGGCTTCCTCCTGGGTGGAAAGTCACCAGGTATCCACGGAGGAGATTTGCCGGGCGGCTACATGGAAGTTCCTACATACTTTTGCTCTACATTATCGCTTGGATGTTCGGGCAACTGGGGACTGTGGATTTGGAGAAAGTGTGCTTAGAGCGGGCTTCTCTGGATCCCATCCCAATTAAGGTAAGCTCTGGTACATCCCAGGAGTCTGGACTGATCTGGGTACGTACAGGGAAAAGAAAATTAGGTCTTACCTTTGATAATTTTCGTTTCTGTAGTACCACGGATCAGTCCACCCACATCTGTCTTCTTCTTGGAAGGGAATGGAGAGTCCACTCTCTTTGCTGATTATCTTGCCCGTTCGATTCGGTGATGTTTTTTGATTCCTTTCTTAGCACGGGTTCTGTATCCCTTTGGGGAGTCGTTATGACCGGTGGCGGTTGTTAGGTTACTGTATATAGTTTGTTCAATTCTGCTTTGACATTTGTAATACTGCCAGACTGTAGGTGGCATCAGCCTATATGAGGCAGAGTTTAGTAAACTTCTGTCTGCATCTGCTAGAGGGGGGGCCAAACCCAGGAGTCTGGACTGATCCATGGTACTACAGGAACGAAAATTATCAAAGGTAAGACCTAATTTTCTTTTCAGCTGTATTCTCACAGGACAAGCAGGATGGTAGTCCTCACATATGGGTGACATTATCAGGTTGGAGTCCAATCATGGAACACTTTCGTCAAAGTTTCTAGAACTTTGACTGGCACCTACTGGGCATGCCCACCAACCCTGCAGCCAGCAGGGGTCCCCCTTCAGTCTTCTTTTTTCCATGCAGCAGTAGCCATGCGCGTTAAGGAGCTCTTCAGAGATTCCTGACAGGAATTTTTCCTCACGGAACTTCTTTAAAAAAAAAAAAAAATTTACCCCACAGGGGTCCCCTTATCGATATCTTTGCTCTATGGTCGAACGGTAAGTTTTTTTACCTGCTTCCGGTCGATGCCCGTCGAGTTTTTCCCTCGAGGCCTACTGGCCATCGATCGCATCGCGACTAAATTTTATTGAGGCCATGGTGTTGGGTTTTCGTCTGTGCCCTGACTGCACTCGAACGATGTCCATCACTGACCCTCACTCGGACTGTGTGATGTGTTTGGGGTCCGACCATGATGTCCTTACTTGCATCAAATGTGCCCATATGACACCAAAGGGTCGCAAGGCTTGGCTGGAGAAGATGGGACTTCTCTTTCGGCCAAAAACCATGACTCCATTGATAGCTTAAACGTCGTCTGAACCAGTGCCGTCTACTTCGCACCAGCATCGGGAAACCGCTGCTGCCTGACTGGCTTCGACGACTCCGCGGGTGTTGAACCCCCTCTGTTCCTCCTCAGGAGAAAGACAGAGGAGACCTTCAAGAAAAACATCAACACTGCCATCGAAAAGCTCAGGCCACTGATACAGGCAAGCTCTCGCCATGGACGTCATCTGAGCCACAGACAAGTCCAGAACAGAAAAGGCCCCATCCTCTTCTGTCTCTGGGTCACCGAGGCATTCCCCACGTTGACAGATGCTGGGATCCGCGATTCCACCTTCACTGGTGGACCCTCCAGCTACGCCAGTGCTGCCTCCTACTCCGGAACCGGGTATCCATGCCCCAGGCTTCCGTGAGGAATTGGATCAGATGATCCAAGAGGCCATCGGAAAAGCACTCCAGGGGTTCAAACCTCCATTGAGGCAGGTTCCTGCTCCTGCCACCGATCCGATACCCATGGCGCTTGCACCGTTATTGGAAAGAATGGATAAGTTAATTGGTGCCCTTTCACCGGTGCATCCAAGGGAACCAATGGCTCTGATTCCTTCCTCACAGATACCCTTCTCATCGGAAGACGAAGAAGAATCACTGATCTCCATTCCGCCCTCCGGAGTGCTACCACCGACACATCCATCAATGTCGCAGATTCCATCTATGCCTTCGATTCCACCTTCAAGACCATTGATGCCTAGGCCTGGACCTTCCGTTATAACACTTCTTTCTGTTGCACATATGGGAGCTGGTGATGAGCCATACAATCCCTGGACTGATGATTCATTTCAGGATTCAGATGATTTGCCTTCACAGCCCTCTCCTCCTGATGAAAGGAAGGGTTCTTCTCCAGAGGACTTGTCCTTTATCAACTTTGTTAAAGAAATGTCTGAAACAGTTCCATTCCAGCTTCAGCCCAAAGAGGACTCTAGGCATCAGATGTTTGAACTTCTCCAATTTCTCAATGCTCCTAAGGAAATCAAGTCTATCCCTATTCATGACATCCTCTTGGACCTTTTAAAGAGAAAGTGGGAGCACCCTGGCTCTGTGGCACCTATCTAGTTCAGCCAGTCCCTGGCTTCCAGAGAGCTCAACTAGATCATCATTCAGTAGTTGTAGAGTCAGCCCAGAAGAGGGCACGATGCTCCAACCCCCACTCTTCCATTCCCCCAGGAAAGGAACAGAAATTTCTGGATGCGTTTGGAAGATAAGTATTTCATGAGTCAATGCTCATCTCTTGCATTGCTTCCTATCAATTATACATGACCCAGTATAATAAGGCCCTGGTTACGAAGATTCAGGCATTTGCTAAAGCCTTACCTCTGCAATTCCAGGACTAACTTCATGCCCTAGCACAAAAGGGTGCCAAACATGAAGTATGTTCGGCATATGCCATCTTCAACACCGCCTCCAGAGTTTCGGCAGTAGGAACTAGTGCAAGAAGATGGGCCTGGCTAAAGTCTTCAGACCAGAAGTACAGGACAGGTTAGCTGCCTTGCCCTGTGCTGGGGATAATCTTTTCGGAGAAAAGATTCAAGAAGCAGTGGTGCAGCTCAAGGACCACCACGAGACTCTGGGCCAGCTCTCCTTACTGCCTTCTGATCTCTCTTCCTCTTCTAAACGATCTTTTAGAAGAGACTCCAAGAGATAATTCTACTGGCAAAGGAGATTCTATCCTCTGGCATCCAGGTTCAAGCTTCTAAACCTTACCAAAAAGGCCAATCCAAGCAAATTAGAGTACAGAAATCACAGCCAGTCCCCCCAACCAGGTCCGGCGTCTGGCTTTTGACTCCTTCCGCGAGAGCAGTACCCAGCCTCCACTTCTGGCTATTCCCATCGGAGGCCGGTTGTGCCACTTCTCCAAACCATGGCACACAGTCACCACAGATCAGTCGGTACTTGCTGTAATAACCCATGGTTACCACCTCAACTTTCTCTCTGTTCCACTGGATTCTCCCACCTTGGCTGATGTGGGGAACATCTGACCACTCACTGCTCCTGGAGCAGGTGGTCTCCCTCCTCCTCCAGTCCCAAGCAGTAGAACCAGTGCCCCTCTCCCAACAGGGGCAGGTTTCTATTCCCTGTAACCAAAAAAGTCAAATGGTGTTCGCCCAATACTGGACCCTTTGCACCTTAAAAAATACCTAGAGCGGAACATTCAAGATTGTGACCTTGGGTTCTCTTCTTCCCCCTTCTCCAAAGGGAAGACTGGCTCTGCTCTCTAGCTCTCCAGGATGCCTACACACACATTTCCACTACTCCGTCACATCGCAGATTCCTGTGCTTCCTAGTAGGCCCGAAACACTTCCACGAGTCTTCACCAAATGCCTCGTAGTGGTAGCTGCCTTTCTCAGGAGTCAAAGTGTCCACGTCTACCCCTATCTCAACGATTGGTTGATCAGGGCTCCTACTCAGCAAGCTGCACTTACATCTCACGTGCCACACCCTATTCTCCCTAGGGTTTCTCATAAACTATCCAAAATCCAGGCTAGTTCCCTCTCAAACCCTATCGTTCATAGGGGCCGACACTCTAAAAGCGAAAGCCTTCCTACCTCAGGATCGAGCTTTCACTCTCGCTTCTCTGGTCCATTGACTGCAGTCTTGACAATACTCAACTGTGTGTCACTTTCTGATCTTACTGGGTCATATGGCCGCCTCAGTGCATGTCACTCCCATGGCCCACCTGGCCATGAGAGTAATACAGTGGACTCTAAAATTGCAGTGGATTTAGTCTTCTCAGCCAATGTCCATTCACCAACCAGCTCCGCTTATTGCTGGCTTGATGGATAAACCAATTCAATCTGCTTCAAGTCCTTCCATTTCAGGCTCCAGAACCTCAAATAACCTTGACAACAGATGCCTCCAACCTTGGTGGGGGTGCATATGTTGCAAACCTGCAACCTCAGGGCATTTGGTCTCCAGCGGAAGCCAAACCCCAAATAAATTTGCTGGCGTTTCGTGCAATCAGATTTGCTCTCAGGGCTTTTCAGGATCACCTTTCCAACCAGGTCATCCTGATTCAGACAAACAACTAGGTGGTTCATCAACAAGCAAGGGGGAACAGGCTCCTACCTCTTGTGTCAGGAAGCTGCACAGATATGGGCAGAAGCCCTTTCCCACTATATGTACCTCAGGGCCACCTACTTGCCGGGAGTGGACAATGTCTTGGCAGACAAGCTGCGTCGCGCTTTTCAACTGCACGAGAGGTCCCTCAACCCCACTGTAGTGGACTCAATATTCCAACGTTGGGGTTACTCTCAATTAGACCTCTTTGCGTCAATTCACAACCGTAAAGTAGGGAACTTCTGCTCTCTCACTCGCAGTCAACACCGCCAGCCAAGAGATGCTTTCTCCCTCTTGTGGGCCAGCCGTCTCCTTTATGCGTACCCTACACTTCCACTCATTTCAAAGACTCTCGTGAAGTTGCGAAGGGACAAGGGACTAGTGATTCTCATTGGCCACGCCAGGTCTGGTTTCCAAATCTCCATGACCTATCAGTACACTGGCACATTCCTCTGGGGAAGGACCCGCTTCTGATCACTCAGAACAATGGCTGCCTTCGTCACCCCAACCTCCAGGCCTGCTCCCTGTCTGCTGAAAAATCCTTCAACCCCTTAACCTTTCAGAGCCGGTTTCCCATGTCCTAGTAGCATCACGAAAACCTTCCACAAGGCAGTCTTATTGTTAAAAATGGAACAGGTTTGCTGTATGGTGTACTTCCATGTCCATTGATCCCTTCACTTGTTCCACACCGAAGTTTTGGGACTATCTCTGGCAGGTGTCAGGTCTCTAAACTTCTATCAGGGTACATGTCAGTGTGGTAGCCACCTTCCATAAAGGTGTCAGCGATGTACCTATTTCAGTACAACCCCTTGTAAGATGCTTTTGAAGGGCTTGCTCCACCTTAAAACCTCCACTGCACCCTCAGGTCCCTTCCTAGGACCTCAACTTGGTTTTGGGGCAGCTCATGAAACTGCTGTTTGAGCCTCTTCAATCCTGTGATCTCCACCATCTCACCTGGAAGGTGATTTTTCTTTTGGCAATCGCATCTGCTCGTAGAGTTAGTGAGGTGAGTTACAGGCACCCGCCTTACACTAAACTTCTGCATGATAAGGTGAGTGCGAAGTACTACCCTAAGTTTTTGCCTAAGGTAGGATCGGAGTTTCATATCACTCAATCCATTATACTACCCACCTTCTTTCCCAGGCCCCACTCAAACCCAGGAGAACAGGCTCTGCATACCCTCGACTGTAAACGTGCTCTAGAATTTTATCTAGATTTATTTATTTAGAGTTTTTCTATACCGGCATTCGTGATTAAAAATCACATCATGCTGGTTTACAGATAACAGGGGGTGTGAATCAAAAAACAGAACATTAAACAAGTGCGAAGGTCATAAAGTTACATTAAAACAGGGTTAATCTAACTGTGGGAAAGAATTAGAGCAAGATAACTGAGCAGTTAAGGATTAAATATTTACATTATATTGTAAAGTCTCTTAGAAGATGTTGCTGTCATTCAATTGGAATCTGGGAAGGCTTGCTTAAAACAGCCAAGTCTTAAGCCTTTTTCTGAATGTGGGTAGGCATAGTTCTTATCTCAGATCCGGGGGAATAGAATTCCATATTGATGGTCTGGCTGTGGAGAAGGCTCGGTCTCTGCAAGTTAAATGGTGTGTGGTTTTGGTTTGGGGCACGAGAAGTGATCCTCTAAGCTTCTCTGATGGGTCTAGAGGCGGTGTGTCGTCTGAGTGGGATTTGTAGATCAAGCATAGCATGGTGTTGGATAGCTTTATAGATGATGGTGATGGATTTGTGGATAATTCTAAAGTGTATTGGCAGCCAGTGTAAGTTCTTGAGAATGGGAGAGATGTGATCTCTTCGCCGCATGTTAGTCAGAATTCTCGCAGCTGAGATCTGGAGCATCTGAAGGGGTTTAAACCCCTTCAGATGCTCCAGAATAGATTGTACAGCTGCCCACAGGAAATGCACTCAATTGTTTGTTTCCTTGGATGCCATCAACTTGGGTAAACCTGTGGGTAAACAGACTCTTCTCCTGGGTAGTGGACTGTATTTCCTTTTGTTACCAATAGGCAGGTGTTCCGCTTCATGACAGAGTTAAAGCACACTCTGTCAAGGCCATGGAACCTGTGCTCGGTGCCGCTTGCTGACATCAGTAAGGCTGCTACCTGGAGTTCTCTCCACACCTTCACAGCCCATTATTGTTTAGCCAAGGCTGGCAGGCAAGATTCCATCTTTGGCCAGTCTGTGCTATGCAACTTACTTGCAAACTGCAGTACCAACATCCACCAACCTGGTAGGGTTTAGGATGCCCTTTACCAAATTCCACCACCTGTTGCACATCTTTGGGTACAGTTGGAGCACTGCTCTGGCATCCTCAGCTCAGTACTCACCCATATGTGAGGACTACCATCCTGCTTGTCCTGTGAGAAAGCAGAGTTGCTTACCTGTAACAGGTGTTCTCACAGGATAGCAGGATGTTGGTCCTTACGAAATGCACCTGCCACCCAGCGGAGTTGGGTTTGTTTATATTTATTTTTCACATGTACTTTTTACTATAAGATGAGGCTGCAGGGTAGGTGCTATACTGGGCATGCCCAGTAGGTGCCAGTCAAAGTTCTAGAAACTTTAACAAAAGTGTTCCTTGATTGGGCTCCATCCTGTGATGTCACCCATATGGGAGGACTAACATCCTGCTGTCCTATGAGAACAGCTGTTACAGGTAAGCAACTCTGCTTTCTACAGAAACAGACAGCTGATGTACACAGCAGATTCCTTACCTAAACGGACACGTTCCAATGTTATGGGTCCTTCACAAAACATAATAAAGGCACCCAGCACATCCGCTTTACCCGTGCCCACCTTTTCACAAAAAACATTGCAATGAACACACAAACAATAGCATGGAATCAACCGGACCGCAGCTTTATTACATATAACAAGCAGGAGCCTGAGCCAACCGAGAGTGACTGTCCACCACAGAGCAGCAAGATGGACATCACGGACAATAAACATACCCACAACCCCTGCCACTAACCAGCAAGGAGCTGAATGTGGTACAACCCCCCCCGTTACTCCCAGAGGAATTCCTGACATGAGCACAAGTCAGCCAGCTGAACCCCCCCCCAGGCTGAACCCCCAATTAGGTTGGGCTACCTGCCCTAAGCTGGGAGTAGAAAACCAAAACCCAGCATAACTTAAATAAGGGGGGCTGGGTGGGCTGCAGCAGCTGGGAGTGGTGACAAGTGACAGTTGCCTAGCAGCCCCCAAATTATCCAAGCTCCACCCACTCCCACCAGACCTAGCCCCCTGAGAACCAATCACTTCCCAAAGCCCCAGTGTTTGAATTCAAAGCAAAACCAGGTTCTTATGGACTGGAAAACCAGTCCCCAGAAACTTCCCCTCCCCCCGGGCCCATAGAACTGCCTACCCTCCCAAAATTGATAGGGGCAGAGTCCCACACTGTGACCTTCACTAAACCTCTGCCCAGGCTTCTCGCAGGCTTAACCATTGCTGTTCAAAAGCCTTTGGCACTAGTTCTCTTTTCTTTAATGGTCGGTCACTTGTGCCCTCAGTGGAAATGAGCCCATAACTGTCCTTGTTCCCTCTCCTTTGGCTGAAGACTTTTCTGCTAACCCTGCTGCAGTAATGCCTTTATTGCACATGCACTGCCTCTCTTTGGAAAACTGCTACTCGTAACGGTGAAAAGGCCCTGCTTGATTTGAGCAAGAGCTGCACTGAGCTCAAAGCTGCAAGGGGGAGGAGATAAACGTAAACAAGATTACCTTTCATTATCTTAGGAAATATTAAATTACCATTAAGGGCAGTGGCATTGCTATGTTATCTCCCTTTTATTGCCAAGTAGACCAGCCAGAGGCATAGTGCTTACAAGGCCCAACCCTACTGCCAATTACCAGCTATACTCTCATATCCAGTTACCCAAACGTGGCATTTAAGGGGGCCTGGTACAATGCATGTGGAGGGGCTGGGGGTGGTTTGGTGCATGGCAAAGCTTTTCCACATCTTCCTTGCTTCTCCTATCATACTGAAAGCCAGTATTGAGATAGAAGGGTGACTGGTTCAGGAGGATGTGTGTATTTATAGCATGCGATTTACTGCGTAAAGCAGGTCACTGTAGTGATGAGTGCCATCTCCACCCTCTGAAGGAATGCTGAAGGCTGGCACCTCTAATTAAAGGGATTTATATATATGCTACTTAATTTTGTGTGGTATGCATGCTCTAATGTTTAACACCAAAAATAAAACCCTGTAAAATTTGCATCTGCATCATCCCCTTTGTCCTGCCACCTTGGACAGCAAACTTAGCTGAATGTTCTGGCTCCACAAGTGTTGAGTAGTAACAGTGTGAGCTCCTGCCTGTAACCTAGACCCACTCAGAACCATGACCATTAACCTACAGTTAGAGAAGGGCTGCCCCCAGGGGACCCCACTGTAGCACTTGCAAACTTCACACGAGTCCCAGAGCCTGACCAAAACAGATTAGCATGGGTGTGCCCGACCCGATTGAGACATAGGCAACTCTGGCACACGCACAGAGCCCCAGCTTCTCAAGATACTAGACACCTGGATGGTTGCCTCTCTGGCTATAGGTACCATAAGCTCAAGTCTGCCCTGCCTCTTATCACCTCCACTCCTCATCTTCCAACCCTTCCCTCACATTGCCCCCTATTGATCCCCTTCTCAGCACCTAGCTCCACTTCCATCCACTGGTTGATCTGTAATCCCTACTCCCCCCTTCACATTTTAATATAGTTAAGACCACTTTGTAATCAGTTCTCACATGACCATAAGTCTCATAAAAGTTTATAATCAATCTGCAGTCCCAAAAACTTCATGGAATAAGTGAGCCTTCAATCGTTTTGTGAAAAGTGTTTCTATTCTGAATGAGGCACAAATGTCTGGGAAACCTAATCTACACCACAGGTCCCATGAATGAATGAGAATGCACCAGCGACCGCAACAAATGTGCTGAGGGAAGCTGATGAAAAGGGTACTATAAAGAAAATAGGCTCCCCGTACCCAGATTGTCCTAGGACCCAAAGGACAAGGTAAAGATAGATGATAAGTGCAGGGAAGAGAGATTAGGCGGATGATAGTGACAACATTTTTCTCTTGTGTTGGTTCAGTGGTGGGTGAGGAAAAAGAAGTAGTGGCCCACTGCAGTAGCCCCTGGCTGTTGCTAAGGGCAGAGTGACTGAAAGGTGGAGCAGCATTACTAATGAAAGTCAGGACAGGGGCTATGGGATAGTGCAAGCTTAGAGGTTGTGAACGCTCCTGTATGGGAGGGGAGTTACTGCAGCGCTTGTAAGCACTGCTGGTGCCTGAAGTGTGCTCACCACAAACTTCCACCCTCAACTTCACCGATGTTTCAAGATCATCCTAATAGGTACTACAGGCATCAAGCTTTCAGTTGCCTTATCATATTGCCATGGCCAGCACTAAATCAAGGAAAATTAGTTCTTACCTGTTAATTTTCATTCCTATAGTACCATGGATCAGTCCAGACCATGGGCTGAGCCTCCTGTCCAGCAGATGGAGACAGACCAAAACTGAAAGGGTATCCTACATCAGGACAGAGCCTACCCTGTAGCCCTTCAGTATAACCATTGTCAAAGCAGCAAAAGACATAAGGTCAAGCAAGTAACAAGATAACTTAAGAAAATTATTTAACAATCAAACCAGCGAACAATTGAAAACTGTGTGACTACCGCTCTTGCATGACTACCTCTGATAGTCTTAAAAGATGCTTCCGGTGCCTTCAATGAGAATCCAAGAGAGCCATGCAGAGATACTCCAATAAGAAGGAAAAACAGAGAAAAAAAAAAAAAAAAAAAAAAGAGTTCACGTGTACAGAACACAGGAGGGCTTCTGGACTGATCCGTGGTACTACAGGAACGAAAATTAACAGGTAAGAACTAATTTTCTTTTCCCTGTACATACCTGGATCAGTCCAGACCATGGGATGTTCCAAAGCTTCCCTACAAAGGGTGGGACCGAGACAGTTCCGCTCAAAGAACATGTCAACCCAAGGAACCAAAAACACTGGCGCTTGTACATCAAGGCGGTAATGTCGAGCAAAAGGTATGCAGGGATTTCCACGTAGCTGCCCTGCATATTTCCTGCAGAGAGACAGATTGATTCTCCGCCCAAGAACACAAGGAGTGAGCCTTCAGGCCCTCTGGAACCACCCAGCCTTGGCAGAGATAGGCCAAGGAAGTCACCTCCTTCAACCACCGAGCAATCTTAGTCTTAGAAGCTTGGTTGCCCCTATTGGGACCAATCCATAGAACAAAGAGATGATCGGAGATCCGGAAGTCACTGGTAACTTGGAGATAGCACAGTAAAACGCGTTTTACATCAAGGCGGCGTAAATCATGCCCAAGTGGACCCGCTATATCCTCAGGAGAGAATGCAGGAAGCTCCACCGACTGATTGCCATGAAAGGAAGAAACAACCTTAGGCAAGAAAGAAGGTATGGTCTTGAAGGAGACCCCCGAATCCGAGAACCACAAGAAGGGTTTCCGACAGGACAATGCTTGAATCTCAGACACCCTTCTGGTAGAGCAGATAGAAACCAGGAAAACGGTCTTGAGCGTCAAATCCTTGAAGGTAGCCTGACAGAGAGGTTCGAAAGGAGCTTCACAAAGGGCCCGAAGGCCTAAATTAAGACTAAATTAAGACAAGTGGCCCGGATGGGCGGCTTCAAATGCTTAGCACCCTTGAGGTAACTGACAACATCCAGGTGAGACGCTACAACGTGACCTTCAATGGTGCCTAAGAGGGAGCCGAGAGCGGACACGCAACGATATGACGGAGAGACCCTAGGAGAGGCCTTTCTAGAAGAGGGAAAGAATCACAGAAACCGAAGCTGAACGAGCTGAGACACCCGATTCTGCACATATATTTTCAAAGACTTTCCAAACGTGGCCATAAGCCAGAGAAGTAGACTGCTTACGGGCTCGAAGCAGGGTGGATATAACTTCCTCTTTATATTCTTTGCCGTTCAAAAGCCAGGCCACTCGACAGAAGCGATCCGTCTGGTCAAAAAATACGGGACCCTGCCGTAGCAGGCGCAGAAGATGGCTGAGATGAAGAGGACTGTCTGTTGCCAAATTTACCAGGTCCGCGTACCTGTGTCTGTGGGGCCATTCGGATGCCACTAGAATGACCGGACCCCTGTGAAGTTCTATTCTTCGCAGGACCTTTCCCACTAGAGGCCAAGGAGGAAACACGTATAGGACGTCATGTGGCCAGGGAAGGGTCAGAGCATCCACTCCTTCCGAACAGTGCTCCCTCCAGCGGCTGAAGAACCTGGGAGCCTTGGCATTGGACAAGGTTGCCATTAGGTCCAGGCGAGGTCCAGCGCGCCGTCTGATAATTCCCACATGCTGGGATCGAGATGTTGACGGCTGAGGAAATCGGCTTGCACATTCTCCTTGCCTACTATGTGGGAGGCCGCCAGGCGATCCAGGTGCCGCTCCGCCCAGGCGAGGAGCTTGCCAGCTTCCAGATGACTCAGAGTACCCCCCTCACGATTGATATAGGCCACTGTGGTGGAATTGTCCGAGAGGACGTGCACCGCTTTGTGGCAGAGTAGCGGAAGAAAAACCTTAAAAGCCAGGCACACCGCATGCGCTTCCAGTAGATTGATATGCCAACGGGACTGGACTGGGGACCAGTATCCCTGCGTCTGGGATTGGCAGACCGCACCCCACCCGGAGAGGCTGGCATCCGTTGTGACTATGATCCACTCCAGAGTCAGTAAGGGCATCCCCTTCAAGAGATGCTCCAGCCACCATTGTATATATGCAATGGTACAGTCGGAGAGAGGTAGAGGTGCTTGGAATTGTTCGGACACTGGCTTCCAGCGGGATAACGCTTTCTGTAATGGTCGCATATGTGCAAAAGCCCAGGGAACCAGGTAGATAGTGGAGGCCATGGTCTCCAGAACCTGTAGGTAATTCCACGCCGTGGGAAGGGGGAGAGAAAGAAAGCTGCGTACTTGATCCATCAGCTTGAGCACCCAGGAGAAATACTTTTCCGACTCGGGTATTTAAGCAAGCTCCCAGAAATTCCAGGACCTGGGAGAGCTGAAGGTTGCTCTTGGGGAAATTGACTATTCACCCGCATGAGGTGAGATGAGCAAGAACCCGGTCGACTGCTAGGTTGCAGAGAGTCGGAGACTTGGCCCGCACGAGCCAATCGTCCAGGTAAGGATGGATTAAGATTCCTTCTCTGCGCAGAGCTGCCGCCACTACCATCATGACCTTGGTGAAAGTGCAGGAGCGTAAGCGAGACTGAAGGGTAGGGCCCGGAACTGGAAATGTTGGCCCAGGGTGCTGAAGTGAAGAAACTTCAGATGCTCACGTCGAATCAGTATATGGAGATAAGCCTCTGTCAAGTCGAGGGAGGCCAGATATTCGCCTGGGCGAACCACCGCCATCACCGCCCTCAGGATCTCCATCCAGAAGTGAGGCATCCTGAGGGCTCGGTTGACCCTCTTGAGATCCAGAATAGGACGGAAGGAATAGTCTTTCTTGGGCATGACAAAGTAGATGGAATACTGGCCGGCGCCTTGCTCCTCCACTGGTACTGGGACTATCGCTCCAAGCTCCTGGAGTCTGGCAGACAGTGGACCGCTTGAGGCATCCGCAGGGAGACACTAGATAGAGATCCGGTAGGTCCTGAGCAAATTCTAAAGCGTAGCTGTGTTCTAATCACCTCGAGGACCCACTGATCTGAAGTTATTTTGGCCCATTCCTCGCAAACAGAGAGAGAGAGAGAGAGAGAGAGAGTCGACCACCTAAGTTTGTTACGAAGGAATCTCATTGGGGGGCGGACTTGGCAGCTGAACGTTGTGTATTACCATCTCGGAAAGCACGGTGGCCCCGAAAGGAATGGGTCCAGGACTGAGACCTGGAAGTGGCTCCCCTCAGGAAAGAACCTCACGCCCTGTTGCACTGACGCTGGCCCTGAAAGCGGGTATGTGTCGGAAAAAAAGACAGACTGTTTAGGGCGGTCCTCCGGTAGCTTATGGACCTTGTTTTCACCCAAGGATTTAATAAGCTATTTCAGGTTCTCCCCAAAAAGCAACTTACCCTTGAAAGGAAGTGTGCCCAGCTGAGCCTTGGAGGAAGAGTCCGCGGACCAAATGCGCAGCCAAAGGCGACGAATGGCTGAAACCGCGGAGACCATTGCCTTGGCATGCACACGTAGCAAATCATAAGAGGGCATCTGCTGCATACGCTATGGCGCCCTCCAAACACTCAGCCTGCTCCGCCTCTGCAGACGGGAGGTCCTGGGTGCAGAGCAATGTTGGACCCACCTAAGACTGGCCCGCTGCATGAGACTACTGCAGATTGTCGCAAGGAACCCCCAAGGCCAAGACCTCGAAGAGCCGCTTAAGATAAAATTCAAGGTTGCGGTCCTAGATGTCCTTCAAGCCTGTGGCTCCCACCACGGGGATCACGGTATACTTGGTAACCACCAATACTGAAGAATCCATTTTGGGAATCTTTAGCATTTCCAGGCAATCCTCGGGAAGGGGATAGAGCTTGTCCATAGCTCTGCCTACCCGGAGACCCGTCTCAGGAGCTTCCCATTCCCTTGAGAGGAGCAACTTGTGCATAGGATGAAAGGGGAAGGTGCGCGGGAGTGCCCTGAGCCCTGCTAGGACCGGGTCCGTGTTAGCCGGCATCGCGGCTGTCACAGTATCTTCCGGGGGAGGGGGGGGGGGGCAATTGATCCCTAGTTACTGAAGGATGAAGGGAATGAGTGCTCCAGCTCTTCCCGTTGAAACAAGTGAAGTACGCGGGGGTCATCTCCTTCAAGGGGAGGGGCCTGTAGAGAGATTCTCCTCCGGGTCCAGGGCTGGATCCGCGGGGGGAGGCGGGCCCTCGGCACCACGCGAACCCGAACGGAGCCTTGCATATCCGGGACAACGGGAGAAAGTGGAGTGAGCATCCAAGGAACCTTAGGGGGAGGAGGGCCTGGCGGGGGGGGGGGGGGGCATCCTCCTCCTGAATACTGGCCAAATAAGATTTATGCATTAAAAGCACAAATTCTGAAGAAAAACATGGCTGAAAGGATTTTTCCGGGGGGGGGGGGGGGGGGGGGGGGGGGGGGTCAGGAACATCCCCTGAGAACAAACCAGGCTCAAATCGGGGGGAGAAAAATCAGTAAATCAGCCCCTTCTCCCTCCTGTAGCCCTGAAATGGCATTAGCACAAACTCCCAAAATGGCCACCGTTCCCGAATCGGGAATGGCCTGGCCATGCGTCAGGGAGCGCGTTCTCGGGTCGAGGTCTTCGGCGCTGCCGAGGAGGGGCCCTCCCCACCTGGCAAGCAGCCGGAACACAGTCCATCGCGTGAGAGCTGGGAGGCCGGCTCTCCGCAAGCAAGGCACAAGTGAGAACGGGGCATCAGAGCAGAAGCAGGGAAGCAGAAATCAGCTGAGCTGAGAGCCCCGGGGGAGAAAGTGCAGGAGATCGAACCCTGCACTCTCCCACTAGTGGTAGGACAAAACTCTAATAAAAATTACTGCCTTCAGCAAATTCTTTGCTATATCATTAATTATTCTGTTCTCTTTTTTTTTTGTAATCACACAGGGGAATGAAGCGTCCCTGTCAGGCACCCGAGGGATTAGGCTTCTCGGGGTAAGGCCGCATAGTCAGGGGGAGTGACTGGACCACCAGTATCGCCACAAGCTACCACTGTCACCGAGGAGAGGGCCTAGGCTGAAGAAATTCAAGGGGCAAGGCCCCCCCTAGAGCGAGGGAGACAGAACTGTCTCTCTAAACACAGAGGGACTAAGTCCCTTTTTACACTTATTTATTTATTTTTACTGTAAATTGAAATAAATCCAATACTTGCTTGAGCTTGCCCTAAAGAAGAAAGAAAGGGACCCCACAGGGTAAGGGGAAGCTAAGAAGGAAAGGAACCGCAGGGTGAACTGCCGGCATCTGCTGGAGACAGACAAATACTGAAGGGCTGCAGGGTAGGCTCTGTCCTGATACAGGATACCCTTTCAGTTTTGATCTGTCTCCATCTGCTGGACAGGAGGCTCAACCCACAGTCTGGACTGATCCGGGTAGTACAGGGAACTGCACTTTATTTTTGCCAATAAAAACCATTAGTGGCCTTGGTGTTTGTATCTTTTATTTGTTCTAATTCATACATGACACACAAATTGTCTGCTTATTTGGCATCTGCTGACTTGACACCAAAACATCCTCATCCTCTGCTTCCTTCCCCAAACACAAGAGGGCTGCAGAACGCTGCCATGTGGTGCTCTCCAGCCCAAGCTTGGGAAGACCTGCATTAGATCGGTGGGTGCTTCCCCGCTACAGTCAAATAGAGAAAACTGAAACCTAAACACGCCAGGCAGCACGCAAATGAGAACTCCCCCCACTAGCTGAGTTAGAATTTGAGCATGGATTTCCAATCAAGTCAGCATTAAAAATAAACTCAAGAGAATAACCGACTTCTGTAATCCCTTACAAACCTTTATTCAGTTTAAATCAACACTTTAAGAAAAAAAAATTACAACCTCCTAGATAGTCTTCTCTTTTAAATGTGGATTTCATTACCAACTATCTTCTTTCTATAACAAAATTAATAATTATCAATTTGCTCCCTTCTGAAAAATCAGGAAGAGTGTGCACTGGTTAGAGAAAGTATTTACTGTTCCTTTTAATAACAAAAGTGTAGTTAATTACACATTAGTAATAAGATGGCTGATGTCATTTGATTATGGAAAGCCACTCCTGATGGGGGATTGCCATTAAAATTAAGAACGTGCATGCTTTTTTTTTTACAAAGCCAGCTCTCTTAAAATAACTGCCACCTTAAAATGCCACCACGCTCCCAAGAGGCACAAACTCTTCTACAGCCCTGGCTTCACTCTTGTGTACAGAAACCAAGGCAGCCAAACTCACTGATGCCACCATCTCTGCACCAGCATTTTGCCCTCCAAGGGTGCAAGGGTTCAGCTTTACTATACTGTCCTAAACGCCTCTGGAAACAAACGTGCTGCGTCAGTGCCTGCAGAAGTAAGAGCGTGCAAACATGCCCTACAGAATTCTGCTGCGTGAGTTAACTGAGAGGGTGTGGGAGCTCCCAGCACCTGGGCAGTCTGTCATGAATCTTCGTTCGGCTGCTGGGTGTCTTAATACATTTATAAAATATTTACAGCTGGTCCAATAAAAGTTAAGATGGAATGGTTTTCACAGCCCTGTATGGTAAAAATGGAGTTGAAGTATACATAATACTCACCACTCCTATTGTAATTCCAAAAAAAAAACCAAAACATGGATCCATAGTCATTTTTAGTTAGGACATAAAACTGCTTGCTTTCAGTGTATTTCATTACTACACAGACCAGGTCTAAGTTTCAACTCTGCATCCCTGTTCAGACATGTTAAATGCCAACAGCTACAGCTCTTACTACACATTACTACTGCTGTCCTTTTGCAGCAAGTTTTAACCATTCCCCTGCAACTGCCCCATGCTCAATCTGTGCAGCAGATTAATCCCCCACGTATATTACAAGAGGTTCTGCAACAAAAAACAAACAAACTGCTACTTTATGTCCTCAAACTGCAAGAGAGAGCCCGGACCAATGTAGAACATTAATGCTGTGCGGGGTACAGCCCTTACGCTCGTAACACACCCACGCAGATACTGGAGGACACCTACCTCGAGAAAGCACCAGAACATCCAAGAGTTAGGGGAAGCCCGTGCAGCAGCAGCCGCCATGTTCTACCAGGACAGCAGCAGCTCTGCAGCGAGTGACTGCACACACACACAGTAGTAAGGGCAGTATTTCCTATAAAATCAGAATGAAAGTTATACAGAAAGAGAACTTAAGAGTTTAGACAGCAGTGTCTACCTCCAAACAGCCTCTCTTTACTTGAATGCTCCTCAGATGAAAGGCAACTCCATGTCACTATAAAAGGACAGGTAGGGTGGTTATGTAATTTTGCCCCTGATAGCACCCATCGTTTCTACCACTCCATACTTCCTCCCACAGTGGGTCAAGGTCTGCTGCTAGAGCCTGGGAGAGAGAACTCAAGACACCTGTTGCCACCTCAAAAGGTTAAAGTTGATGCGATCCTGCTAGCAGTTGTGCATTTATACACTACTGGCTACCCTGTTTCATTAGGAACAGGCTCCATAGAACCAGTGCTCACACAGCAGTACATAGCTACTGTCCCACTAAAACAGAGGCAAGGACTGGTTTAAGCACGTTTCTAGGTCTTTTTCATGAACGTTACAATCATATACACACAGTGCATGGAGCAAGAAGGGAGGGGGAATATTCTTCAGAAGAGAGCAAGAGGCGAGGATACAGCACAATTTATATTTAAATCAAGAAACTCAGCTCAACTAGTGTATGGGTGCACCAAAGTAACGTAACTTCTATTATTGTTTGTGATTGACAAAGGGGTTGGAGTGGGGGAAAGACCGACCAATTTGCAGCAGGCAGCTCCAATAATAAAGAAATAAGGCAGGACACTGAGCTAGAGGCATGGTTCCCAAACCAGTCCTGAAGGATCCCAAGCATGTCAGGATATCCACAACACCTCTGTATGAGATAAATTTGCAAGCAATGGAGGCCATGCATGCAAGTCTCGCTCAAGTACACTCATTGCAGATTCCCTGACAAACTTGAGCCCCTGGGGGTCCTCCAGGACAGGTTTGAGAACCTCTATGCTAGAGAAAACCATACAGTACCCAAATTCTATTATTAAAGGAACAAAAAACAAGCCTATTGCTGAATTCTCATCTTAGTAGAGCTACCTAACCCTACTATTCATGATTGTGTGATGGTTCACCTCAAAGCAACAGGGAAATACACATTTCCGTGCTCCCAGCCTGAGCAGCAGCTGTCTTCCCCACGACTACTTACAGGGCTCTTACTAGCTAACAATGCACACTAACTCCGGTCTTGCCCACGACAGAGAAAAGCCGCTCTGATTCTGTGTTTTTTTCTATTACAGTTCTGGTTCAGGTTACAAGGTGGTCACTCACTTCTAGTGAGATGATTTTATCTTCCATTATAAAGTGAAGCTCAGTCTAAAATGCTTCCACTATCTACATTACTTTGTACTTGTACACAGATCAGCTGAGTTTCAACAGATGCAGAGAGAAACTGCTGGTTTAAAACAAGCTGTAAACAGTCAGATTTTGTAAGTGGCTTATTTAGCAAGGCTGTGCACGCAGGCCTCATGCCAGATGCAGGTTCCCTGTCTCTGTACAGCACAGAAAACAGTGTTTCCAATTAAACATATTAATATTGCTAGCTAAAGATATGCCACATTTTACATTTGCTATTGAAATCAAAAGCTCTACTATAGAATCCAAGCATGGACTATAATTGTTTTATCCATCTTCATCATTAAAATAGTTCAAACTCAAATCACAAGTTGTACACTCTGTCCACACTTTTTTGGTCTCAAGTTTTAAGATTTGAATACATGGACAGCACGAACAACATACTGTCGACAGATGGGGCACTCGCTCATTCTCTTGCCACACTTTGTACAGGTCACCATATGGCCACATTCCAGAAGAACGCAGTCAATCACTGCATCCATACAAATCCGACAGAGATTATCATCACCGGTCATCACCTGCACCTTCTCTCCATCTGCAAGTAAAAAAAAAAATAATTAAATTAAAAATAGGTGAAGGTTCTGGGATAGATCAAGGAAAATAGGATTTATGTCCAAGCACTGAAACATAAAACTACACTTAAGTCAGTACGAAACCCAGATCACCCTTTCCCCATCACCAGTCAGAGAATTCACAGAAACCTGATGCAGTTAAGGACAGTCAGGCCCATCCAGTCTGCCCAATTTCACTCCTACTATAGTGCTAATGACTCCAGTTTCTCTCCGGCTTTGCATTTAAGGAGCCTCTGCCTCTCTCCCAGGCCTTCATGAATTTAGTTACTGTCTCCACCACCACTTTTGGCAAGCCCTTCCAAGTGCCCACTACTCTTTAGTTTTTGAGTGCTGCGTCCCATTCTATTCCCAGCACAGTGTACTCAGGCAGGGTCCACCACTGTACACCATTAAAGTGTTGGTTTGTTTATGGAGACAGACTCTCTCATCAACCTGGAGTGGTAAAGGACCAAAAAAGGAGATAACTAGGAGAAGGAGCAATTTTCTGTACCTGAGCTTGTATGGTTGAACAACTGGGCTATCTCCTCAAGCAGACACAGCCAGAAAGGGTCAACTCCTGATCTGCCACGTCTACCACGTTATTAGTCAAACTTAGTTTTGCACATGAAACTCCAAAGATAGTCACAAATGGAGAAATTACTTACCTGATAATTTCGTTTTCCTTAGTGTAGACAGATGGACTCAGGACCAATGGGTATAGTGTACTCCCCTGCTAGCAGATGGAGACTGAGTCAGGTTTCAAAGCTGACGTCACCCTAGATACACCCCAGCAGTTACCTCAGCCATTCAATATTCTCTTCAAAAAGACTGTTGACATATTATTGGAGAAATTGATTAGAATTTGGATACAACTTGATTGAGTACAGTTGTGGTCTCCAGTTTTTAATCAACACAGCAAATACTAGACATGCCCTGAACTAGGGATAGGGCAATGGCTTACCATAACCACATGGAATCGATATTCACCTCATGGGCAATTCCTTGGCACCTCTCCTAGGTAGCTGTGGGCAGGATGTTGAGTCCATCTGTTTACACTAAGGAAAACAAAATTATCAGGTAAGTAATTTATCAGTTTCCTAGTGTGTAGCCAGATGGACTCAGGACCAATGGGATGTAAAAAAGCTACTCCCAAATGGGCAGGAGGCTGCCCGTGGTCTTGTTAGCACCGCCCTCACAAAGGCTACATCTTCTCAGGCTTGGACGTCCAGGCGATAGAACCTGGAAAAGGTGTGCAAGGAAGACCGCGTCGCTGCTCGACAGATGGCGATGGTAGCTTAGCTTTGCCCTAGTGGAATGAGCTTTAACCTGAAGGGGGTAAAGACTTCCCTGCCTCCACATAAGCTCCCGTGATCACTTCTTTGATGCGGCGAGCTATGGTAGCTCGCAAAGCCGCTTTGCCTTGTTTTCTTCCCCCATGAAGTCTTGCGCACTGGTTCTGAGTGTTCCAGGAACTGTACTAAGCGCCTACTGACGTTTAAGTGGCGTAGTAGGCGGTAGTCTTCCATGTCCTTGTGTCTATCCGGGGATGGTAAGGAGATGGTCTGGTTTAGGTGAAACTCCGAGATTACCTTTGGTAAGAAGGAAGAGATGGTGCAGAGGAACAGTTCCAGACATGACAGCGCATGTAGTTCAGAGATGCGATGAGCTGAGTATATTACCACCAAGAATACAGTCTTCAGTGTTAACAGGCATAGAAACTGACTGTGCAGTAACCTAAAGGAAGGCCCTGCTAAAAAGTCCAATACTAGATTGAGGTTCCATAGGGGAACCGGCCACTTTAAGGGTGGTCAGAGGTGTTTAACCCCTTTTAGGAAATGGCCCAAGTCCGGATGTGTCGACAGGCGGGTTCCGTTCACTTCTCCCCTGAAACAGGAGAGAGCCGTCACCTGGCCTTCAAGGAGTTGAGGGACAATCCTTTGTTCAGGCCTTCCTGTAAAAATTCCAGAATCATGGGAATCTTGGTTGTTCATGGGGGCACCCCGCAGTCCACGCACCAGGCCTCAAATATTCTCCAGATCTGTACGTATGCCAGGGACGTTGAGAACTTCTGTGTGTGAAGCAAGGTGGTGAATACAGCTGCCAAATATCCCCGCTTCGTCATGCAAGCCCTCTCAAGGGCCAGACCATAAGACAGAATTGAGTTGGGTCCTCGTGAAGGACTGGACCTTGTTGGACAAGGTCCCTGTGCAGGGGGAAGCGTAAGGGACTCTCCACGAGAAGCTTCCACATGTTTGTATACCACGGGCATCTGGGTTAATCTGGGGCCACCAGAAGGACCAATCCTCTGTGGTGTTCGATCTTGCGGATGATCTTGCCCAGCAGGGGCCACTGAGGGAAGGCGTACAGTAAGTCGTCCTCCTCGGGCCAGGACTGGATAAGGGCGTTGATCCCTTGGGTGCGCTGATCTCATCTGTGACTGAAAAAAAAAAAACCAAAAAAACCGGGGGACCTTCGCATTGTGAGATGTGGCCAGTAGGTCAATGGACTGGACTGAAGGCCCCAGCGATCTACTAGGAGCTGGAAGGATCTGGTTGACAACACCCATTCCCCTGGATCCAGATTCTACTTGGAGAAATTCTGCTCTGATGTTTTCTTTTCCCGCAATGTGGGAAGCAGAGATCTCTTGTAGATTTAACGCCACCCATTCCATAAGGGGGTCTATTTCCAGAGACACTTGGTGGCTTTTGGTGCCTCCCTGGCGGTTGATGAAGGCTATCATTATTGCATTGTCAAACATCATGCAGACTGCCTGTCCCTGGAGCTTGTGGCTGAAATGCAGGCACGCTAAATCTGACTGCCCATGCTTCTTGGTGATTTAATTTCCAGCGCGCCTCTTCCTTAGTCCATCGCCTCTGGGTTGTCAGTTCTTTACAGTGAGCTCCCCACCCTCGGAGGCTCACATCAGTCGTGAAGGCGATCCAATTCGGAGGGGATAGACTTACACCCTTGCTTAGGTGAGTTTCCTGTAGCCACCCCTGGAGCTGAGAACATACTTCCATCGGTAGGTGGCTCGAGTAGTCGAGATAGTGGGTTCCAGCATGACAGCAGGGAGTGTTGGAGTGGCCGCATGTGTGCCCTCACCCACAGTATTACTTCCAGGGTTGACACCATGAGGCAGAGGACCTGAAGAAGCTGCACACCCCGAGGTGCATCGTGTTAGTCAACCGACGTACTTGGCACATCAGCTTCCTTATTCTCAAGGGAAGGAGGAAGACCTTGTCCTACTTGATGTCAAACTGGACTCCCAGGTACTCCAAGGACTGGGAGGGGTTGAGGCTGCTCTTGTCCATGTTCACAACCCAACCGAGTTCGTGTAGGAAGGACCTGACCCTGCTGGTCACCAGGAGGCTCTCTTCCAACTTTGCCTGAATCAGCCAGTCTAAGAAAGGGTGCACCAGGATCCCTTCTTTCCTCAATGCTGCTGCCACGACCACCATAATTTTGGAGAATGTTCGGGGTGGGGATTGCCAGGCCAAAGGGCAGCATCCGGAACTGGTAATGGCGGCCCAATACCGCAAAGTATAGGAAATGCTGGTGGTCTTGACGGATTGGGATACGAAGGGAGGCCTCCAAGAGATCCAGGGAGGTTAAGAACTCTCCCGGCTGTACGGCCATTTTGACGGAGCGAAGAATTTCCTTGTGGAAGTGAATTATCCGCAGATGACGATTGATTCTTGAGATTCAAGATGGGTTGGAATGACTCTTCCTTCTTGGCTACGATGAAATCGATGGAATAACGCCCCATATTTACTTGGGTGTAGGTACCGGGGTTATAGCCCTCAGACTGAAGAGCCTTATCAATGTATATTCCACTGCCAGTTTTTTGTGCTGGGAGTGGCAAGGTGACATGACCATGTTCAGAGGGATGCTGCAAAATTCCAGAGCATATCCTTCTTGTATGATGTCCAGTACTTGTTTGTCAGACGTGATCTCAGCCCACTGCTGAAAGAAGAGGGATAGTCGGCCCCCTATCTCCTTGTCCAGTGGATGGGTCGGCCAACTTCATTAGGAATTTCGGGTCGAACCTGAGCACGAACCCATTCCTCTTTTTGGTTGTCAGTTCCAAAAGGACCGAGAACTTCCCGAAGGCAGAGAGATCTGAAACAATGAGTTTCTGTAGGGCTGGAAACACTGGGAGCCCCTGGCCCAACCCCTCATGGGAGAGGGGTGCTATGACCTTTTTCTTATCTTCCGTTAGCCTAGGCACTGGAGATTCACCCCACTTACTGGCTAGTTTTTCCAATTCACTACCGAATAGGAGGGATCCCTTAAAAGGCATCTTTGTGAGGTTCGCCTTAGAGGTCATGTCTGCTGACCTATTTCACAACCATAGCTGTCTTCTGGCCACCATCAGTGAGGCTACTCCTCTGGCCAAAGTCTGCGTACTAGGTCTGAGCTTGCATCCGCTAGGAAGGCTGTGGTGGGCTCGATCATCTCTCTGGTATGTGCTCCTGAGCTATCTGCCTCTCGAAAGAAGCAGACAAAAACAAGCCACCAGGGCACAACAGGAAGCAATCTGCAGTGTCATTACTATCACTTGAAGGCCTGCTTAAGGATGGATTCCAACCACCTATTGTGAGCATCCTTCAAGGCCGCTCCTCCCTCTACTGGGATAGTTTGCTTTGAGACAGCGCAGACCAGGGCGTCCACTTTCGGGAAACACAGGCGTTCTTTGGCCACCGGGTCCAGAGGGTATAAGGCCTCCAGGGCCAGACCTTTAAAACTGACTTCCGGGGAGTCCCATTCCAGGTCAATCAACTCCTGGATGGCTTCCAGCTTCAGGAAATAGCAAGAGGGTTTCCATAAAGACACCAGGATGGGATTCTTCCTTGGTTCCGACATAGGGTCTGTGCCAAGAACTCCCAGAGTCCAGAATTGCTCAGGTCTGGGGTGCTGCAAAGAGGATTTATATTCAGGCAACAACCAACAAGGACTAAATTACATAGTCTGGGTAAACAAATAAGTATGGGTGTAACTTGCTTGTTACAGCGGTTACTACCCCGAATCAATTAAGCCTGATACTTCACTTGGAATACATATCCAGCGCAGCTCGCTGCTTTAATGGCAGGGGGAAATAAAGAAAAGAGGATTTATATTCAGACAACAACCAACAAGGACTGAATTGCACAGGCTGGGTAAACAAATAAGCTTTGGAGTAGCTTGCTTAGTGGCAGTTACTACCCCTACCAATTAAGGTAGATACTTCACTTAGATGCAGCTCCAGCACTGCTCTCTACATCAATGGTGGGGGTGAAAGGTAACTAGAACCAAAAGTTACTAATAAGGGCCAAGAGTAACAGATAAGTATGAGGGAAAAAAAAAGTGTGTGAAAGCTTGCTGGGCAGACTGGATGGGTCATTTGGTCTTCTTCTGCCGTTATGTCTATGTTTCTATATCTATAAGGTCATGGCTGACTCATCCACCGACTGGGAAGGGCCGGATTTGGAAAAGTTCTGAGAGTCCAGCCCTCCCTGGGTTTCCTCACAGTCCTGACACAGGGCTGCACAGCCTGACCTGGAATCCTTCCTAATATGCAGGCAGCACAAAGGGAGTTTCGGAGTTTCTTTGCTGCCGGGGCCATAATACTCTGTAGCTTGTGCATTCAGCCGTATAGTGCCTCTCGAGTACAGGCCTGACTCGGCACACGTACATCTGAGCAGCCAGTTGTGCGTGTAGTTATGCACATAGATATGCGCACAGAAGTGAGCGTGTGAGGCGCACAAGGGCCAGCCCACACTGCACATACCGACGGTCAATGGGGGAAAATGGCGCTGCAACAAAACCGTGCACAAGATAGCACCGCCACGTGGAGTGCCCATCGAGCCTGAAGAGGGACCTAGCCCATCGGGGCGCTGCTCAACCCACTTGGAAACCCCCTTCCTTCGCCCTAATCGGGGTTGGGAATGATGTCGGTACGGCGCCGAGCAAGGAGACCAGAGGAAAGACTTACCAAAGTCCTTCCACGTCTCTAGATAAGAGGAATTTCTCTACTTACCTGGGCTCAGCGCTTACCAGCCGAGTACGGAGACGGTCTCCGGCTGCAGAGGGAGAGGGCTTAGGCAGTCACCTCCACACTCTGCTTCCTGCACCCGCTGCCTTTCAGCTGCTTGAGTAGCGAAGTCCATGCCGGGAACCGGCTACCGGACTAAGGTACACCTCTGAGGGATCTCGGAAATCACCTCAGGAATTCTCAACTGGGGAGGGACCTTTAGGTATCACCGCAAAAGAGCAGGGCTCAATCTTTTCTCCAATTTAAAAGTAGAAATTTGAAGGTAAATTTTCCTCATCTAAAGCATACTGTGTTCCCGACAGAAGACAGAGATACTGAATGTCTGATGACCCCTGCATCAGGGGTGACATCAGCTTTGAAACCTGACTCCCTCTCCCATCTGCTGGCAGGGGAGCATAAACCCATTGGTCCTGAATCCATCTGGCTACACGCGTTAAAAGCCCATCAGCTCAGCTTCCTACCTGCATCCCCCACTTTCAATTCACTGTAACCCTGTCCTCCCTCCTGATAATACATACTAACCAGTACTACTTAATAATGAAAGATCATTTTAAAAAGTAGAAATTGCATGTAACACACGATACCCCTCCTTCCAATCTCTTTACTTCAGGGGTAAAAATTAATGAATGCTGTTTCCAACCAGGTCACTCAGCAATTTAACTGCTACTGAGAGACAGATATTTGACATGCAAAGCAAAGCTGAACTGCATTAAAACTGGTCCATGAGAGCACCTTATGTTCCAGGTAAAACCTGTCATTCTCTCCAGCTTAGCTACAGTACTGAATCACACCTAGGAGTTAAAAAGGAGCTAGTATAAGTGGAATCCATTTTACAGTCAAGTCATGAAGGAAAAACACAACAATTTCGGGCCATGGGAATACTGTTTGGGGATTGCCATGCGAACATACATGCCATACTGGGTCAGACCAAGTCCAGTATCCAAGTCAAGTACTTGGCAGGATCCCAAAAGCAGTGCTCAGTTTCTGCACCAGCTAGCCTCACAGATGGTTCTCTCCTGGAAGCTAACTAAGTCCATGCCAGAACTCGGCTATCGGACCAAGGCACCCAACTGAGGGAGGATCACCAGATATCAACTCAGGAGAACTCAATGTGGGAGGGATAAGAAAATTATTCCTTACCTGCTAATTTTCGTTCCTGTAGTACCATGGATCAGTCCAGACCGTGGGTTGTCTCCCCCTTCCAGCAGATGGAGTCAGAGCAAAGCTGAGAAGGTGGACCCTTATTAGTAAGAGCGCCCTCTGTATCCCTTCAGTATTAAGTATATCCAAGCAATAAGCAAAAAACAATTTGGATGGATCTGAGAATAAACCTGAACTGCGAATGGAACAAACCAAACACGTAGTAACTTTCACAGCCAACTAACGAAAGGAACTTGCAGAATGAACTCCTAGTCAGACAAACCCACCGGATAAGACTAGGAAAAAACAGTAGACAGACGAGCTGCAATAAGCTTCCCCAAAAAAACCCCAAATTCAAAGGGAGGGCGTCTGGACAGATCCATGGTACTACAGGAACGAAAATTAGCAGGTAAGGAATAATTTTCTTTCCCCTGTACGTACCAGGATCAGTCCAGACCGTTTCCTTCCCTAAGTAAGGTGGGTCCCTGAAAGCCCAGCTCGGATGACCTGAGCCCCAAAGGAACCAAAATCCGGAGACTGAAGATGCAAACTATAGTGCCGAGCAAATGTATGCAGGGACTTCCAGGTCGCCGCTCTGCAAATCTCTTGCGGCAACACTGCCTGGATCTCTGCCCAGGAAGCTGTTTGGGCTCGAAGAGAATGCGCCTTAATGCCCACCGGAGGCTGTTGGCCCGCACCAAGGTATGCGACCGATAAGGCTTCCTTCAGCCAGCGGGCAATAGAGGTCTTCGAAGCCTTGTGACCCTTCTTGTGACCACTCCAGAGGACAAATAGATGGTCCGACAGGCAAAAATCATTAGTGACTTCCAGATAAGCGCATGAGCACGCGCTTAACATCGAGCCGCCGCAGTTGCGGGGAATCCTCGTCAGAAAAAGATGGAAGCTCCACCGATTGATTCAAATGAAAAGCAGAGACCACCTTCAGCAAAAAGGAAGGCATCGTGGACAATGTGACTCCCGAGTCCGTAATACGGAGAAAGGGCTCCCTGCACGACAGGGCTTGTAGCTCCGAGATCCGACGGCCAGAACAGAGAGACACTAGAAACACAGTCTTCAAAGTGAGGTCTTTGAGAGTGGCCCTCTTTAAGGGTTCGAAAGGCGGACCTCCCAGGATATGGAGTACCAAGTTTAAGCTCCAGGAGGGACATAAACTGCGCACTGGTGTCTTGACATGTTTCACTCCTCTAAGGAACCGAACAACATCTGGATGTGACGACAGCGGAGCTCCTGCCAGACGCAAGAGAGCCCCGAGAGCTGCCACCTGAACCCTCAGCAAATTGAAAGCCAGTTCCATGTCGAGCCCCCGTTGTAGTAAAGCCAGGACCTGGGCTATTGATGCCTGGCGTGGCGAGATATTGGAAGATACACACCAGGCTTCAAAGACCTTCCAGACCCGGACATAGGCCGCCGAGGTCAAAGTCTTCCGAGCCTTCAGAAGGGTAGAGTTAACCGCTTCATGATACCCCCGCTTTCTTAGTCTGCGCCTCTCAAAAGCCAGGCCGCAAGACAAAAGCATTCTACCTGGTCGAAAAATACAGGACCCTGCCGCAGAAGGTTCGGCAGATGTCCCAGGAGCAATGGACCGTCCACTGCTAGATTGATCGAGTCTGCAAACCACAGGTGACGCGGCCACTCCGGAACCACCAGGATGACGGGCCCCTGGTGCAACTTGATCCTCCGGAGTATCTTTCCCATCAGAGGCCAGGGTGGAAATACGTAGAGAAGAAGGACGTGCCGCGGCCACGGCAAGACTAGGGCATCCACGCCTTCCACCCCATGTTCATTGGCTGAAGAAGCACGGAGCCTTCGCGTTTCTGTGAGTGGCCATCAGGTCCAGATGGGGACACCCCCACCTCTTGAAGAGAAGGGAAGTTGTCAGCTCAGACAGCTCCCATTCTCCGGGATCGATGTGCTGACTCAAGAAGTCCGCTTGTACATTGTCCACTCCCACAATTTGCGAGGCCGCTAGATGGGAGAGATGGAGCTCCGGCCAAAGAAGGAGCTTGTCCGTTTCCTGCGACACATGATGAATTCTGGTCCCTCCCTGACGGTTGATATAAGCCACCGTTGTGGCATTGTCAGAGAGCATGCGAACCGCTCAGCCCTGGATCTGTGGGAGAAACTGCTTGAGTGCTAGACGGACAGCTCTCGTCTCCAGATGGTTGATCGGCCAGGCTACTTGATCTGGCGTCCATTGTCCCTGTGCAGAGAGCCGTCCGCACACTGCACCCCAGCCGGTGAGACTGGCATCCGTAGTGATGACTATCCATTGTGGGATTTCCAAGTCCACTCCCTGCAGCAGGTGATCCAGACTGAGCCACCACGAGAGACGGTGCTGACAAATGGAGGAATCGGTAGCGGAGCCTGAAATTCCTGGGAGATCGGCTTCCAGTGAGAAAGCAAGGCTCTTTGTAAGGGCCGCATATGTGCCAGAGCCCACGGCACCACATCTATCGTGGAGGCCATGGTACCCAGAAGCTGCAGATAATCCCAGGTGGTGGGGGGCAGAAGGATCCGAAAACGTCGTAACTGCGAATGAAGAGCCAGCGCTCGCTCCACTCTGAGAGAGACCTTGCCCACAGCGTTATTGAAGTGCGTCCCCAAGAAATCGAGGGACTGCTACGGGGTGAGCTGACTCTTGGCAAAATTCACCACCCAGCCCAGCGACTGAAGGAGATGCAGGACCCTGTCGATCACTTGCTGACATAGGTCGCTGGACTTCACCAAGATGAGCCAGTCGTCGAGATAAGGGTGGACCAAGATTCCTTCCTTCCGCAGAGCCGCCGCTACAACCACCATAATCTTGGTGAAGGTTCGAGGTGCTGTTGCAAGGCCGAAGGGCAGGGCCTGGAATTGATAATGCTGCCCCAAGATCTTGAACCGCACAAAGCGCTGATGGCTCTTCTGGATGGGAATATGTCAAGTCCAACAAGGCAAGGAACTCGCCGCGGCATACTGCAGCTATCACCGACCACAGGGACTCCATCCGGAAGTGAGGAATCCGGAAAGCCTTGTTGACCATCTTGAGGTCCAAGATTGGCCGGAAGGACCCCTTCTTTTTTTGGCACCACGAAGTAGATGGAATAGTGGCCATGCCCGTATTCTGCTAAGGCAGTGGAATGATGGCCCCAAGGGTATGGAGGTGATAGAGGGTCTGGCGGACAGCCTCCTGTTTTCTGGACGGACCGCATGGGGAGAAGACAAACTGGTCCCGAAGAGGCCGAGCAAATTCTAAAGCGTAACTGTGTTGTAGAATATCCAAGACCCAACGATCCGAGGTGATCTCGGCCCACTCCCCAAGGAAGAGGGAAAGGCGTCCCCCTATTCTGGGAGTCGAAGAGCAGACCGGCAATACCTCATTGGGAGGATTTTGAGGCTGCACCTTGGGCAAAGGTATTGCGAGCGGGCCGCCGCCCGCGAAAGGACCGAGACCAAGACTGCGATCTTGAAGAAGTAGCCTTGTGAGCCGGAGGTCTAGACTGTCTGAAACGTTGCTGTCCCTGGAAACGGGTGCGCGAGGAACTGAAAACCCTGGAACTGTGAGGACGGTCTTCCGGCAGCTTATGCACCTTATTGTCGCCCAGCGACTTAATCAGCTGGTCCAGTTCATCCCCAAACAGTAGTTTCCCTTTGAAAGGAAGACAGCCCAGCTGAGCCTTAGATGAAGAATCCGCGGACCAGTTTTGCAGCCAAAGGAGACGCCTCGCCGAAACCACGGACACCATGGACTGCGCTAACAACCTGAGAAGATCATATAAGGCATCCGCCCCATATGAGATAACCGCCTCCAGGCCCTCCGCTTGCTGTGCCTCTGCCAAGGGAAGGTCCTGGGTACTAAGCAATTGCTGGACCCACCTTAACCCTGCCCATTGCATCAAAGAACTACAGACTGCCGCTCGGACACCCAGAGTGGATACCTCAAAAACCCGCTTTAAATAAAGCTCGAGCTTTCGGTCTTGCAAATCCCGCAAGGCGGCACCTCCCATGACAGGGATGGTAGTCCTCTTCGTGACAGCAGTCACCGCGGAGTCCACTCGAGGAACCTTGAGGAGCTCCAGGTACTGCTCCGGGAGTGGGTACAGCTTGTCCATGGCCCTGCCGACCCTCAGGGATGTCCCATTCTTTTGTTAATAATTGTAGGAGGCTAGGGTGGAATGGAAACGTCTTAGCAGGCGGACGGAGCCCTGCCAGGACCTGATCCCCCTTCTTGGAAGTGGTAGTGGGCTCAGGAGACTCCTGTGGAGGGTCGACATCCAATTCCTCCAGGACGTGAGGAATAAGATGGTCCAATTCATCTAGTTGAAAAAGCCGAAGAACCCTGGGATCATTGCCCTCTACCTGCGGAGCTGTTTCATCCAGATCCGGGTCCACAAAGGGGTCCCAAGGAGGAGGAGGGGGGGCCGGTAGAGGGTGCTGCGAGACCACCCGCACCCGAGAGCATGAGGGGGTCACAGCCGACCCGGTAGAGACACTCAGCCCCCCCCCCCCCCCGGGACTCCTCAACCCGAGGGACTTTCGATGGGGGAGAGGGCAAAGCCGGATCCTACTGCTGCTGGCTCAGCCGAGCCAGAGAGGTACTGTGCATCAACAAAATGAAGTCCGTCGAAAATGGCCCAGGGGGAGGAGGGGGCAGAGCAGGAAAATCCCCCTGAGGCAGGTCCCCATCTGGCAAGTCCACCAGGGTAAGAACCGGGGGCGAGGGAGCCTGCGCAAGGGCCGGATCAGCGCTAGAATGCACAGAGGCGTCATCAGAGAAATCCAAGATGGCTGCAGTTCCCGCTTCGGATGGGAACAGGGCTGGCCCTTCAACACTACGGCGTGAAACAGTGCGCCCCTCCGGCCTCAAGGTGCCCTCCCCACCTGGGAGGCACCCAGCACAAAGACCCTCCCGAGACATCCGGGAGGCCAGCTCTCCGCATGCGGAGCATCGCGTGGCATGGAGGCAAGAGCAGGGAACACCTCCGAAGGCTGCCTGCAGCTGGGAAACCACACTGCTTCTCCAACCAAACACTCGACCCCAGAGAGCAGGTACGCGACCAAGCTCTCCTTCGTTGTGTCTTTTTTTTTTTTCCCTCTGTCAGAAGAATGTCGCATCTCTGACGAACAAAGACTGCTGCTGAGGAAGAACGGCCTCTCAGGCAGCGGGTTGGCAAAATGGGGGAGAGGCTGGACCACCAGCTTACACCCCAGGCAGCAGAAGAAGCTGAAAAATCAAAACTACACTTACCCCAAACGAGACAGGTAACAGGAGATAGAAAAGATACAGAGAGAGGCCAGTCCCTGACAAGAGTCCTGCCTGCAAGCTTAGACCCAAGTGCCAGAGGCAACTCTCCTCAACTTCTCTTTATTATTCTTTTTTTTTTTTTTAAAGAACCAGATCCATCCAACAAAATAGAAGAGAAAGCTATAAATTAAACAACTATCCTTCCTAAGCTGAGTAGGGAACCGTAGGTGAGACCCGCATCTGCTGGAGTCAGAGGAATACAGAGGGTGCTCTTAGTAATAAGGGTCCGCCTTCTCAGCTTTGCTCTGACTCCATCTGCTGGAAGGGGGAGACAACCCACAGTCTGCACTGATCCTGGTACGTACAGGGAACGTAAGGTAGCACGTAAGGAGCAGCAGTGAATGATTAGTCCTCAGTAGGGAGATGCACGTCCACCATCTGCTGGAGCTGGAGAATACTGGCAGGCTGATGTCACTGCAGGGGTAATACCATGACATCCGGCTCCAGCTGCTGGTAGAGGTGCATGACCCCACTGGTTGTGGATTAACCTGTCTGAATGCTGAGAAATAATGGTTTATGGACTTTTCCTCCATGCCCCTGCACAGCATGTACAAGTGGCTCGGGTAGCCTTCTCCGGCCTGACAGCTCCTTGGCCAGTGGAAGCTGCCACAGTAACAGCTGCATTCTTCCATCCCTCTCTGGACCCGAGGGCACTAACCCTTGCAACGTGCACGCCATGTTGCAGCCAGAGCTATGGACTTTACCTTCCCTATTTCTAGTTTTAATAAGTTTGCCTACACCCCCCCCCACCCCAGCCCCTGCTCCAGGAGTGTAAGATGAAACCGCACTTTACACAGCATTGTGGTATTCCCGATGTTTGTGAATTCTATTGGGCTTTAGAGTAGTTTAGTAGAAGGTAAGATATTTCTTCAAGGAACAAGCAGGCATGGACTAGGCCAATGTAACTCATGGCAATAGCATGCCTGAGGCTATTTAGCAACCAGAAAGTTTACAATATATAACAAAAAAAAACAAAAAACCACGTACAAGCTTGGTATACCAGACTGCAATGGCAAATCGTTGCCATTATTATTTTAGTGCGTGCAGAATGCACGAGAGAAAAAAAAAAAAAAAAGATATGGACCAAAACCGTTTACTTGTTTATACCAACTCAGCAAGGGAAGCAGTGTGACAAAGAAGAGCAGACAGACGACCGACAGAGCAGCTGCCACAGGGCACATGCATTTTAATTTAAAGGTCTACTAACCTATTATAGCACCACTGTCCAGATGTTCCACTGGAGGATTAAAAGAGAGATTGAGAGAGAAAAGTTATGAATCTGCCAACCTGAAGAGGCATAAGCAGAACTTCCAAAGAGGGGAAAGAAAAGCCCAACCTACACGACTTGCGATTCTCTTCCGTTTCTCTGTACAGTCTGTTTACTTTCTCTACCAATTCCCACTTTTCACAGCATCCAGAATAGTTGACAAAGTTACGGGCCAGGATTTCTTTCAGCTGCCGAACTGTCAAGTTTTCAATCTCCTCGAGAGTAGACAAGTCAGATAGCGATGCCCTGGCTCGTTTTCTCGACAGCCCAGGGGTCTGAAACAAACATTTTGGCAGCAGTTAGAAGTGAATACAAGTCCATGCACGGTGGGGAAGAGGAGGAGCAGAGCTCACATAAGGTTTGTGTAATGCAGAAGCAGTTGGACTACCAAGTTCCTTATCAGTCAACAGCAGTTATGTTAACAGTAACAGTACATTAAGAGGATTTAAAATAAACGCACACGTTGCTCTTTCGAGTTTTCTACTTGCTGCAAGGAAAAGCAGAGAGGATCTCTCTCAAGGGTAGGCAAGGCCGATCCGGAAGTGCCGAAACAGGTCTGGTTTTTCAGGACATCCACAAATATACATGAGAAATATCTGCATACAATAGAGACGGTGGAAACAAATATACCATATGCATATTCTTTGTAGATATCCTGAAAACCAGCCCTGTTTGTGGCACTCCAGGACTGGAGTTGCTAATCCCCGTTCCCTGTACGTACCCGGATCAGTCCAGACTGCTGGGTTTTGCCTCCCCTCCAGCAGAATAGAAAAACTTGAAGAGCACCCCCTCTTAAACAGGCGTGCCACCTATTTCTCTTCTGTCTCCATCAGATGGAGGTGGTGCAAAACCTGCAGTTCTGAACAGAGGTGGAAGTTCCAGATCAAGCAGGCCAGCAAGTCGTGGTAAATCCTCCCAGGGGCTTGGCAGGTCCTGTGGGACCATCCCACCTGGCAGCAGGTATACCCGGAGCAAGGGTTGGATACCCTGCCTGCTCCTTGTTCCAGTGAGGTGCCAGGGGTGATTACCAGTGGTCCGGTCCCTCCCCTTTCTTCACCCCAGATCCCGGAGAAGCCTGCATACCTCCGGTAAAGCTACCTTTTTGTTTCTCCGTTAAAAAAAACCAAAACAAAAAACAAAGCGAGCCGGGAGCCTCTCTTTTGCTTAGCCGCGCAGCTGTTCTTTTCATCTGCACGGTCGGTGGCTGTGGGTTCGTCAAGGCCACGTCTTCGGCTGTGTTCCCGATGCTTCCCTAGTGGGGAGGGACATCAGGTGTGGCGAGGGGAGCAACAGCTAAGTGCGGGAACGGTGACCATTTTAAATACTTTTGCTCCCACCTCACCTCTCTCCTGCTGACTTGAGCCCCGACTCTCAGGGCTCGTTTCAAGATTTCTCCGATGACTACCTTGACCCCCTGGTTGGGGATGCTAGGGGCCAGCCTGTCTTTACTGCTGACTTTGTGCTATTGATGCACAAAGCTTATCTGACGAGCAGGGTGAAGCATCAGTGCACAGGCAGGTTGAAGGCCCCCCCCCCCCCCCCACCTCCCGGAAGGTCCCCAGATGACTGGAGCCGCAGGGGGCTGCTAGGATCCGAAAGATCTGGGGCCCCCTCACTTCGAGGGAATACTTGTCCCCCTGGGGCACCCAGGCCCTGACACTCCCTTGGCTCCCCCCTCTTCACTGGGATTGCTCAGGACAAGGAACCGGAGAAGGCCTTGCCTTTGGATGGCGACAACGTGAAGGTTGTTCGCTTATTTCAGAGGGATGAGCTAGACTCTCTGATTCCACCATGTCCTAGCAGAACTGGGTATTGCGCTCCTCCAGGATGACCCAGGCCAGGACACAGTGGACCCCATTTGGGCCAGGTTGTGGGATCCAGCCAGGACGTTCCCGTTCCATCAGATGGTTCAACAACTAATGGTCCAGGAGTGGGGCACTTCAGAGTCAGGCTTGTGTGTGGGCCGAGCTATGGACGAGCTCTATCCCTTGCCCGAGGAGACCTTGAAACGTTTGAAGGTTCCAAAGGTGGACGAAAAGGACAAACTATTCCAGTGGCAGGAGCAGCGGCTCTTAAGGATCTACAGGCTAAAAAGCTCAAAGACCATCTCAAAAGAATCTTCGAGGTTTCGGCCCTCGGCATTAGGGCCTCAGTCTGGAGCAGCTTCATGCTTTGAGCGAGCCTGAGGTGGGTACAGCAGCTCCCGAGTTCCAAGGATCTCTCCCCCCCCCCCCCCCCCCAGCAGGAGTATGAGCAGGCAGAGCACTTAAAGGCGGTGGCAGCTTATGGTGCTAATGCCTTATACCAGTGGTCCCCAACCCTGTCCTGGGGGCCCACCAGCCAGTCGGGTTTTCAGGATATCCACAATGAATATGCATGAGAGAAAAATTTGCATGTTATGGAGGCAATGCATGCACATTTTCTCTCATGCATATTCATTGTGGATATCCTAAAAACCCAACTGGCTGGTGGGCCCCCCAGGAGAGGGTTGGGGACCACTGCCTTATACGACCTCCTCCATACCTCGTCCAGGACTATGGTGTCCACGGTATCAGCGAGGAGGCTCCTGTGGTTAAGCAACTGCTGATGGTTCCTCGAAGTCTTAGCTTGGGGCGCTCCCCTTTAAGGGCAAATTCCTTTTTGGTGAGGACTTGGAGCAACTGATGAAGTCTCTGGGCAACAACAAGGTGCATAAGCTTCCTGAGGACAAGCCTAAGGGGGCTAGAGGTTTTCTTCCTACCCACTCGTTTTTGGGATCAGAGATGCTTCTGGCAGAGCAGGGCGCCTCCACCGGGCCAGAGGCAAACCTCAGGGAGGTCTCAATCCTGGTCCCACTCCTTTCGCGGATGCAGACCGAACCACGACGGGGTCAATCAGGGGTCTCGGGGCCCAAATCCTCTCAATGAGTTAAGGCCGACCCATTCCTCCACCTCATTCATCGGCGGATGGCTGTCCCTGTTTTACAAGGAGTGGGTCAAGATAACAGGGAATGGTGAATAAAACGGAAAGTGTCATAATGCCTCTGTATCGCTCCTTGGTGAGACCGCACCTTGAATACTGTGTACAATTCTGGTCGCCGCATCTCAAAAAAAGATATAATTGCGATGGAGAAGGGCTACCAAAATGATAAAGGGGATGGAACAGCTCCCCTATGAGGAAAGACTAAAGAGGTTAGGACTGTTCAGCTTAGATGAGAGATGGCTGAGGTGAGATATGATAGAGGTCTTTAAAATCATGAGAGGTCTAGAACAGGTAATGGTTATTTACTCTTTCGGATAATAGAAAGACTAGGGGGCACTCCATGAAGTTAGCATGTGGCACATTTAAAACTAATAGGAGAAAGTTCTTTTTCACTCAATGCACAATTAAACTCTGGAATTTGTTGCCAGAGGATGTGGTTAGTGCAGTTAGTTTAGCTGTGTTTAAAAAAAGGACCGCATAAGTTCTTGGAGAAGTCCATTAACTGCTATTAAGTAGACTTAGAAAATAGCCACTGCTCTTACTAGCAACGGTAACACGGAATAGACTTAGTTTTTGGGTGCTTGCCAGGTTCTTATGGCCTGGATTGGCCACTGTTGGAAACAGGATGCTGGGCTTGATGGACCCTTGGTCTGACCCAGCATGGCATGTTCTTATGTAACATCGGACCAGTGGGTTCTAAACATCACAGAACACTTATGCTTTAGAATTTGCTCGGCCTCTGAGACCTGTTTCTGATTTCTCCCTGCGGTTCACCGAAGCAGCAGATTGTCCATCAAACCCTCTACAGGCTGGAATGCCTCAGGGCCATCATTCCTGTTCTCCCAGATGAGTGGAGGATGGGCGTTACTCCATCTATTTTGTGGTGCCAAAAAAAGGAAAGCTCTTTCCGTATGATTCTGGACCTCAAGAAAGTGAGCAAGGCCCTCAAAGTACTGCACTTTCAAATGGAGACCCTACACTCTATCATTGTGGCGGTGCGCAACAGAGAGTTCTTGGCTTCCCTAGATCTAACAGAAGCATATCTGCACATTGGGATCCACAAGGATCAAAGGTTTTTCCGATTCATGGTCCTTTGAATGCATTTTCAGTTCCGTGCCCTCCCATTTGGTTTAGCTACAGCTCCCTGCACCTTCACCTAGGTGATGTTAGTGGTGGCAGCAGCTCTCAGGAAGGAGGGGGTACTAGTTCACCCGTACCTGGACGACTGGCTCATTTGAGCAAAAATTGGAAGAATTCTGCAGGCATGCAGTACACAAAGTCTTATACCGTCTGTGGTCCCTTGGTTGGATCATCAATCAGTCCAAGATCCATCTTCTTCCTTCTCAGGTCCTGGACTTGGGAGCACGGTTCAATACCCGAGTGGGCAAAGTTTTCCTCATGGAGGAACGGATCACCAAGCTGAGGACAAGTTCAACACCTCTTGGCAGCACCTGTACCCAGAATCTGGGACTACTTTCAGGTTCTTGGTTCCAAGGCGTCCACTCTGGAATTGGTCCCATGGGCATTTGCTCATATGAGACCTTTACAGAGAGTTTTACTCTCCCACTGGGATCAGATGTCTGAGGAATTTCAGATTCCCTTACTACTCACAGAGTCCGCCAGGTCCAACCTTGGCTGGTGGCTTGCCAACGACCACTTGAGGTGAGGGGTGGACCTAGAGGTGCCTCAGTGGGAGATAGTAACCACAGATGCCAGCCTCTCCAGTTGGGTAGCAGAGTGCCAATCTCATTCGGCCTAAGGCCAGTGGTTGCAGAAGGAAGCGCAGTGGTCCATTAGTTGTCTAGAAATTAGAGCGGTGTGCTTGGCATTGCAGAATTTTCTTCCTCTTGTCCGCAACTGGGCAATGCAAGGTTTGTCTGACACTGCGACGATAGTAGCCTTCATCAACCATCAAGGAGGAACCAAAAGTTGTCCAGTAGCCTTGGAAGCAGAGATGCTGATGGCCTGGGTGGCATCATACGTAGTGGGGATCGACAATGTGCAGGCGGATTTTCTGAGCCGCCAAAGGCTAGACCCCAGCGAATGGGAGCCCTCCTTGAACGCAATGACCCTCATCTCTCGCAGGTGGGGTGCTCCTCATCTGGATTTGATGGAGACTCAAAAGAATGCCAAGGCACCATGTTTCTTCAATCGCAGAAGAGAGCACGGTGCGGGGGGGTGGACGATGCCATAGTGCTCCCTTGGCCCCTACGTGTTTCCTCCATGGCCTCTGATAAGCAAGATTTAAGGGCAAACAGAAGTTCACCCAGGGAAGGTAATCCTAGAGGCTCCAGAGTGGCCTCGGCAACCATGGTTCGCGGACCTAATCAACCTTGCAGTGGACTGTCCCCTGCGCCTGAGTTATCTTCTAAACCTACTGCGTCAATGTCCTATATTTTTCGACCAGGTGGATCACTTTTGTCTAGCAGCCTGGCTTATGAAAGGAAACATTTAAGGAAAAGAGGTTATCCTGAGGATGTCCTTGCCATCCTACTGCAGGCTTGGAAGACCTCTACTTCTCTAACTTACATCAGGATGTGGAAGGTCTCCGAATCTTGGTGTCGAAAGCAGGGAGTTTTTCCTTGTAAGTCCTCGGTGGTACAGATTCTGGCATTCTTACAGAAAGGCTTCAGCAAAGGGTTGTCATTTAATTCCCGCCGGGTGCAGGTAGCGGCCTTGGAATGCCTGAGAGGCATGATTGATGGTGCAGCCCTGGCAGTGCATCTTGATGGGGTATATTTCCTTCAAGGGGCAAAGCATTTGAATCCTCCAGTCCATCCGTTGTGGATTCTTAATTTGGTACTCAGGATCTTATGTGAACCTCCTTTTGAACCCCTCAAAAAGGCCACCTCAAAGGATTTAACTCTCAAGACTGTGTTTTTGGTGGCTATCTGCTCAGCTAGGAGGGTATCTGAGATTCAAACCCTCTCTTGTAGAGAACCTCTTTTATGGATTTCTGATTCTGGGATCTCGCTTAGAACGGTTCCATCCTTTCTTCCAAAGGTTGTCTCAGCTTTCCACTTAAATCAGTAATGGAACTTCTGGCCTTTCCTAATATCGAACCGGATGCCCCTCAGGCTAGAGAATTGAGACACGAGAGACACGAGAGTCCTCTTGCGTTACCTTGAAGTCACTAATGCCTTTCGGATCATCTTTTTGTTCTATGGAGTGGCGCTAAAAGTCATAAAGCGTCAAAAGCGACCATATCCTATTGTTTGAAAGAGGCCATTGCTTCCGCTTATATTTGTTACGGATGGCCTGTTCCGGAGGGGTTAAAAGCACATTTGATCTGGTCGCAAGCTGCTTCCAGGGCAGAGTGCCAGTTGGTCTCACTGCAAGAAATTTGCAAAGTGGCAACTTGGTAGTGTCTGGCAAAAGTGTGCAGAGACTTCTGTTTGGACGTCCAAGCACCAGACGTCAACTGTTTTAGAAGCAATTTCATTCGAGCAGGACTCTCAAGGTCCCACCCCAGATAGAAAACCTTTGGTACATACCAGCAGTCTGGACTGATCCAGGTACGTACAGGAAAAAGGAAAATTTGTTCTTACCTGCTAATTTTCGATCCTGTAGTACCACGGATCAATCCGGATGCCCTCCCATTGGGGGGAGGGGGGGGGGGGGGGGGAGTAGTCAGTATTTTTCGATAGTCTGCTCGTTTTCTATTCACAGCAATTTCAGTCTGATTTCCTAAGTGCTGCAGAAGATTACTTCTCTTTATCCTGGTTATCACATATACATAATTTGATTGGTTGTCTTCTTGTCCTTGCTTGATCTGATCATTGTTTAATTACGTATTTCTGCTTTGGTAATGAAGAGATGCAGGTGGCACACCGGTTTAAGAGGGGGTGCTCTTCAAGTTTCTCTCTGTCTCCATCTGCTGGAGGGTAGGAAGACCCAGCAGTCTGGACTGATCCGTGGTACTATATGAACGAAAATTAGCAGGTAAAAACCAATTTTCTTATCTGGCCAGTTAAAGATTTAAGCTGGAGGGGACCAAAAGCAGGAATGATTTGTTCATATTAGACGAAGGGAGCAGGAAGCCAGTCTTCCAACAGAACACATGGAGATCCATTTCAGATTATGCATGACTATTTGTTAGATTAATAGACAAATTGGGTAAGTAATTATAGTTTCTGTTCTGTATGTACAGGTTTTACCATGGGTTATGTTGCCACTTAGTGGTTGTATTAAGACATTGCATTTGCAGTTTACTTTGATTTGTCAGATCCAAGCTGAGAGGCAGGGTATTCTGGGAGCTCTTCCAGAGAGCTGCTGCGTATAAAACAGATGCTTGTCTGTCAGTTAAACCTGCAGCTCCTGCTGCCTATATCCAAGACCCCACAGAAAGCATTGTTTATTTACCTGCCTCAGCTGAATATTCAAAAGATGGCCTCAGTCCATCTGACACAGATGAACCATTCAGACATTTTTCAGTTACTCACATTTCCATTTCATCCTCCAGTAAGACCTGTTTTTCCAGTTATATATTGTTAATTAATGGTTTATGATGTTAAAGAATCTACCTGAGTCTGAACTGAATAAACATTTAGCTATCTCGATTAGTTGTGCAGTTTGACTTGTGGCAAGGGCAGAATAGTGCAACAGCAGCTATGTCTACAGCCAGGCCCACAGCTATGGCCCATTTCAGACATACTGCCAGGGCCAAGAGCAGAAGACCGACGTGAGCACTTGGCTTCTCCAGCTGAGGGATCCATAATTCCAGTTCAGCTTTGCATGTGCAGCACCCTTTTGCTCCTTTGCCTCTGAGTGGACTTTTTGTAGATTCATTGCTGCTTCTTACTATAAAAAAGAGGCATGTGCCAATGCAGGTGGTCTTCAGCACATGCCCTGGTAGGGGCTGTGCTTGCTATAGAGAGGTAGGCTCAAATGCACAGCTTTTGATGTGCGCTGGAAGAGCCGGACTACTGTGACAACTTCATTTAAGTTCTCAAGACTCTGCTTCTATTATAGGATTTCCTGAGCGCTGGCTTTCGGAAGGTCTCGCTCCAGCAAGCTTCCCTCCACATTGATTTTGTTGGGCATGTGAAACGGTAGCACTTACAGCTAAGTGAGCATATGTTCTGCCATGATGCAGTGGTTCTGGGCTTATAACATTGGTAACTAACTCTAAGGTTACTACTTTACAGCAAGATGAAAGGTGACAGGGTTTGAATGATGCTGGTTTGGTTTTGTCATCTGAGATGACAAAGGAAAATTGGTTCTTATTTGCTAATTTTTGTTCCTGTAGTACCAAGGATCAGTCCAGACTCCTGGGTTATTCATCCCTGCTAGCAGATGGAGAAAGTTTCACTGACACTGCCTCAAACCCCAGTGCCACAGTTTAGATCAGTACCCAAGCATAAAGTAGAAAAATCTTACGTAAAAACATGTAAGCCAAACATAATACCAAACTATGAAAACTGTTTCAAAACATCTGAATTCTTAAGACAAATGTAGAGCTGAGCAGGCGACTCTCCACCTCACAGAAAAACAGGCAGGTTCTGGACTGATCCGTGGTACTACAGGAACAAAAATTAACAGGTAAGAACCAATTTTTTTTCTTTCTTTGTACATACCTGGATCAGTCCGGACTCCTGGGATGTACCAAAGCCCCCTAACTTTGGCAAATGGGACTCTCCAGGTCCCACCCTAACACACTCACCAAAAGGAAAGAACCTCAATCTCCCACATCCAAAAGTATGCAGCACTTCCAAGTCGCTGCTCTGCAAATCTCTTGAGGAGACCCTAGCTGCGCCTCCGCCCAGGAGGTCGCCTACGAATGCGTAAAATGAGAAAGCAAACCCTCTGGAATCTCCCGACCGGCAGTAATGTAAGTGGAACCAACAAGCAATAATAGCTTCAACCAACGTGCAATAATAGCTTTAGAAACTTTGAAACCTTGTTTCACGCCGCTCCACAAAACAAAAAGGTGGTTGGACCTCCTGAAATCATTCGTCACCTTAAGATAGATGTTTGGCGGGCTCTATTGCGCTGTGAGTTCCTTTGTGTGTGGAACGGATGCATCTACAGATGAAAGGCTGGAAGTTTGATCGTCTGATTCACATGGAAGGCGGAAACCACCTTAGGCAAAAACAAAGGCACCGTTCTCAACGAAATCCTCGAATCCGAAATTTGAAGGAAACGATCCCAACAGGACTAAGCTTGCAACTCTGCCTAGCAGAGCAGATTGCTACTAGAAAAACTACTTTGAGTGTGAAGTCTTTCAGCATCGCTTTCCGTAGAGGCTCAAAAGCGACGCACACACATCTGAGGACCAAATTAAGGTTCCAGGATAGACAAACTCTCCTGAGCGGAGGCCACAAATTCCTTGTTCCTCTGAGAAACCTGAACACATCCGGATGAGCTGAAATAACGGAATCCTCGATCTTGCCATGCAGGCATCCCAAGGCTGCCACTTGAACCCTCAGGGAGCTAGGAGATAATCCTTTAGTGAAAGTCTTGCAAGTGACAAAATAAATCGGAGAAGGCCTGGAGAGCGCAGACATCATGAGCAGCACACCAGGCCTTGAACACCTTCCATACTCTAATGTAAGCCAGGTTAGAGGACTGCCTTCTGGCTTGCAATAAGGTGGTGACCACAGATTCCAGATAACCTTTACGCCTCAACCTCTGCCACTCAAAAACCAAACTGCTAGACAAAAGTGGGCGGCCTGGTCTGAAAATATGGGACCCTGACAAAGAAGGCCGTTCAGATGACCAAAACGAATCAGCCTATCCACTGCTAAGTTGATGAGATCCGCAAACCATGGACACTGCGGCCACTCCGGAGTGACCAATATTACTTCTCCATGATACTTCTCTATGCGACGCAAAACCTTGCCCACTAACAGCCGGGGGGTGGGGGGACACACACATACAGTAGGACTCCCTGAAGCCAAGGAAGGGCTAGAGTGTCGATGCCCTTGGCCCTGTGCTGTCGCCTTCGACTGAAGAATCAAAACGCTTTGGCATTCTGCCGAGTTGCCATTAAATCCACGTAAGGAGCACTCCCCAATGCCTCCAGATGAGCTGCATCGCGGCCTCTGACAATTCCCACTTGCCTGGCTCCAACTGACTTAGGAAATCCGCTTGAACATTGTCGACCCTGGCTATGTGAGACACAGCTATCCCCTCGAGGTGGGACTCTGCCCAACGCATTAAGACTCGCGCCTCCAGAGCTACTGCCAGACTCTTGGTGCCGCCCTGCCGAGTGATATATGCCACTGTTGTTGATTTGTCAGAAAGAATCCTCACAGAGCGCCCTTTCACTAACGGCAAGAACTCCCTCAAGGCGAGATAGACTGCCCTGGTTTCCAAACAGTTGATAGACCATGCAGATTTTCTCGCAGACCAGATACCCTGGACTGAATGATGCTGACAAACCACTCCCCAGCCAGAGAGACTGGCATCGGTAGTAACTATCACCCAGTCCGGAACTTCGAGGTCCATCCCATGAAGGAGATTAGGAGTCTGAAGCCACCAAGTTAAGACTGTCTCTGGCCACTCCCTCGAGAGGTAACGGCAAGTGAAATTCCTCGGAGATCAACTTCCACCTCGCCAAAAGCGCCCTTTGCAACGGCCTCATATGGAAAAATGCCCACGGAACCAATTCCAAGGTTGAAGTCATGGAGCCTAGAACTTGTAAATAATCCCACACTCTGGGAATCTGCAACAACCGGCGAATCTGATTCTGCAGATTGAGTAACTGTTCCTCCGAAAGAAACACCCTGCCAACCCGAGTGTTGAAGCGAGTGCCCAAGTACTCCAAGGACTAAGTCGGGGTCAAATGACTTTGCGATTTTCACTACCCAGCCAAAGGACTGAAGAACCAAGCACTCTGCTGACCGACTGAAGACAGAGTTTCTGATTTTGCCCTGATAAGGCAGTCATTCAGGTATGGGTGCACCAAGACCCCTTCCTTCCGAAGTGCCGCCACCAACACCACCATCACTTTGGTGGAGGTGTGTGGCGCTGTGGCCAGTCCGAAAGGAAGGGCTCGAAATTGAAAATGCTGCCCCAGGACCATGAATCGAAGAAAATGTTGAGAGTCCAGATGGATTGGATGTGCAGATAGACCTCTGTGAGATCCAGATAAGCCAGAAACTCCCCCTTGCGAACCGCCGCTTTCACCATCCTGAAGCGGGGAATCTTGAGAGCGGCATTCACCTTAAGAACACAAGAAATTGCCATGCTGGGTCAGACCAAGGGTCCATCAAGCCCAGCATCCTGTTTCCAACAGAGGCCAAAACCAGGCTACAAGAACCTGGCAATTACCCAAACACTAAGAAGATCCCATGTTACTGATGCAATTAATAGCAGTTGCTATTCCCTAAGTAAACTTGATTAATAGCAGTTAATGGACTTCTCCTCCAAGAACTTATCCAAACCTTTTTTGAACCCAGCTACACCTTCTTCAAATCGCGTATGGGACGCAATGTGCCCTCCTTCTTCGGGCCCACAAAATAGATGGAATAGTGACTGAAAGAGAGACCTGGTCTGAAAAAAGCTTTTGGCTTTAGGTTTATCCTCAGGTAACTGGAGCGGTGTGTTATCTCAGAGATTGAATCAGCTGCTCGATGTCTTCACCACACAAAAAGGTGACCTTTCAAAGCAAGGAGCCCAACTGCACCTTTGAGGAGACATCTGCTGACCAGTTATCCAACCAGAGTAGTCTTCTGGCTGCCACAGCTGAAGCTATAGCTCTAGAGGAGGTAGGGACCAAATCATAAAGGGCATCCGCACCGAAAGCAACAGCCTCCTCGATGTGCTTAGCACTGTCTGCGTGTTCCCCCGCTTCGGGAAGGTGCTCCTGCATCTGCCGCATCCAGCGGAGGAACACACGCAGCATGAAGCTGGAACAAATCACTGCCCGCAACCCTAAAGCGGAGATCTCAAAACTCCGCTTGAGGTGGACCTCTGACTTGCAATCCTGCATATCTTTCAGCGCTGCAGAACCTAGAACAGTAGTCCTGGTAACCACCGACACCACCGCATCTACCTGAGGGAGCGCAAAAAATTCTAAGTCCTCCTCTGGAAGGGAATAAAGCTTCCCCATAGTCCGAGCAGCATCGGGCATCCCCCATTCTGCGTCCACCATCTTCCAAACTGATTTATGGAATGGGAAGAAAACTGGGAGACCCCTCACCCCATCCAGGACAGGGTCCGCCCCCTCCAAATCCGTGTTGCCCTGGGGCATCTTAACTCCTAACACTTGAAAAGTAACTGGAGCACGACATCCAATTCCTCTCTTTTAAACAAATGGACCTCCTTTGAGTCCTCTGACTGGGAGGAAAGCACCCCGGGTCGTCCAAGGCTCATATCACCGGATTAACTGGACCTGCCTGCGCCCCTGGTAATCTGGGAGCCTGACCAGTGTCCACTCTGGAATGAAACAGGGCCTAACGACCGGGGCTGGAGTGGAACCAGCCCCCAGGATAGAAGTTGCCCCCGCTGCTCCCCTGGGCTGCTGACTAGCCAAAAAAACATCATGGAGCAGTAGCACAAATTCTGGGGATAACATTAACTGCCCCAGCCCCCCCAGGGCAAACAGCAGCAACAGACAACATTGCAGCTTCCTCCTCCCCCAGAACCCCTCCCCCATGCTCAGACGGCGTGGGAACAGCTGCGCGAAATCCAATTTGGCCACCGTTCCCGTGCTGAGGAAGAAGCAGCACCTATGACAGGGCCCCGATCTAAAATAGCGCTGCAGTCGCCGGAGCCGTGACACTGCTTCATGGGCTGAGGAGCTGCAGAAGAGCCTTCTCTGTCCTCCGTACAGAAACAGGCTCGATTGAGCCGTGACCTTGCCGAGCCTCATGCCCTACATGCGGTACCACAGGCCATGATGGTGAAGGGGAAACTGTGCCGACGAGGGGAGGCTGACAGAGGCTCACACAAAAAAAAAAAAAAAGCAAATTAAAACAAGTAGGACCCCCTCCGAACCGATTTTACCGGCACAGGAGGAGGAAGTCACCCGCTGAGCTTGTCTGACTTTATCCTGGATTTTTTTTTTCTTTTTAAAGAACTTTACCAGAGAAAAAAAAAAAACCAAAACAGACCTAAACCCTGCAATAAAAAGAAACCGGTGGTCTCAGAAACAGGGGGATAAACCAAAGCAAAAAACCCCCTAGGAGCCTGCTGCCACCAGAGCAGTCTCATGAAGGGAGAGATCTGGACAACCAGATGTGCACCCCCCCCCCCTCCCCGGGCACACTGAAGGGTGCCAACCCCCAGCCTGTCTGCCTCAACCGGACTGGGTAGGACCCTCCAGAAAAACAGCCACCAAAAAGGAAACCCCCAGGAGGAAGGCTCAAAAGAACAGTCCTGGGGAGGGGAATACTGAGGAACTGCAGGTGGCACTGGGGTTGATGAGGCAGTGTCAGTGAAACTCTCTCTGTCTCCATCTGCTGGCAGGGATGAATAACCCAGGAGTCTGGACTGATCGGGGTACGTACAGGGAACCAAAATTACTTAAGGGTCCTGTGGCACTGCAACAGTAACATCAGCAATGAGATCCTCGCATACAGTCCACCTGTGCAGCCTCCTATGCACTCTGGACAGCACAGGAAGAAGAAAAGGCATATGGTCCAGATGTCAGAAAGGTTGTAGGAAAAACAAAACAAAACACTTCATATATGAATGATAGACTTAAGTCTATGCCTACAGAGGAAGAAGTTATTGACCTACTGAGAAGAACACAAGACATGTTAACCGTAAGACTCAGCATCACCTTGGATGAACCTGGGACCTCAAAAAGAATAGACATTCCAGGTGTCAAGTCAGGAAAAAAGCATAAAGCCAACGTGGTGACCTGTCAGCAGTGAGTAGCCCACGCCAGCCATTTGGGTTTGTAGCTCCAATCACCATACAAGCAAAGTGCTTCTTCAGGGCATAAGGGATGGGAAAGGAAAGGAAGTGTGCAGACTTCCTGCAAGGCTCTGAGCAGTGCCATAAACAGCTCAATACAGAGAGGTCTGTTATTTATCAGATGCCTCCGTGAAAGCCATAGCATCACAATAGTATGCACAATATAGTGCCAAGTTAGCCCTGCAGCCTAACTACACTATTCCAAGATTAAAACTATGTGGAGCAGTATTGACAGCAGAGATACTAAGCAAAATGGACATTCAACCCGACACAGTCAACTTTTACAAAGGAAGGTAAGGAAGTGCTGGGTTACATATACAAGCAAGTTCTGCATTATGTAAGCAACACCACTGAATGCATTAGATCATCAATACAGCCAGAGCAGTGGCATTAGGGTCCAACCAGACTCCTGCAGATCATGCTACAAGGTCAAGCTCCACAGCTCAGTTGCTGCAAGCTTTAGCCAATTCAGCCAGAATTCCTTCTGAATTACAATGACATCACTGGGTATATAAAGAGTCTTATAAAATTGCAGATCCTAAATCGGATGCAAAAGTCTGTCCATAAACAACTGACCTTGCTACCAGAAACACACCTAAGAATCAGCTAGGCACACACTTTTTCAATAGTTCCTCAATGCTCATCTAAACTGTGTCACTATGCATTCTTTCCATCACAGACCTTATAATCACACCAGTTACTATCTCTGCACAAAAGCACATGCAAATGAACTCTCTCAAGCAGAATAGTCTTTTACTGCATTCAGCAAAAAGCACACAAAGCGAGCGAATGTATCAATAAGAGAAAATATTCCTTCAGAAATTGAACCCCCTTCACGGACAAGGATGGCCAATCAGGATTAGTGGTCAGCAAATCAATGCCACAAAATATCAGGGATCCCGAAATCCTGGTTCAGACTTATCACTGAAATGGTGCTTTTGTGTCACATTATGTGTGAATATGAACTAACTGCGTGCTACAGTTATGCTATTTGGGGATTGTTATGCTGTTAAATAAGGGTGGTATCTATCTACTGATACCAGGGAGGGAGTCTTCTGTTTGCACAGATCTCATGTTTATGTTGCTGCCTCATGGATGTATTAAACACTGCATTTGCAGTTTACATTATGTAAAGGAAAATTGGTTCTTACCTGCTAATTTTCGTTCCTGTAGTACCAAGGATCAGTCCATGACCGCTGGGTTATGCCTCCCTTCCAGCAGATGGAGTCAGAGAAAAGCTGCAAAGCACCCCCTATATAACCTGGTGTTCTACCTACGATCCTTCAGTATAATCAATATCAATGCAGAATGAAGTAAATTTAACAACCAATGACTAGATCAATCGAAAGCTTAATCTCTAAAAAAAAAAAAAAAAACCCCCAGAACATGTGAAAAAACATCCACATTGTAGTGGTGGTGTACAATCTTCGAAAAATTCTGCAAAAGAGAAAAACCATAAATAGCCGAGCGGACTCTCCATATATAGCCATGTGCGGGCGTCTGGACTGATCCTTGGTACTACAGGAATGAAAATTAGCAGGTAAGAACCAATTTTCCTTTCCCTGTACTTACCAGGATCAGGCCAGACTGCTGGGATGTACCCAAGCTGCCCTAAGAGGGGTGGGACCCGGAGAGTCCCACTCGAAGTACACTGCTGCCAAAAGTATCCATTTGTGGATCCCGGACGTCCAAACGGTAATGCTTAGCAAATGTGTGCAAAGATTTCCAAGTGGCCGCCCTGCAAATCTCTTGAGGCGACATACATTGGCTTTCTGCCCAGGAAGCCGCGTGCGACCTGATGGAATGCGCTTTAAGACCATCTGGTACTTGCCGCCCGCGACATATATAAGCCGAGGCAATAGCCTCTTTCAACCAGAAGGCAATAGTAGTCTTGGAAGCCTTACACCCCCTTCTTAGGACCGCTCCATAAGACAAACAGATGGTCAGATAAGTGAAAAAGATTAGTCACCTCCAGGTACCTCAAAAGAATCCAGCGAACATCCAATCTCCTCAGATCCCGGTCCTGAGCAGAAGTCCGAGCCACGTCTGGAAAGGCTGGCAACTCAACATTCTGGTTGACATGAAAAGCTGAAACCACTTTTGGCAAAAAGGAAGGTACCGTCCAAAGCGAAACTCCAGAGTCTGAGATTCACAAGAACGGTTCTCTACATGACAACGCTTGAAGCTCAGAAACTCACCTAGCCAAACAAATAGCCACAAGAAAAACCGTCTTGTGTGTTAAATCTTTTAATGTTGCCCGTTTGAGAGGTTCGAAAGGAGAACCGCAAAGCCCACGGAGAAGCAAATTCAAACTCCACGAGGGACATATCACGCGTACTGGGCCCCCTTCAAAAAACGGACTACATCCGGATGTCCTGCTATAGAAGAACCATCAATCTTACCTCTCAAACAGCCTAACGCCAACACCTGGACCCGGTGCGAACTGTACGCCAAACCTTTCTTCAGCCTGTCCTGCAAAAAGGCAAGAATGTGGACAATAGAGGCATGCCGCGGGGACACCTTCAAGCCGCTGCACCAAGAATCGAACACTTTCCACACTAGAACACAGGTGAGGGAAGTAGAAGTAGGGTGGAAATCACTGCCTCCGGATAGCCTGTCTCAATTGCCTCCTCTCATAAGCCAAGCTGCGAGACAAAAGCGAGCCGCCTGATCGAAAAATATGGGACCCTGTCTCACAAATTCTGTAGATGGCCCAGACGTAAGGGGCCCTCGATCGCGAGGTTGATCAGGTCTGCAAACCAAGGCCTCCGCGGCCACTCCGGAGCCACCAGGATAGGATGACCAGCCCCCGGTGGGCCTATTTGCCTTAAAACCTTTCCCACCAACGGCCAGGGAGGGAACACAGAGGAGAACGTCGGGTGGCCATCCTCCCCTTCCGACCCAAGCTCTCACCTGCGGCTGAAAAAACAAGCCGCTTTTGTATTCAGGCGAGTCGCCATCAAATCCAGCAGAGGAGTCCCCCAACGGCGCCTCACGAGCTGCATCGCCTCCTCGAACAGTTCCCATTCGCCGGGATCTAGTCGTTGACGACTGAGAAAATCCACCTGGTCGTTATCCACTCAAGCTTGTGAGATGCCGCTATGCGAGCCAGATGACGTTCCGCCCAGGACATTAGCTTGTCTGCCTTGGAGGCTACCAGCCGACTCCTTGTTCCTCCTTGCCGGTTTATGTAAGCCACGGTGGTGGCGTTGCCAGAGAATTTGGACCGCACGCTGCCGAATTAACGGAAGAAAGTGGCGTAGCACTAAAGAACTGCTCTAGTTTCCAACCAATTGATGGACCACTTGGATTGCAGAGAGGTCCACTGACCCTGTGCTGCTCGAGTGACAGACTGCCCCCACCCGGAGAGACTGGCATCCGTTGTCACGATTAGCCACTGTAGATTTTCGAGATCCACCCCTCGAAGCAAGTGATCCGATACCAACCACCAATCCAGGCTGGCCTGGGCGGGCTCCAGTAATGGCAAGGGCAGGTGGAACTCCTCAGACTTGGGATCCCAACGGGAAAGTAACGCCCTCTGCAACGGCCTCATATAAGCAAAGGCCCAAGGAACCATCTCCATGGTAGATGCCACAGAACCAAGAACTTGTAAATAAACCCATGCCGTGGGCAAAGGGAGGGCCAAGAGACGGCAAACTTGAGCCATGAGCTTCTCCATCCTCAGTCGAGGCAGGAAAACCTTGCCCACCAATGTGTCGAAACGAGCTCCCAGAAACTCCAGTATTTGAGATGGGATCAGTTGGCTTTTGGCATAATTGACTATCCAGCCTAGCGAGTGCAGACTATGTAAGAAAGACTGTACCGCCACCTCGCAAAGCTCCGCAGATTTTGCTCGAATGAGCCAGTTGTCCAGATACGGATGCACTAGTATCCCCTCGCGTTGAAGACAGGCTGCGACTACTACCATCACTTTGGTGAAGACTCAGGGAGCCGTCGCCAGACCGAACGGAAGAGCGCAAAACTGGTAGTGCTCCCCCAGAATCATGAACCTCAGGAACGTCTGATGGTGTGCTTGAATGCCTATGTGAAGGTAAGCTTCCGTCAGATCCAAAGAGGCCAAAAACTCGCCTTTGTGGATGGCCACAATGACGGATCTCAACGTCTCCATTCGAAACCGAGGAACACCTTGTTGACTTCCTTTAAATCCAAGATAGGGCGGAACGAGCCCTCTTTCTTGGGGACTACTAAGTAAATGGAGTAGCAACCGGTCCGACATTCGTCTGGCGGAACCGGGACAATCGCTCCTAGGTCCTTCAACCGAGATAAGGTTTGAAGAATCACCTGACATTTCGCTGGTGGCCCGCCGGGAGACAAGAAACAGATCTCGAAGAGGCCGAGCAAAATCCAAAGCATAACCGCGATCTATAATATCTAGTACCCATTGGTCAGACGTGATTTTGACCCATTCCTCATGAAACAGGGAGCGCCATCCCCCTACCCTCGGGACAGAGGAATGGGCCGGCGCACCTTCATTGGGAAGTTTTGTTAGTGGTGAAACCTTGAGAGGAACCACCTCGTGGAGGCCGCCTGCCACGAAAGGAATGCGCCCATGCCTGTGACCATACTGACATTTGCCGAGGCCGAACGGAAGAGACATTGACCTTGGAAATGACCTCGGAACGTGCCGAAAGGCCGAGATGATCTGGGCTTGTCCTCAGGTAGTTTGTAAACCTTGTTGTCCCCCAAGGCCTTAATAAGTTGTTCAAGATGGTCGCCAAACAACAGCTTCCCCTTGAAAGGGAAGGAACCTAACTGAGACTTAGACGATGCATCAGCCGACCAATTATGGAGCCACAGCAGCCTCCTCGCGGAAACCGAAGACATGGTACGGGCAGAGGTAAGGAGAAGATCGTATAACGCATCCGCCATATAGGCAACCGCCAATTCCATGCGGTTCGCCTGCTCCATCTTCCCTGGAGGGAGATCCTAGGATGTGAGCAGCTGCTGAATCCAGCAGAGGGTAACCCTCTGCATAAGGCTGCTACAAACGGCGGCCTGCACTCCCAGTTCAGACACCTCAAAAATCTGCTTAAGCAAAATTTCCAGCTTTCTGTCCTGAAGATCCTTAAGAGCTACTCCTCCCGTGACGGGAATCGTGGTATGCTTAGCTATGGCTGTAACAGCAGAGTCGACCTTCGAAACCTTAAGAAGGTCCAAGGTCTCAACTGGTAGCGGATAAAGCTTTTCCATGGCCCTGCTGACTCACAAGGTGGCTTCCGGCGCATCCCATTCCCAGGTTAGAATTTGGAAAAGCTTCAGATGAAAAGGGAAAGTTTGAGGCGGATCGTGAAGTCCCAATAACACCGAATTCCCCAGAGAAGAATCAGACATAACCTGCAGAGCCGGGATTTCCAGCTCCTGAAGAACATGTGGGATTAACTGATCCAGTTCCTCCTTATAGAACAAGCGGAGCACCTGTGGATCATCCCCCTCCAGCGGGGCGGCACTATCAACATCATCGCCCAAGTCTAACGTGGAGGGGTCCTGCGGTGCTGGATTTAAGGGAATGGAGGGACCAGGAAACCCCCCAAATGGAACAGAGGAAGGAAGTCGAGGTCCAGTACCCCCTATGTCCACAGCCGGCCTAAATTGCTTTGCTGGCGCCGGACACTGTGCTTCCCAATCAGCCTCCGCTTCCAAATATGCCCTATGCTGGAGCAACAAAATTGGGACGAAAATGGGTGCTGGCGCTTTAAAGTGGAGGGAGGGTCTGTGTCTGGCTGCCGATCACTGGGCCGTTGGGGGCTCAAAGCCGGTGGAGACAGAGGAAGGAGATCTTCTCCCTCTGAGCCGGGCACAGCATCTGAACTCTGAGCAAGCAAAATGACCGCTGCTCCCGAGCCGCGTGGGGAGGAGGCAGGCCTCTGCCTGCGGGTCGCTGAATCGCTGCCCAAGCTGTGCGATCGAGGCAGCGAGCCCCCCCGCTCCGAATTTGGCCTCTGCGAAGGTCCCTCGCTCCCGGGAATACACCGGGAGCACAGACCTTCGCGTGAGAGCTCCCCACAAGTCCCGCAGCACGAACCACGCGGCATCTTGAGCACGCGAAATAAAAGAAGGCAGCCGGGTGAAAACTTCCACCCATTCCGGAGGCCCGGGAGAGACAGCAGGCAAGTGCTGAAGAACCGCTGGTTGCTATCGTAGTTTTTTTTTTTTTTGTTTTGTGTTTTTTTTGGTAAAACACAGTCAGCCAACATGGGCAAAGAAAAAAGGACTTCCCTGTATGGAAACAGCACCTTCCAGAGGAAAAATCTCGTCTTTGGGAAAGAAAGGGGGGGGGGAAAAGAGTGACCGGCCCATCAATTAATACTCCCCCAACTCACCGGGCAGCACCACTATCTCCGGGGAAGAATGGCATTAGGGCTTTGCCCTGCCTGCCCTTTCAGACACTCACAAGTCGCTGACAGAAAATTCTTTTTTTTTTTTTTTTTTAATGTAACCTTTTTCACTTATTTTGAAATCAGATTGATCTAGTCAAAGAAATATCCCAAAATCAAACCTGATAATCCAGGTAACGAATAATCTGCCAAGGATCAGGACCGTAGGTTATGCTCTCTTTCATCTGCTGGAGTCAGAGATACTGAAGGATCACAGGTGGCTTTTCAGCTTTTCTCTGACTCCATCTGCTGGAAGGGAGGCATAACCCAGCGGTCTGGACTGATCTGGGTACGTACAGAGAACACAGGATTTATTCACAAACTTTTGATATTCTGCTTTTTTCCCAGCATGGTCTCAAAGCAGATTACAATCTATTTCAGTAGACTAAACAGGTACAATATCAGAAGAGTAGCTGTAGCATTAGTTCTTTCTTAATGAACAGACCGAAGGACGATCTGGTTTCACAGCCATGCCTTTCCAGAAAGTGAATCAGTATGGTTCTGGGTGAATAAATAACGGAACCTTGTTCCACATCTTGGAGGCTGTCATCTTTCAATCCGACACATTCAAGATAAAAGCTATAAATAAGTAGACTTATTTGCAAAACAAAAAATATATAAAAAAATTAGTACTGTTGGCTCACGTTTAGCAGTAGTGAGAAGCCACACAGTGACCGATTATACCTTAGCACATCTATTGATCAGGAACTTGAAAGTTTTCATGCCTGGCAAGTGCTATACGAGGGTCACCTTATAGTCTCACTTGTGAATCTATTATCCAAGATATATAATTCTTCTAAGTGAGATCATACTTTTGGGATATATTTTTCATTCTTTCACTCCTTGGTTCAGGGGAGGAAAGGGCCTTTTGAGAGGATTGCAGTTCTCTCGAGGGGGTGTAGGAGATATGGAGGTGAGAGGGATACTCCAGGGCCTGTCTGTTCAGGTATTTGAAGGTAAAGCAGAGGGTTTTGAATTTTATCTTGGCTTCAACTGGAAACTAATGCAGTCTGTACAGGATGGGCCTTTATATGGTCCGATGCTTTGGTCTCTACCAAGATTGGTAACCTTTGCTCTGACTGATTTAGTCCAGGCTGGGAAAGCAGCGTCAGAATTCCCAGGATACTTCACGGTGAGAGAAACCTCCATTTTGCACAAACGCTCTCAGCTAAGCCTGAAGCTCCTTGGTGTCTCTCAGACCCCAAAAGGAAGGACTGCCTTTTCACCTGAATATTCAAAGGCTGCCTCAATTCATCTGCAATACAATTCAGAGACTTGTTCCATTTCATCCTCCAGCAACAATAAGTGTTTTATGGAGTTTAAGAATTGGCTGGCCTTCATGTCTGCAGCTGAACAAGAGAGTTTAGCTATCTGTATTATGTAACCAGAAACAAAATTACTGTAGATTTCCTTCACAACTACTGGGGGGAAAAAAAACAACCCTGAAAATTCATGTTAAAGTTAGGACATCACTGAAAAATGAAGTCATTTGGCATCCCAAGAGCTCATTAATACTAACATCTGAAATATTTTGGATTATTTGCACTATAATAGATGCGTATCATGCTGGAGTTCAGCCTCTATTCAAGGAGGTATGCTACTGACTGGCTTAAAAAAAAAAATTAAAAAAAAGGAGTACACTCGGATCAGTTCCAAAGGCAAAAAAAGAAGATGGAAAGAGGATTGCACTGCAATGGTTAAGTAATACAAAACACAGGAAACATTTAATGCCCAGGTAGCTGGGAATGAAGGTTATGTTGGTGGAATTGTGTGTTAAAAACCAATCTAAGCAGTACTTTACTGTACGGATGTTTCATTTTGTAACTTGCTGACAGAACTTGTCAGTACAGGCAAGAAAAAAGAAAGGGAAAAATTCAAAGCTAGAAATTTGAAAGGATCAGGAGAAAGAAAATAAAATTTTATACTGCTGCTTTAAACTTATCAGCTAAAGAGACTAATATTTATAAATATACAATTAAAATATGAAGCCATGTAACGCAATGAATGTTTCATACACAAGAGCTGCAGAAGAGCAGATATCGTATGGGTTTACAGGGTCAGGAGGCGGCTTTGTGGAGGTCTCTGAACTGTAGGATGGTAAAAGCCGAATCCTTCTACGGTGGAAGATTCTCAGGGGGAAATAGTCTGACAAAGATGCCTCCAATACACATTATGAGGCAGCAGAGAACTGTACCTGCACATAAAGATTACACAAAGTGTACGGTGAAAACTAAAGCTCTCTCTCTCAGTAGTAATGCAGTCTATATCTGTAAGACCGCACATTGTTCTGGGAGGTTTCTGAATGAGAATCTCTAGGTGCAAGCGACAAACGCAGAGTTGCAACCAGGACTGTGGGATTATGAATATATGGGGCAAGTTGAACAGCCAACGGGCCAGAAGCAATGACTAGCCTTAATCCTGGGTCTTTGATGAAAAATGGACCATCTCATCCTCACCTGCGGTTCCAGGCAATCTTCTTCCGCTTCATAAGTTATGGAGGTGGTTTCACGTCTTTCCTGCACACAGAACAAATACATCATATCACTTGACTGCTGGCGCATGGCTCCCCCTATACTTATTTTGTACTGTGCACACTGGAATTCCAACTAAACTGGCAAAACAAGAAGATACTGGAGTCAATCTCTCTATATCTCAGAAGACTGTTCATGTGTCACGGACCAATTTATGAAATAGTGGTAAACCGGATGGGTTATCCCTGCCTTGACTTATACATGTTAACCCTCCTTTCTGAGTAAGAAACTAAAAGAAATAAACAATCCAGCTTATTTTGCCAAACTTACTGCACCTTAAATAAGGGGCATGTTTTTAAGATGCGATCATTTTGTATAGTAAACATTTCCATAGCTTATTTGAGCCTAAAATCAAAAGACAATGCAATAAAATGTGTTTCATCTTTCTTTCCTTTTAGTAACCAAGGAACAGCCCTGGGAACAATTAAAAGATGATTCTCTACCAATGGCTCACTGGCCAGTTGATCAGAGGACCATGGTAGCCCTAGTCTATAGACCATCTGACCCGCCTGCCCGTAGTAAACAGACAATGGGACCTCTGTAGCCTCTCCCTGCTCCTCCTTCAAGCAAGGAGGCAGCGAAGCCCGTTAGGCCCTTCCTCCCCTCCCTGCTAGGAGATTGTGAGGAGCCTGCTAGACCTCACTCCCCTAATCTTCCCTCTGCCTTTATTGAAGCGGACTCTGAAATGATCTTCCTGTAAGCACAGAATAATGCAGACCTAGAACATGAACACGAGTATGCTTTTCCTCTTGTGCTAATATTATTGGCCAAACTGTTCTCTAGGATATAATTCCTTAACAAATCTCTCTCAAAGACAAAAATAGGATCAGACTAAAACCACCAAGCAAACAAAGAAAAATACTAAATCCCAATTTTAAGCCAGTCTTTTGAGGGTGGGTCTCTTAATTCGAAAACATCCCCCCCACTCCAAAAAGCTCATTTACTACAAAACATGTCTATGAGGTTAAGACACCAGTTCCTCTCCCCCACCTCCCACCCTCAGGAGTTTAAGTGCTGGGGTTGTGTTAAAGCAAAGAGTAAATTCAGCAGCAAGCTTCCCTTAGGGAACACCACCGTACCTGGGGAAAGGATCCGTTCCCCAAACTCCCCCTCCTGTCCGAGTCTTCTCCCTGAGATGATGCCATCGATGGAGAGCTGGCAGAGTAGGCCGAGAAAAATGGATGGGTAAAAAAACTAGAAGTCTGTGACCTGGATGAGTGCACACTACTCGTGTCCATATCATCTTCTGGACCCGACGCACAGTGGCACAGCACAAGATCCACGAGCTCTTCTTTCTCACGACAGCTCTCTGTGGGGATGTTTCGAAGCAGCAGGTACTGGCGCAAATCTTTGATTTTCAGCTGCATTAACTGGGGGCGCTGGAATGCGGTTTCTTGCAGTAAGTGACAGGTACAGCAGCGGCGCAGGTTCTCTTGTAAAACCGAACATAGCGAGCAAAAATCCTGCTTGCATTCACGACATACGTGCTAAGGAAACAAACAGCAAGAAAGAAGTGGTGACAATGTGCAGGTGACGTTAGTTTTGCTCACCAAATTCTCTTTTTATGGTAGCCCCCAAATACAGAACCACCCCGCTCCCCCAACAGCAATGCCCAGTAAAGATATGCAAGACTGGCAGGAATACTCAAAATATTAGTTTGGGGTTTTTTTTTAATTCTTTAACCAGTTCCACCGTGATTCAGTCCTAATCTCTGGAAACAGCAAAAGGAGTAAAGTCACAAATTCCCACACACTTACTGCACACGATTTGTCCATATCTGCTATGATGTCACAAATTTTGACACATGCCTCGAGTACGTTGTGGGCAGCTTGCCTTCGGCACCTGAGAAGTTCATCAAAATTCTCTCTTCCACACCCTTGAAATGGGTTCTTTGGCTCATAAAATCCTGAATGCCAAGAAACCTACATAATTTGCTCTTAAATAAAACAAGCTGACTTTTACTGTTAATCATTTGTACTGTCTGCTAAAGCAACTCAGATGAAGCTTGGGTGGGCCTGGAGCAGATTGTGATGTCACCAACAATTGTTAAAGCTGCCCTGCCACTGGTTAATGCCCCATGATGTATTTACCGGCTTGAAAATGACTTCAGTGCACAGTCAACATTGTCTGCAAGTAACACTGCTTAATACTTCCCATGCACTAGCTGTAATGCAATTTTATTTACAAAGTCCCTTTAATGGACATCTCACTGTACAAAGTCTACAAGATTTACAGCAATGAAATAAGGAAGAGGGATCTGGCTGTGGACACTGGCCAGGAAAGCTCCAGCTTGTTTTACAATACCATACCATGGGTCTAATGGTCAACGGAAGCCAGTGAATGGAAAAGCACCCACCTCACCAAATGAAGGCTTAACCCAACTTTCCCGTTACCTTAAAACGGTCGTTGCATATCATGCTTTGATGACATACTACAGGAGAGGGTGCCCGAGTCACTACCTCTGTGCTGCAGCAGCTAGGCTAAGCAACAGGATGAAGACAGCACGTTAAAGCTCTAGAAATCTCATCTATCTAGCGCCGCAGGACCACTGCTGAATGTGACCCCGTTCTGACTTTGTTCTAAGTGGTGACCAGGCTGTTTGACAGCTCTGTTGGATGACCATCCGATTCCTGCCTCTTTTTTGCCACTTTTTTTTATAAATTCTTTTGGCCTATTATTTCTCCTGCTGCTTATCGGTTCACTCTCTTCTTGGTGGGGAATGGACCTGTTATGAACTGGCATATGCAACAATGCTATAGACTGAGTTGAGGCATCAGGCCAATTTTAAAAAGGAACATATACTTAAGGTTGAATAGACTGGACTTGGACACACTTTCTCCCTTTTGTCCTAAGTACTGTAGTTTAATCCCTGCTCTTCAGAGTAGTACTTTTTAAAAATCCTGTAAATGGTAATGACCCACCACCTCTCTCCTTTCTTAAATATATAGTTTTAGAAAGACCAATAAGATCAGATTGCATGTGTCTTGCATCAATTTTGCCAGAAAAGTTAAACAAGAGCCGTCATAAAAAAAAAAATAGTTTCCTTGAGTCATCAGATTGATTTTTTATAGCATTTTCACAGTTGGTCTTTACAGCATATACCTGTGCCATGTGGCTCCCACAGGTATTGGTAATAGGCAGGCAATAATCCCTAATGAACAGCGTATCTATTTATAGATAATGCTCTATCCGTGAGGGACTGCTGCTGCTGCTATAAATCATACTTTGTGTCACAAAGTGTTCCATTGTAGTTTCAGAGCAGAAAGACTTGGAAGAACTGGGAGCTGAAATTTTACATGCCAGAACTCTGCGAGGATGCAGATCTATGGCTGCAAACTATAGTCCTTCATCAAGCACGTCCCTCAACCTTGTTCCATGGCCATGCAAAAACCTTCAATAATTCAAAATCTCCTGAGCCTTGTCACTAGCAGGGAGAGAAGGAGAGCACCGTGCTATGCAGCAGGGTCCCAGAAGGAGTTACAGAAAGTCAGCAGGTGACAGGAATTCCCCAAGGGTGTCAGACGTGAAGGGCCCATTCATTGGTTGGCAGTAGAAACTAGGAGGGGCTCTACGGCTGAGATAACAGGAAAAGGTTCACACTTTTTATATGCAGGCCTACAGATGGCAAGTCTATGTAAAATATAATATAAACATTTATCTAAAATCTATAAATGGAAGTACATGCTATTTCTTCAAGTCAATACTTAGTTCCTCTACAAACTGACCCCTTTTACTGCACCAACATAAGACTTATCCACATGAGTCCTTTCTCTAGACATCCACCTGGACTCTCTCAAGCTCATGCATCACACCACCTTTGGACAATTCTTCTGTTGCTCCAATAAAAAAAAAATTGTCACAGCCAGCAAAGAATCCAATTTCAACATGGCTACTAATGCTCAGTAAGACTTGTGTTTTACCATTTGAACTAGCTGCATTTTGTCCTGATCTTACTTCACAGCAATTCAAGAATAGGTTTCACATTTTTAAGCAATGCAACTGAGCTCAGAACTTAAAAAAAAAAAAAAAAAAGGCATCTATTTCAAAACTCACTCTGCAGCTGTAATAGGCGTGGACCATTTCCCATGCACTGGTGCCATTGCCACCCTGCAAGTCTTCAGTGTTACACTGTCTGTTTCTACTGTTTTAGTGCCTCGACTTCTCAGCAACAACTCCTTCTGTCCCTCGCATATGTAACATGAAAAAAGTGTTTCTGGAGGCCCTTTGGGTTCCGTTTCCTTTTCTCCTCTGCGTACTCACCTTCTTCCTGAAGATGGAGAAAGCCAGACCACACGCCTTGCAGACGATATTCGCACCTCCCGAGGCCGCAGGTGGATAGGCAGAAAAATCAGTACTGGGAGCAAACCTGAACGGGCCGGCGCCTCCCCCAAAGCCAGACTGCTGGCCGCGGACCGCGCCGGTGCCCATCACTTCATTCAGCAGACCACAACATGAAGCCCACATGGAGGAGGCCCCCGCCTGCAACACACACAAGGCCGATAATTAGATGCCGTTCTCCCCAGAGGAGAGGGAAGAGCTCAGTCAGGGCTTTCACTAAACTGTTTTCCCACCGCACTAGCATTCTCACATGCACGCACAGTTACCTCGTTTCATTTCTTGTGTGTCTCCTCTTATTGAGCAGCTCATAACTAAGCAGTATTATTTTGAAACAATGAGATTTTTCTAAAGTTTAAAAAAGTTGTTTTAAATTTAAAATCCCAAACTGCTGCTGAATTTACATTTAAATTATAAACTTTTCCTTCAAAAAAAACAAAACAAAAAACAAAACACAGTTAAGTCTAAAACAATTGAAAAAAGAAAAAAAAAAAAACAACAAAGTCTAAACTGATGACCTTCTAAAACACTTCAATAAAATGTACTGAACCCACAGACTTCTATGACAGTTGTGGAATGGAGGCTAATTTGGAAGTCAGGCTCCACACTTATGCAAACTACAATCACATACAGTGGTTTCACATTCTTTGGTTGTCTGAATGTACAGTTTATATTTATGTAAAAATGTTTTGGTGGCACTGGCAAAGAATTATTTTGCTCTCACAAATCTCCATTTTACCTCCTGGGAAGCTGAAAGTCTGTAGAAATGTTCACAAGTCCTAGTGAAGGAAGTATCCACAGTCCTTGCAGCTTTTTCACGCCAGTAATTTCCTGGGTCTGGTGTTAGACTCAGTGGTAGGGATTGTAGAGCTGAGCAGTCTGGACTGATGAGCCGAACTGCTGCTTAACGCTGTCTGTTAAGAGTAACCTGAAACATTCTGCTGCAGGGGTATTGTTATTGTATTCCTAACCCCTCATTCCCAAATTCCCAGCTCCCCCCCAGATGGGAAGCTTAACTGTCCAAATTAGTCCGAGGGACAGACAGCTGGGACCCTGATCAAAAGCTTGTTCAATAAAGCAAAAGAATCAAAAGGAATGCATCAAAATATTCTGAAAAGCGCAGGATTTATGGTTTTTTGCAGTTGAACTTCTCCAGTCACAGGGCACTAAATGAATTCTTAAGATCTGACCAACTACAGAATATCATTCCAATATTTATAAAACTGAAGCTAACCAAGGGTGCATCAGAAAAATAAACACACAGGGCCAAGAGTCATTGCTCCAAAGTCTAAGTGGATGCCTCAGGCAATGGTAAATAAATGGACTTACCCAAGGACCGTCAATGAGATAAGCAGGATTAGAAGCCAGGTCTTGTGGTTCCTAGACTGTTATTCTAACCACAGGGATACCTGCTCTCTTCCACTGTCAAAGTGACAAGCACAGGCCCACATTCTCTAATAACCCAAACGTTTTATCCTTGGACTTTGTGTTGTACTGGCTGGCTCCAACTATGCTGTGGTCTTTTTTGGCCAATGTTATTAGGTTTACTAACGCATCTAAAAATTAAATGGAAGGTTATAGCAATAAGGCTGGATAAGTGAACTAAATATTTGTTTCACTTATATCACAGATTGCGTTATCAAAGACTAAAAAATAATTTTAAAGTCTTGTGATGGGTTGGCCTTGTAATTTAGGCCACAGCACTGAGTGCTGTAATATTATAAGGGTTCCAGGTTTGGATCCCCTCCCCATTAGGATCAGACCTGACAGTGATCTCTGGCTATGGGAGAGAGAGAGAGTGCTACTGCAATGACCTCTGCTGGCCACCTTATGGGAGGTAACACATCCTCAGCATGTTGTGCAGGAGAAAAAATTTGAAGAAAGGTAATAATACAAAATGTCATGCTGTGTTAATGCTATGCTTTCCAGAAAAGGCCAACTCATGGTTGTATGCAATAGGAAGGCAATTAATCTGAACAGGAAAGAGCACAAATTACTCAGCCAATGGTTCCACTTTAAAGCTCTGATTTTAATTGGCACACGATTAGAATTTTTAGTTGTTCAAAATCTCAGTTTTCCACAGAATGCCCAGTACATCTCCTGTTCTTAGAAACATGATGGCAGGAAGACCAAATGGGCCCTTTTGTCAGCTCATCCACATCCAGCTTAGCTGTACGATCCCTACCACTCCCCTCAGAGATCCTGTGCTTGCCCCATGCTTTCTTCCATTCAGATACTGTCCTCGTCTGCATGATCTGAACTGGGTTCCATGCATCCACCACCCTCTCTGTAATGAAATACTTTTAGATTACGCCTCAGTCTGCTGCTTTTCACCCTCATCCCATAACCTCTTGTTCCTGAGTCTCCTTTATCTTTGCACTGCAAAACTGTTTCCTTGCACCTTTTTTTTTTTTTTTTTTTAAATGGACGTTGATGGGGGTTCTCTTTTCAAAAGATTTTCTCCAATTCCATACCTACAGCAAGATTACAAAATCAGGGCCTGAAATCAAATTAGATCCAATTACATTCTCCTGCAGCTAAGTGGATTGAGTGCTTCTCCTGAGTGTGAAACACTCACATTTCTTAGAGAAATGAAAGTGTAGTGCGCTCAGAGATCATGAATTAAAAGTTCCTAGCAACAGTTTAGTATAAAGGTAAGACTGTATATGCAAAATGTAAGACTATTACTGAGAGTTTCACCTCAAACATTTCAGGGGACAAGATTCTAAGATACATTTGCTTCTTTTCCAGGATGGTTGCATCAGAGATAAGTTTTAGCTATAATAGTAGAAGTTACTGGACAGCAGCTTTTCCAGTTGTATTGATCATTTTAAATTGTTACAACTATGCAAGAAGCCAAAAAAAGCAGATTATACACCTAAATCTGAATTTTCTAGACAGAAAAATTAGTTTTACTATTCAGATAAGTAGTTAGAATAGTAGATTTAAGGGATAAGATTTATAAGTACCCTAACCGCCAGCAAATCCAGTGACCTCCAGCACCTGCAATAACTGATTCCTGACTAGTATAAGCCTCCACATGTAGTGCTTTCCACCAAGCTAGTCCATGGAGAAATGCATTCAGAAAAACTGCAGACAACAGTCTAGCACAACATTAATACCAAACATTACTTGGTTCATCCAATAAGCAGTCATTAAGTACCCCTTACAAACATGTGGTCTCCAATACATGCTCTTATTACTGTGCTAGTTCTGTTGTGCATCTATTTGCAAACACAAACGTGCCACACAGAAATATCCAAAGAAATGCAAGAAACTAAATAAAACTCTGAAGTTTTAGTAGTGGAAACAAAATGTTTTATTTCATTCACCATAAAACCATGCCTCTCTGGAAATATCAGGACTCAGCAGTCATTACACATATGAAAAAAGCGACTAAGTGGGACTGCGTAGCAAACGCCTTTCATCTTCTAGGTCAACAGGTCAAATTCAACAAAAGGTCTATGACAACTACAGACAATCAGTATCTGAAAGCTGGTTTGTGTTCCGGTCAGGTTCTAGAAATGCCCATTCTTCCCCTATATTGAAGGCCATGGTTCATCTGGCCAACCACATTAGCAATGCTGTTTGGCAGGCAACACGCTCCTCATATTGACCAGGTTGGTAAAGCAGATTGGTAATGGCAAGGTGCTGTCAGGAAGGGCCATAGGAACCTGAAGGGCCGGATATTTGGGTAACAGTCAAGCTAGTGTTTTCCCAGCCCAGCAGCAGCAAGGAGTGCACCTTTGCAGCTAATAAATCTAAAGGCAATTTTAGACGTAAAGAAGGATCAGAGCTCGGACAACACCCCCCAGTATCCACGCTTCTGACGTCATTGTACTTAAACGTGCTCCAGGAAATGTGCTTTTGGCATGCAAACTTCCACTGTGACACCTTGCAATGGAGGAGGAGTACATCAGGGGGCCTGGCTGCAAGATAAGGGCAGAACGGTTTATACGGGCGACTATCATGGCAGGGGGGGGGGTCAGATAACTGTGGCACAGGTCCCTGCAGAGCGATGCCATCACCTTCCCCTCCCAGGCAGCCCCAAGAACCCCCCCGGACTTGCCTTCCTAAGGCCAGTGCTGATCTTCGGGAACGTGCAAACTAAGCCCACCTTCAGGACAGTAGCGGATCGTCTTCTCAGGGAGCTGAAACGAGTCGCGGGGACGAAAAACTGAAGGGCAAAACGGTGCCAGCGGCCCGGGCCGGCAGAGAGAGAAAAAGCTCCGAGCAGCACGGCAACTCCTGTCAGGAGCGGGTCACCCCTTCCCCCGAGCAGGAATCCAGGAGGTCACCGTGCAGAGACACACGGCGGAAAAACGAGAGGGCACCGGAGGCTTTTACCTTCATGACCGCCTCCGAGACGCGCCGCTCCAGCGGGCGACCATCGGCCACGGCCTTCAACGCTCCATCGCGACGTCCCGCGTCACCAAGCCTCGACGAATCGCACCGCTGCTTGACTGGCAGCACAACAACCAGTGGAGAGGCGCGTTCTAGAAACTTGCCCAATCGGCGTTTGGCTGGCTCGCTCGCTCGCTCCCTCCACCCCGCCCCAGCTCATCAGACTTCCGCCCATGGAATAGGCGAATAAGGCCCCGGAGAGAAGCCGACACAGGCAAACAAGGCGTGGCTTGTTGCTGTGGTAACAGCTCTGGCCCCGCCCTAAACTGGACCTGTCATTAAGAATTGAAGAGCGGCGTTTGCTTTAGGGAAGTTGCCGGTTCCTTGTCAGATATGCAAAGTCTCTGCTGAGGTTAGCAACCTCTGGAACTGGGCAGAGGAAAGGGATGCGGCCCACTTTGCGTGTCCTTAGTATATTCTCAAGGCAGCAAGTCAGAAAGGCTTAAGAACATGCCATACTGGGTCAGACCAAGGGTCCATCAAGCCCAGCATCCTGTCTCCAACAGTGGCCAATCCAGGCCATAAGAACCTGGCAAGTACCCAAACACTAAGTCTATTCCATGTTACCGTTGCTAGTAATAGCAGTGGCTATTTTCTAAGTCAGTGGTTCTCAACCTTTTTCCCATCGTGACACACCTGACAGGCCACACTCACATGTGTGGAGGAAAGGAGGAGCAGGGGTGATATGATTCAAACTTTCAGATACTTGAAAGGTTTCAATGATCCAAAGACAATGACAAACCTTTTCCGTTGCAAAAAAAATCAGCAGAACCAGGGGTCACGATTTAAAACTCCAGGGAGGAAGACTCAGAACCAATGTCAGGAAGTATTTCTTCACGGAGAGGGTGGTGGATGCCTGGAATGCCCTTCCGGAGGAAGTGGAGAAGACCAAAACTGTGAAGGATTTCAAAGGGACATGGGATAAACACTGTGGATCCATAAAGTCTAGAGGATGTGAATGAAGAGAAGAGGCAAGGGGTGGCTTGCTTGCGGGAATGACAGCTACTACCTGGAGATTAATATCCTTATTCAATAAATATACACACAGTTAATGCGACTCCAATATTGCTCTATGCTTCAACGGCAAGAGGAAATGTGGAAAAAAGGATTTGCATCCACAAAAAAGCAGGGGAGTAGCTTGCTTGTTACGGCGGTTACTACCCCAAATTAAATAAGCCTGATACTTCACTTTCAATGCACATCCAGCATACCTCTCTCCTTCAACGGCAGGGAAAATGAAGAAAAGATGATTTATATTCAGCATCAATCAACAAGGAATGAATTACATAGTCTGGGTAAACAGATAAGCATAGGAGTAGCTGGCTTGTTACGGCGCTTACTACCCCCGAATCAATTAAGCCTGATACTTCACTTGCAATGCACATCCAACATAGCTCTCTGCTTCAACGGCAGAGAGAATGAAGAAAAGATGATTTATATCAGCATCAACCAACAAGGAATGAATTACATAGTCTGGGTTAACAAGTAAGCATGGGTGTAGCTTGCTTGTTACGGTGGCTACTACCCCAAATCAATTAAGCATGATACTTGACTTGGAATAAGTATCCAGCGCAGCTCACTGCTTCAGCAACAGAGGGAATTAAGTAAAGAGGATTTTTATTCAGACAACCAACAATGGCTGAATTGCACATGCAGGGTAAACAAACGGGAGTAGCTTGCTTATTACGGCGGTTACTACTTCACTTAGATGCAGCTCCAGCACTGCTGTCTGCATCGATGGTGGGGGTGGAAGGGAATTGGAACCAAAAAGTTACCAATAAGGGCCCTGACCTCAGTGGTCAGAGTAACAGATTATGAAAACAAATAGGTGTGAGGCTTGCTGGGCAGACTGGATGGGCTGTTTGGTCTTCTTCTGCCGTCACTTCTATGTTTCTATATGTGACACACTGCTCATTACGATTCACGGCGGAAATAAAAAATAAAGGTCCGGTAATTATTTTTATTGTTTAAAATGACACAAGGAAAAGATACGTATTCTGTCTGAACAGAAATTGCATTAATAGTAAACATCCCACACCAAAACAGCACTAATTTCCAGCACTTAAACAGTAACCACCTTACCTAAGAAAAGGCAACACTGAAATATTACACCAGGCCTTAAGACACCAATACATCTCCTATTAGGAAAACGGACCAAGGCAGGCTGCTATAGAGCCCTACAGAGAAACTACACGCCAGCAGAAGACCTCACCTAAATCACATGTGTGACCCTCACCTAACAAAGAATAAAGAGACCAAAACACATAACTAGAATCATGCAGAAAAAAACTGAATTGGAAACCACAACAAGCCAGAGTCTCTGTATGCAGTGTAATAAAGGAAAAAAGAAACATCACCCATCCTTATAAAACAAATCAAGAAAAATAAAATCAGTAGCAGTAAAACCATACTAACAAAAAGAACAGATTATTTCAAAACAGCTGATGAGTGGCATATCCAATAATTAAAAACTCATATAAAAAATTTCTAGATGCCAATAAAATATTTCAAAATAGCAGCCACAAAGACCCAGTAATGAAAAATAAGGATACAAAATTTTTTTTGCTCTGCATACCTGGAAACGTTTCATATCCAGGTGTCCTGAGATTGTTTTGAATTAGCAGGAGGAGGGGTGGTTTGCTTGGAACTTTCTCTTCTCTCTCAGTCACATACCAGCGCTCTCTCTCACACTGGCTCTCAATTACACACCTATACACACATGCTCTCAGTCACTCACATATACACATGCTTTTTCTCTCACTTATATAGGCTCTTAATTACACATTTACACACATGCTGTCTATCTTTTCACGCTTACACACACAGGCTTTCAGTCACACACATACATGCTGTCTTTTTCTCTCACACATGCTTATAAACATGTCCTCTCTCTCTCTCATTTATACACAGGCTCTCAATCACATACTCACATGCTCCCTCACCTAAACCATTTCTCAATCACACACAGACACACATGCTCTCTCTCTTACTTATACACACAGGCTCTTAATCATACATACACAAGATCTCTCTCACACACAAAGGATCTCAATCATACACACATACTCTTTCACACAAACAGGTTTTCAATCACAAACTTACACATACAGGTCCCCAGTCGTAAACTTACATTCATGCTCTTTCTCTCACAGGCAGGCTCTCAATCACAGACATACATGCTAGCTCACTCACACACACAGGATCTCAAACACACATGCTTGCTCATTCACTCTCTCTCTCCCCCCCCCCCCCCTGGAACTAGCGGCAGCAGCAGCCTCCTCCCAACCCTAATCTCCTTCGTTTTCATCCCTCGCGGAGGAGGAGTCCCATCGGCCGCGGGGGTTGACGCTCCTCTTCATTTTCCTCTGAGCCGTGCTGCTCATCCCTTAGGCCGCGCCTCTCTTCTGATCTTTGGGCCGATTCTGACCACACTAGCATGGTCTCTTCTTCCCGCGCACGCACCCGATGCTTACCACTTCCTCTTCCGGGCTGCGGGGGGGGGGGGGGGTGCGGGAAGAAGAGACCATGCCGATGCCACCGACTCCAGCTGTCCTGCCGCATTCCGCCCGGGGTGAAAGCATTTTAAGCCCGGGCGGAGGAGGACCAGGGAGCAGCTGGGTCAGCGGGGGACCGGGAAGTGTGGCGACACACCTGCGTGTTCTTGACGACACACTGGTGTGTCGCGACACACCGGTTGAGAACCACTGTTCTAAGTCAACTTAATTAATAGCAGGTAATGGACTTCTCCTCCAAGAACTTATCCAATCCTTTTCTAAACACAGCTATACTAACTGCACTAACCACATCTTCTGGCAACAAATTCCAGAGTTTAATTGTGCATTGAGTAAAAAAGAACTTTCTCCAATTAGTTTTAAATGTGCCACATGCTAACTTCATGGAGTGCCCACTAGTCTTTCTATTATCCGACAGAGTAAATAACCGATTCACATCTACCCGTTCTAGACCTCTCATGATTTTAGGACTTTTCAGCTTCTCCAAGCTGAAAAGTCCTAACCTCTTTAGTCTTTCCTCATAGGGGAGATGTTCCATTCCCCTTATCATTTTGGTCGCCCTTCTCTGTACCTTCTCCATCGCAATTATATCTTTTTTTGAGATGTGGCGACCAGAATTGTACACAGTATTCAAGGTGCGGTCTCACCATGGAGCGATACAGAGGCATTATGACATTTTCCGTTTTATTCACCATTCCCTTTCTAATAATTCCCAACATTCTGTTTGCTTTTTTGACTGCCGCAGCACACTGATCCGACGATTTCAATGTGTTATCTACTATGACGTGTAAAGAAAAATGTTTAGCAAAGGACAACAGGAAAAACAGATTTCCACTATATAGAGATGGCCCTAATAAATTTTATTATCACAGACACCTAGATCTCTTTCTTAGGTTGTAGCTCCTAATATGGAACCCAACATTGTGTAATTATAGCATGGGTTATTTTTCCCTATATGCATCACCTTGCACTTATCCACATTAAATTTCATCCGCCATTTTGATGCCCAGTTTTCCAATCTCACAAGGTCTTTCTGCAAGGGCTTGCCCATAAGCTGGTTGGCTCACAGCCAAATTAAAATATCCTCTCAAATGCTTTCGTGGGCTGGTTCCATAGAAAAGAATGGTAAAAGTACAATATGGGCCAAATGGATGCAGTGGCATAGAAGAGTCTCTAGTCTAGTGCCTGGGGACCTACATTGTGTTGCCTCACCTTTGCCCCCCACCCTCCTTGCAAAAATGCTGAAGGTCACAGAAACATTTCAAATAACACCCTCTTCTCACCTACCTGCATGTGGTTGAAAAACAAAATACAAAAAGGAGCCCCTAGCCAGTCCCTACAGCAGTGATGGCGAACTCCAGTCTACCAGTGCCAAACAAGTTAGGTTTTTAGGATATCTACAATGAATATGCAGGAGAAAGATCTGCAAGCACTGCCTCCATTGTATGCAAATCTTATGCATATTCATTGTGAATATTCTGAAAATCTGGCCTGTTTGTAGCACTCGGGGATTGGCGTTCACCATCACTGCCCTACAGTCTGGCGCACAGGGGCTCTGACTTCCAGTGCCCCCTCTCCTCACTATGCCACTGAATGGATGCAAATAACCAAGACAAAACTTCCAGGGAACCAGAGCAGTATACAGGGATCTAAGCCTTCCTAAAACAACCTGGATACTGCAAGAATTGACTATCAGGAAACTCCCATGGTGTGGGACTGGAGGAATGTAGAGGCTTCCAAGATTACTGCCAAACAACCAACCAATGTGATTTTCAAGAGGCCAGGCCAGGCAGCAGGAATACAACAGTGCCCTTTACTGCAGTTGTGTAGGATTTAACAGAAAACACAGGTTCCCTACCTTCAGAGGCAAACAGGGATATTCAGCTTCAAACAATATAAACAGGTTGCCTTATAACAGGTTATCTGATTACAAAATACCTCACCGTTACAATGGCAAATACATTTACTTCCAAGTTCAAGACTTCACATGTCTCATATGGGTTCTCACAACTTGGTGACCCAGCCTTCGAATTGCTGGTAAAATATCTTCCTGGAGTCCCAGCAAGGACAAATTCAGTTCCTCAGGGGGCAGGATTGCAAGTTCAGGCTTTCAGACAGCCAACAAACCCTTCTGAACTTACTTAGTCTTAGTTCATCAGAGCCACTCAGCAACTCACAGGCAAAGCACCAGCTTCCCACCCAGTAATAATTTTCTAAAAAAAAAAAAAAAGGTAACAGGTCTAGGCCAATGGCAGCTTCCACTTCCACTTTTTCCCCGGTTCTTTCCTCATGAACTACACTCATCAGGCAAGTTGTTCTTGTCTGTATCCGTCTCCTCCATTGCCAACTCCTGACTTCGCATTCCACCTTGCTTCGCCTTATGCATGGAATAGACTTCTTGAGTGGGTGCAGCATGTTCTCGCTCTGGCCATATTCAAGTCCAGTCTAAAAACTCACCATTTTGAGGCTGCTTTTAAATCCTAAATACTTCTCTACAATAAATACTTTCCCACAGGCTCTTGTTTATCATGCCTATTTGTCTTGACTAGACTGTAAGCTCCATGGAGTATTTTACATATACCTGTACAGCACTGCATATGTCTACTAGTGCTTACAAATTATAAGTAGTGACAGGGGTTGCAAGCGTGGACCCTTAGGTCAAGAGGGAGTTGGTGCCACCTGCAGGTCCCCACCGTCAGCAGGCGAAGCTAACTGAAGCAGAGGCCCAACTGGAGCTTCACCAATACCAGCCCTCGTTCCCCTTAGATTAAGCCTTCAGATGCCGGAGCCACCTGGACAGACGCAGGCCTCTGTGGAAGTGAAGATCCATCACGTAGAAGAGGTTGCAGGCCAGCACGGAGAAAGCGGAGTTAGGACAAGCAGCAGCTGAACGAAGTCAGGTTCAGGCTGTGGTCAGAGACAGGTGAAGTTCACTCAGTTTCTATGTTCAGGCAGTGGTCAGGACAGGTGGAGATTAAGCGGCATCGAGGTCCAATCCTGGGTAAAGCCAAAGTCCAATCCAAAGTCAGAAATCTGATCCGAGGTCAAGCTAGAAGTTCAATCTAAGGATACAAAGGACAGAGAGGAAGACGAGGGACCACAGGAGCAAGACAAGGTACCGCAGACAGACGGGAGGAAGACGGACCATAAGGACAAGAACTCAAGACAAAGACAAGTCAACAGAACCGGGTTCAAGATACAGGTACTCAGGAACACAGCAGGAACAGGAACCAGGAACAGAAATTCAGAATCAAGAAGAGATGACCTTTTGCCGAGTCATTGAAGGGTCCTCCAGGAAGGCCTTAAATACTGAGCAGGCTATGATGTCATCAGGATGCGCCTCTGCCCAATTCTCGCCACTGGCCCTTTAAATTTGCCAGCAGTTAGCGCGCACACGCCCTAAGGGAAACACGGCCAGGAATGGCGGAGTCTTGCCGAGAGTGATGAAGAGTGTGCTATCGAGGCCTGCTGCTGCATCAGGAGGAGGAGGCCGGGCCTGGGGCACTGGAGGACTCTGCGGGTGGAGGTAAGAATGGTGGTCCGCAGTACAGATGTGTGGGCCAGCAAATGCAACAGTACCCCCTCCTCTAAACCTCCCCTCCCCCCCGAGGGTTTTGATTTCTTGGGGTGCATGGCGTGAAATTCCTTCAAGAGTTTCTTATCTAATATATTGGAGGTGTGCTCCCATGTATTTTCTTCCGGGCCATATCCTTCCCATGATATAAGGTACACCCATCTCTTGACTCGTCATCCGACATCCAGGATTTCTTTTACTTGATAGGTGACATCTTCAGGTAGCTTCCTGGAGGGCCAAGTGAGGACGAGAGGTTTGAGCAGTGAAACGTGGAATACATTGTGGATTCCTAGGGAAGCTGGTAAGCGCAACTGCTAGGTTACTGGACTCAACTGGCGGATGATCGGGAAGGGCCCGATGTATGGGGGGCATCCGGAGTCGAATGTGGCGGGTGCTGAGCCAGACCTCGTCCCCAGGCTTAAATTGTGACACAGACCTATGGTATGCATCCGTAGTTTCTTAGACCCTCTCAGCTGCTTTCAGAAGCATTTCCTTAGTATGAGTCCAGAGTTCTTGGAGCTCCTGAGCAGTCAAAGGGATAGGCAATGGGGTGGCGGCTGTCTCCCATAAACAATTTGGAGGGGAACATTTCTCAGAGGAAGATTGTGCCCTTAATGACCACACAATCATAACTAAAGATACATAAGGGGGATCTGAGGAGTGCATACAATCCAAAACATTTGAAATTAAGCAGATTTCTTTTAAGCAAACACAAAAGGGCACTGGCTTTCTAACCCATTATCAGACATAGGCCCTTTGTATTCTAAAGTTTTACAGTCACCTCTGTCAAACCTCTCCCCCCTTTCCCCGTACTGTGTTGTAATGGCACGTGCAGACAGGCCTTGCTGGCTCAGTACTATTTACAGCCAGTATAACTGCACCGTTTCCTCACTGCCCTGATTAACAGGCCAATACAGTACAGTGCGCTCCACCGGAGCGCACTGTACTGTATTGGCCTGTTAACTGCACCGTTTCCTCACTGCACCGTTTCCTCACTGTACCGTTTCCTCACTGCCCTGATTAACAGGCCAATACAGTACAGTGCGCTCCACCGGAGCGCACTCAACCCGCGGTTGGACGTGCGTTATTGACGCGCTAGCTTTACCCCTTATTCAGTAAGGTGTAATAGCGTGTCGAAAACGCGCGTCCAACCCCCCCCCCCCCCGAAACTAATAGTGCCTGCAACATGCAAATGCATATTGATGGCCCTATTAGTTATTCCCACGCAATTCAGAAAGTAAAATGTGCAGCCAAGCCACACATTTTACTTTCAGAAATTAGCGCCTACCCAAAGGTAGTATCATGGCGATATTAAGTCGGAGGTCCCAAAATTGTAAAAAATAATTAAAAATAAAAAAATTTAAAAATCAGCCCGTGGCTCGCGGGTTGAAAACCAGACCCTCAATTTTGCAGGCGTCCGGTTTCCGAACCCGTGGCTGTCAGCGGGTCCGAGAACAGCCGCCGCTCCTGTCAAAAAGGAGGCGCTAGGGACGCGCTAGTGTCCCTAGCGCCTCCTTTTACCGCGGGCCCTAATTAGCATAATTGTATTTACTGTATCACGCGCACAGGACACTGGCCTGTGCGTGTGCCAGGAGAGCGGGTGCTCGCCCGCGTTTCTTTCTGTATTGGCCTGAAAGGGAGCATAGCTCTTGAAAGCCAGTCACAGATATATTAACTTAGCCATATAAAAAGGTGTCGCCTACAGCATCTTGGCTGCCCTTTCTACATGATGAAGTGCCCTAGCACAGCAGCCACTATACTGTGTTCAAGAAAGTAAAAAAAAAGTCTGAACCATTTCCATGAACGCTGATTAAATGCTTTCTCAGGTAAACTCAAATGGAAGGAGAGTGACATCTAGTGGCTACTTACTTTAAACACAAGCAGGCCGAATCAGTAAAAGTCACGGGAGAGCGGGCGAGCGCACAGGCCACTCTCCTGTGTGCTTCATTCAGTATTTAAATGAGGGCCCGAGGTAAAAAGAGGCGCTAGGGACACTAGTGTGTCCCTAGCGCCTCTTTTTTGACAGGAGCGACGGCTGTCAGCGAGTTTGACAGCTGACGCTCAATTTTGACAGCTGACGCTCAATTTTGTTCTCAAATCCACTGACAGCCACAGGTTCGGAAACCGGACGCCAGCAAAATTGAGCGTTCGGTTTTCAACCCGCGAGTCGTGGGCTGATTTAAAAATTTTTTATTTTTAATTATTTTTTACTTTTGGGACCTCCGACTTAATATCGCCATGATATTAAGTCGGAGGGTGCACAGAAAAGCAGGTCTTTTCTGTACACTTTCCTGGTGCCGGCAGAAATTAACGCCTACCTTTGGGTAGGCGCTAATTTCTGAAAGTAAAATGTGCGGCTTGGCTGCACATTTTACTTATTGAATCGCGCGGGAATAACTAATAGGGCCATCAACATGCATTTGCATGTTGCGGACGCTATTAGTTTCGGGGGGGGGGGGGGTGTTGGATGCGTGTTTTCGGCCTGAAAGTTTTCTAAGCAACCACCTTTCTCAGAGAGACCGCGTTATCTATCCCCCTGTTTTCTGCTTTTCTTCTTCATCATCATCATTTGTACTCGTATTTATTTGATTTATATTCTGCCTTTTCAGACACTTCAAAGCAGATTACATTCAGGTACTATAGATATAGTTTCTTGTTTTTACTCCTTTCCAGCCGGTGTTCAAGGCATGAAACAGACTCAGTTTGGGCCAAGCATCAACCACTGACAATACTTAGTGTATCTTTAAATTCTGTCAGTCAAAGAAATCTGTTTCTGTTTGTTGCTCATTTCTTATTGGATAAATTACTTACCTGAAAATTTTGTTTTCCTTAGTGTAGACAGATGGACTCAGGACCAATGGGATATGCTCCTGTGCCGGAGTCAGATTTCAAGGCTGACATCACCCTAGTTACACCCCTGCAATGAACTCAGCCCTTCGGTATTCTCTTCAAAAGCTACAGTGGACATACTACTGAAAAAAAACTTGTTTAAAAATGGATAACCGTAACTGTGCTCAACCAAACATAAACACTGAACCCCAGTAAGATTATAGATGCCCTGATTTAGGGACTGGATGACGGCTTACCAGTAATCTCCTGGAATCGATATTCACTCCACAGGCGAATCCTTGGCACTGTTCTTGGGCAGCTGAGGGCGGGATGCTGAATCCATCTGGCTACATTAAGGAAAACAAAATTATCAGGTAAGTAATTTCTCCATTTCCTAGCATGTAGCCAGATGGTCCACCCTGCTTCATTCCACCGTGAAGGAGAAACAGGCAGTCCGTCTTTCGTACCGGTTCTGAAACTTCCAGATACTGCACCAAAAGCCTACTGACATTGAAATGAAGAAGGAGGCGGTATTCTTCCGCATCCTTGTGCTTATCTAGGGATGGTAATGAAATGGACTGATTCAAACGAAACTCTGAGACTACCTTGGGCAAGAAAGATAGAACGGTACGAAGCTGTAATGCTCTTGGAGTCATCCGGAGGAACGGTTCCCGACACAATGCCTATAGTTCAGAGATGCGACGTGCCGAGCATATAGCCACCAGGAACACCGTTTCAAGGTTAATAAACGAAAGACTGTGCAGCGGCCAAAAGGACGGCCCTGCCAAAAACTCCAATACTAGATTAAGATTCCATCATAGGGATGGCCGGAGGTGCTTCAGCCCTTTCAGAAAATGGCCATGTCCGGATGCGCCAACAGGCGAATTCCGTGCACCTCACGCCTGAAACAGGAAAGAGCCGCTACCTGTACCTTCAAGGAGTTTAGGGTAAAACCTTTACTCAAGTCGTCCTGCAAAAATTCCAGAATTAGTGGGGTTTTGACTGTCCGAGGGGAAACCTTGCGTTCCTCATACCAGGCCTCAAATACTCTCCAGACCCGCACATATGCTAGGGATGTAGGAAACTTCTGGGTGTGGAGAAGGGTGGCAATTATTGCCGCTGAATATCCTCGCTTCATCAGGCGAGCCCTCTCAAAGGCCAGACCGTAAGATAGAATCGATTCTGATCCTCGTGAAGGACTCTAGAGGGATCACAATGCACACAAAAGATTAGTTGTTAGCCTACACATTTTATCCCATTTGCCATAATCACTTCTTACGGTTCTGTCCTCCCCTCTGGTCCTTGGGTGTGCCACTCTTGCCATTTATGAGTGGCACAAGAGGGAAATGATATGTGTGCCTGAGCTTGAGACCAACATGGAGACAGCAACTGACCCAGAATCCTCTGCTATCTTAGCCTTTCTGGCTATGTGAACTTCAGATGTCTTACTGAGCCTGACCTGGAGGAATTCCAAGGACACCTGGACAGCAGTTGAAGCTGGCGACACTTTGTGATACCTACCGTATTTTTCGCTCCATAAGACGCACTTTTTTTCCCCCAAAGGTGGGGGGAAAATGTATGTGCGTCTTATGGAGCGAATATAAAAAAAAAACCAACAAAATCTAACAAACACCCCGCCCCCCCCGACTCCCCCAAGACCTGCCGACTTAATTTCCTACAACCCCCCCCCCCAAGACCTGACAAATTAATTTCCTGCACCCCCCCACCCTCCTGACCCCCCCAAGACCTGCCAAACGTCCCTGGTGGTCCAGCGGGGGTCCGGGAATGATTTCCTGGGCGTGGGCCGTCGGCTGCCAGTAAACAAAATGGCGCCGACGGCCCTATGCCCTCACTATGTCACTGAGACCGACCGCTGCTATTGGTCGGTCTCAGTGACATAGTGAGGGCATAGGGCCGTCGGCGCCATTTTGTTTACTGGCAGCCGACGGCCCTATGCCCTCACTATGTCACTGAGACCGATCGCTGCTATTGGTCGGTCTCAGTGACATAGTGAGGGCATAGGGCCGTCGGCGCCATTTTGTTTACTGGCAGCCGACGGCCCTATGCCCTCACTATGTCACTGAGACCGATCGCTGCTATTGGTCGGTCTCAGTGACATAGTGAGGGCATAGGGCCGTCGGCTGCCAGTAAACAAAATGGCGCCGACGGCCCTATGCCCTCACTATGTCACTGAGACCGACCAATAGCAGCGGTCGGTCTCAGTGACATAGTGAGGGCATAGGGCCGTCGGCGCCATTTTGTTTACTGGCAGCCGACGGCTCACGCCCAGGAGATCGTTCCCGGACCCCCGCTGGACCACCAGGGACGTTTGGCAGGTCTTGGGGGGGGTCAGGAGGGTGGGGGGTTGCAGGAAATTAATTCGGCAGGTCTTGGGGGGGTCAGGAGGGTGGGGGGTTGCAGGAAATTAATTCAGCAGGTCTTGGGGGGGTCAGGGGGGTGGAGGTTGTTAATTTAAAGGGTTGGGATGGGGGGGGGGTTTTGGGGGTTCCCACAGAAAGAAAAATTTTCTGATCTGGGGAGTGGACCGAAATGGCCCTCCCCAGACCCGAAAACAAAATGGGGAGAAAAAAAAAAACTATGCACTCCCCTAATTTGCTCCATAAGACGCCCAGACGCAGAGCCGGTTTAGCACAATTTTTTTTTTTTTAAATTTTCCCCCTCTGAATCCTAGGTGCGTCTTATGGTCAGGTGCGTCTTATGGAGCGAAAAATACGGTAATTATAGGGTCACAAACGGTTGGAACATCAGGCTGGACTGTCACTACAGGGGCACCATTAACAGGGACATCTGTAAACACAGCCTAAGATGTGATAATTGCCCTGACCAGCAAGATTCTAACAGAACACAGGACTATCTAAAGAGTGATGGTAAATGAGCCCCACCTTGGAGAAATATTCAGGGTAGTTTAGGGATAATCTATCATGCTGTTGACATGACAATCTATGTAAATGATTCTCTGGGTAGTCACGCACTGTTAGAATTTCTAACCTTGTGGAGGAGAAGGAGTGAAGAAAAGCCCGTGGGAGTTCTGGAGACGCTGGATCTTATTGACTTTACCTGGAATTACAATATTTTGAAGCCAGAGAGGGTGAGAATTTGCCTTGCCCCGCCGGGCAGGATCACTTCCGCGTCTGACGTCATCCAGTGGGGACTATAAAATCGTCCCGCCCACGGTGCTTAGTTGAGGAGAAGGAGTGAAGAAAAGCCCGTGGGAGTTCTGGAGACGCTGGATCTTATTGACTTTACCTGGAATTACAATATTTTGAAGCCGGAGAGGGTGAGAATTTGCCTTGCCCCCGCCGGGCAGGATCACTTCGCGTCTGATGTCATCCAGTGGGGACTATAAAATCGTCCCGCCCACGGTGCTTAGTTGAGGAGAAGGAGTGAAGAAAAGCCCGTGGGAGTTCTGGAGACACTGGATCTTATTGACTTTACCTGGAATTACAATATTTTGAAGCCGGAGAGGGTGAGAATTTGCCTTGCCCCACCGGGTAGGATCACTTCCGCGTCTGACGTCATCCAGTGGGGACTATAAAATCGTCCCACCCACGGCGCGCAGTCGACGTTGGCGCGCGTCGCCCAAGCCGCGCGCGCCCCTTAGGCGCGCGCGGCTTTGTCCGGCTGGCTTCTTCACACCTCTCCTTATGTAAGTAAACCAAGGTTTGTTTTTTTTTATCTAGTACCTCCTTCTCCTCCATCTCTGAGGCAGTATCCAACAACTAACTGTATTGAAAGTGCTGTTAAATTCTCAATTGATACAATATATAGTACTATAAATGCCGCATACTAAGAGGAAAGGACGCCTGAGGGAGATGGCAGCTGCAACTCCCTCGACATCCTCAACTCAAAGAAAAATTGAGACATTTTTCAGATTAGCTTCAGAAAATACTCCCGAGAGAAGCGCTGCAAGCCATCCGGAGGAGCCCGGATTAGACCTGCCTGCTTCGCCAATATCATTAAGTCCGGGAGCTCCGGCAACTCCAACCCCACCCTGTCAGAATATGTTGCAAACCAAGTCACCGCTTGCTAATACTCCTACTGGACTGTTGGAAGAATCTTCCAATACATCTTCAGTAGAGAGGGAAGAACCATCCTTGAAGGGAGGATTGGATGGACAACCCAGTACACTTGAAGAAATGATGAATTCTGGGTTGATAGACTCATCTGCAATATCTCCCATGAAGAATTTACAGAAACCTTCTGTGATAACACTAGACTCAGACTGGACTGCTATTGTTACACTAGAAAATGCTATTTCAAAATTAACTACCATTACTTTACAGATGAATCATCGTGTTGAGCTAAACGAGGAAAAAGTAAAGAAATATAATGAGAAATTGGTAGACGTTGAGCAAAAGGTGTCTCAAATACAAAAGATACAAGTTAATCTAATACAGGGGGGGAAATTACATACTAGTAATCAAGAAAGATTAGAAAATGAGATGAGGTACCTGAATTTAAGGGTCATAAATTTTCCATTAATTAGATTCTCATCTTTACAAGATCAGTTTAGGAAGTATATGTTAGAAATTTTACAAATTCCATCTGAAGCTTCTCCTCCCATTTCTAAAATATACTTCATAAAATCAACTAATCTATTGGAGGAACAGACATCACCCTTGGATATTTCTCAGATATTAGAATCCTCTAGTGAAGAAGTGGTAGAAAGAAAAGGGACGGTTTTGGTTAAATTCGTATTTCCCTCTGATAGGGATAATGTTCTAAGACTGTTCTTTAGAAATAGACTAATGAAATTCCATGACCATCAGATTTGGATTTTCCCTGACATCACAAGAGCGACACAAATGAGACGAAAGCAATTTCTAGATATGAAAGCACTTGCTGAACAAGTGGGTGCTCACTTGTTAATTAGATATCCATGCAAATGCTTAGTAAATTATGAAAACAATAGATACATATATTTTGAGCCAGAAGATTTAAAATCTTTTCTAGAAGCAAAAAAGCTATTGGGAAATAAAGCAGAGTGAGATTTTAGTTGTTGATCTTGAATGTTACACTTTCATTTTCTTTGCATAATATAAGTTTCTTAAAGTAAGCTCCTTTTTGAATAAGGGATATTTGTCTTAATTTCATGGTAACTAAGATATCTTGTCTAAGCATTAGTTTGTTTTTCTTCTGTAAAGATTAGAAGATTGATGATGAAAATTGTCTATGATATGGATATCTGTATTATTAATGACTGTGTATGTCATAAATATATATAAATCAATAAAATATTTAAAAAAAAAAAAAGTTTTTACTGCTTTTCTGTGCACTTTCCCAGTGCTAGAAGAAATTAGCGCCGACCTTTGGGTCGGCGCTAATTTCTGAAAGCAAAATGTGCGGCTTGGCTGCACATTTTACTTTCTGTATCCCGCGCACATACCTAATAGGGCCATCAACATGCATTTGCATGTTGAGGGCGCTATTAGGTGCCACGGGTTGGACGCGCGTTTTCCTCCCCTTACTGAATAAGGGGTAAGGGAAAACGCGCGTCCAATAGCAGGCTAACAGTGCGCTCCATCGGAGCGCACTGTACTGTATCGGCCTTGAGTTAGCATCAGGATTCGTATGGATGGGATTCGCTCTCTGTTCCTAAACTACTCTGCCACTCCAGCGCTATCTGGAACTCTTACTACCCTTCGGGGTCTCTAACGGGGTACCCACTCCTCGGGGGCCTCTCTGCTTCTTTCAGGTACTATCAGGAAACCGGTACTCGCTCCTCGAGGGCCCATGTTCCCTGTGTCACTGCCTGCAACCTCTACCCTTCTACTTGGAAGAACCAACTTACAGTTACCATCAGTGAGTACAGAAACCATCTCTCTCCACAGTACTGCTTCACTGGAATCAGGTATTCGCTCCTCGAGGGTCTGCCCTCCGCTCCAGTACCAGACCTCTCGACTAGTGGAATCTCTGTTACTACTAAGTGAGTACAACGCTACAGAGTCTCTCTGCTCCAAGGGATCAGGTACTCGCTCCTCGAGGGCCTGCTCTCCCTGTCTCGAAGCTTCTCCTATTTCTACATTGGGACTCTAAATGTTAATCTTATTGTGTGCTCATAACTCTCAGTCTTTTTCCACTACAGCACTGCCTTGCAGAGGATCCGCTGTTCAGGCCTTCAAAGAAGAGGGTCTTCAGGCATCTGGGGTCCCAATGTAGTTCAGAAGCCAATGTCTTGAATTCAATGGCGAAGTCTGGTAAAGGTCTTGAATGTTGGTATATAAAAAAACATAAATAAATAAATAAATAAATAAATTACCTTGTTTTAGATGAACCAAAGTTGATCCTGCTGTCGAGTACCGGGCAAGGTCATCGAATACTGATTTGAACAGTTCAAGAAACCGGGCAAGATCATTCAGGATAGGGTCATTGCGCTCCCACAGCGGTGAGGCCCAAGCCAGCGCTCTTCCGTCCAGATACGAAAGGATTTGGTGGTCTTGGCATACACTGTAGGAAAATGGATAGGTTGCATGGAAAAGTGCATGCAACATTGATTGATAAATCCTCTACATTTCCAAACTTCACCCGAGAAGCGTGTTGGAGCAGATAGAGGCACTGAGGTCTTGACCGTCACTTCTGGCGGTGTAACTTCTTTACCTGCGGTAGTCAGTGTATTCATCTGTGCGTGTAACTGGTTAAAGGTAACAGTCAGATTATCCAACATATTCTGTTGTTCGGAGATTCGCTGGGCCAGGCCAGGAATGGCCTGCAAGGCAGTGAGCTGAGCCGAATCCATGGAGTTAGCAATCTGTTATGGTTTTGAGGTGTTGGAGTGAATTCTTGGGTACTGCGGTGATGGCCACTCCCACAGGGAGGAGCCCCGTGAGTAACCGCAGTACTAGGCTAGACTCTATACATGCAGACACAGAGAATTCATATTTATTATACAGCTTGGTGGTACTGCCCAGGGGCAGCAGCAGTGAGGTAATCCAGTAGAAGTAGACCAGGGGTCCTCAGCAGAGGAGACCAGTCCCACGCTCAGATAATTGGTAGCTGCACAAGGTAGTAGAGAAGTCCCGGATGCAGACTCGCAGCACTGAAGCTGAAGGTGAGACAGACTGACAAGGTTAGTTATTCACTGAAGTAAATAGCTGTATTGATGAAGATCCTGGCAGGCAGAAGTTGTTCAGTGGCAGGCACCAGATTAGGGAGAGCAGGCCCTCGAGGAGCGAGTACCTGGTATCCCAAGATAGGTACCTGAAGTAGAGCAGAAGGGCCCCCGAGGAGCGGGTAACCAGGTTAGTGAAGAAATACCCCGAAGGGCAGAGAGAGTTTCCTGTGGCAGCTGGGAAGCGGCAGAGCAGCTTAGACCGGAGGCAATCCAATCCTTGCTAACTCAGATTGTTAGCAAACAAAGGGCAGGCTAAATACCCAGATGTCATGACATCACTCGGAGGGGACGCCCCTGAGGTTCCCGCCATGATGTGGATAAAGATGTGGGTGGTGTGCGCGCGCGCACTCTAGGAGGCCCTCAGGAAATCCATGGCAAACACCGTCACCATTGCCGTTCCGGGGACGCCGGAGAGAGCGGCATGAAGACGCGGCAGCAGCCATCTTCCCAAGGCTTGAGGAAAGAGAAGGAAGAAAGTTGAGACATAGAGGTCGAAGCCGTCTGAGACCGACGGATGCAACACCCCCATCCGATCCAGGGCTGGTCGCCTGATCCTCCTCCCCATTGCTTCCTCTGACGGAATCACCGGGAGTCCCTGGGCTCGAGGAGATCAATCATCCTCCTGACTGTCACTTTCTTCCTGCCTGAGAGGCTCTCCAGACCCACTGCGGAGTCTGGCACAGGGCTCTGAGACCATGTGGGCCTCCTACTGGCCTCGGTCTTCCCAAAGGACCCCTCACCACCGGGCACACAATTGTGGCATAAAGCTGCTGAATTAAAATGACCCTGAATCAAACCGCAGGAACGGCACCTTTTCCGATGCTGGGAACCTGCAGCTGGCACCATCTTGCCTGCACATGGTCGGGCCTGCTAAGAGCCGTGCAATCATGGCATGTGGACAAAGAGAGGGACACTGCTAAGTGCAGCCTTCAGCTCCTGGAGCAGCCCGCCATTACTCACCGCCGAAAAACCACTTCCTTCCCAGCCCGGGCTTGCCCTGAAACAGCAAGGAATGGCCCCAATGCTAACCACTGCAAATTTCTGTTTTTTCTTTTCTTAAAGAAATAGCAGCCCCAGGACAGGAAAAGTCCAACAGGATAAAAAACAAGATACTTCCCTGCTGCTGGTCACTCTTCTGGGAAGAAGCCTTAAGGAAATCAAAGGGAACCAGGACCCCTGACTGTCAGACTCCTGGATCTGCTGCAGGTCAAACTGCCCAGGGATCATCAACCCCCGCTTGCCCGGTTCAACCTGAGGGATGGCCCACAAAGCAACCTAACACCTCAGGGAATGTCTCCCAGCTTCTCGCTTCTTCTTTCTTTTCCTCAATATTTTTTATTTTTCTTAAACTCCAGATTACACGTTTGTACCTCTTCCATCTGCTGAGACAGAGAAATACTGGCACTCTTGGTTGTGTAGCAGTGCCTCAAAGTTTTTGGTTCTCTGCCCCCATCTGCTGGTAGGCATGCAAAACCCACTTGTCTGGACTGATCTGGGGTATACAATACAAGGTTCCACATTAGGAGTCACCACACAGGAAAAGGATCTAGGTGTCATCGTTGAAAATACATTGAAATCTTCTGTTCAGTGTGCAGCAGCCGCCAAGAAAGCAAACAGAACGCTAGGGATTATTAGGAAAGGAATGGAAAATAAAACAGAGAATATCATAATGTCTTTGTATCGCTCCATGGTGCGATCTTATCTTAAGTATTGTGTGCAATTCTAGTCACCACATCTCAAAAAAGATATAGCAGAATTAGAAAAGGTACAGAGAAAGGTGACCAAAATGATAAAGGGGATGGGACAAATCTCCTGTGAAGAAAGGCTAAAGAGGTTAGGACTTTTCAGTTTGGAGAAGAGACGCCTGAAGGGGTCTATAAAATAATGAGTGGAATAGAACGAGTAAACGTTACAGCTGTTTACTCTTTTGAAAAATACAAAGGCCAGTGGATACACAATGAAGTTACTGGGTAATACATTTAAAATTAATAAGAGAAAATATGTTTTTACTTAACACATAATTAAACTCTAGAATTTGGTGCCAGGGGATGTGGTGAAAGCTATTAGTGTAGCTGCATTTAAAAAAGGTTTGGACAAGTTCCTGGAGGAAAAGTCCATTAACCATTATTAAGGGAGACTTGCAGGAATTCCTGGGATAAGCAGCTTGGTATCTATCTACCCCTTGGTATTCTGCCAGGTATTTGTGACCTGGATTGCCCACTGCTGGAAACAGGATACTGGAATTGATAGACTTTAATGTGACCCAGTATGGCAAGTCATGTTCTATTTCTGTATCTTTCTGCCACATTTTCTACACCTCTGATTGCATCTTTTGGTACTTGAGGATCTTCTTTCTCTTCCACAGAATAGTCACTTGGTACTGATACTTCTACAAGTATTCTTGTGCTTGTCTCTTTTACTACAATGTCAGGGTTTTGTGCATCAACCTTTTTATTAGTTGGAATAGGAATGTCCCAGGTGATCATAACTTCTTCATTCTTTACAACTGTTTCAGGGTTATTGACCCAGTGCTTCTCCCAGTGCTATTTTCCCTAGTGTTTACAGTTCAATAACACGATAGTGCAAAAGTGTATTGTTAGTGTTTACAGTTTCCAGTGGATGAGCTTTGCTACTTTATTATGTCTTTCTGTTTAGAACTCTCCTTCCCCCAGCTAGTTAATCCATCACATTCAGCAGCTCAGGATCCCTTAGTAGTTCATCCTCATTTAACTGGCTAGTCCTGACCTGGACAGATGAACCTGCTAGGCTGCAGGAGATATGGGACCAAGTGGTAGCATCACAGTCAAACCTACAAGCTGATCAAAGGCAGCAGTTTTATTCTTTCTGGCAAGATCAAATATGAAAGGATGCAGGCTGTAAATGGTCTCCCATGCCCTCTGTGTGGCAACAGAAATAGAAAACAAACATAACTGCCAGTCCTGCACTCTGTAGGTGCAATCAAATTGAAATGCAGAAATAATTGCATTATTTCGATACGTCCAAGTGTTTTCATATACCCATACTTTATAATATAATTACCCTAACCAGGCATCACATATTGCATTCCGGCCTCCTCGACCATTTATTGCTCCAATAGCTGCAGGTCGGAACCACTCTCTTTGTTCCACACCGGATCTCTCCAAGCGACGGACCGCGACGCTGTGCTGTGATGCCTTCTTAGGCAGCAAGCCGATTCTGATTGACTGTGCCGCAACACGTGACCAGAAGTGCGCGCTTTCAGTGGTATCGCTGCTGGTCCTGAAGACTTGTGGAAAGCAGTGAGGAACCCGTTTGCAAGCTGGATCGGAGGAAAGGAATTGGCCGCCCGTCCGCTCGCCCCCGGGCCCCGTCATGGCTAGTGTCCATGAGAGCCTGTACTTTAACCCAATGATGACGAATGGGGTGGTGCACGCCAATGTGTTTGGCATCAAGGACTGGGTCACCCCGTACAAGATTTCCGTGCTGGTACTGCTCCGAGACATGACCAAGTGCCCCCAAATCAGCCTGATGGAGAAGAGGCGGCTGAATAAGCTAATCCTGCCCCTGCTTCAGGTCCGGAGCGTGCTGCTTGCTTCTTTTCTTTGCTGGATCGTTCACGCCATCATTTAGGTTTATCACCTCTCAGCTGGTCGCATGCATTTCCCATCACCCGATATTTATGTAACCTGTAGAAGCTGATCCTTGCACGTGTTTCAGGAGGCGAGGCTTATGCGTGCGGCATAAGCATGGAGAACTTGACCTACGGTTTCATATGTATCTGCACTGGGGACACTGTGGGATTGTTAAAAATGGGATTTTGAAAAGTCAGACGTTTGTTTATAGCTATGTTACCATTGCCGGTATATGCAGTTTTGGAGGACTGGCTCACTCTGTTCGGCTAGTTCATGTTGATCTGATGCTGAGCCTTTTGCATATGCTTGCTGCTGTACCATAGTAAAAAAAAAAAAAAAAAAGTCAGTCGTTATTTGGGACAGCCTAGTCTTTCATATTTCAATTGAAAAAGTAATAGAACCTAGGAAAAGTCTACAAGAAATAGAAGACATAATAAATTTGATAGCAAATAACACTGGCAAAACATTTTAGAAATGTTCAGATTCTCACATTTGCCAATCTTAAGAGTGTTAAGTATGTTAATTTAGTGTTGTCAGACTTCAAAGGCTTCCAAGTTTACTACCCCTGTTGAATGTAACTTTGTCCTTCCTGTTTTTTACCAATGGTTTGTTACAGTTTCCCCCTTTCGATGTAAACCGATCTGATATGGTCCTCAACCATGAAGGTCGGTTTAGAAAAGTGTTAAATAAATAAAGGGAGTTTCATGCTGAAATACCCCATTTCACAAATGTTTTGATTTGACCATGTTTGTAGTTTAGTAGTTGACATCGAGGTGCTACCTAATAGTAACTTGATATGAAAGATAGAAGTGCAGAAAAAACTTTTTGGTCTGATTTATATATAGTCTTTATTTTCTTTTCAAACATCGGCTGCTCATTTTAGTACAATGAAAATTTCCCAACAAAATCCCCCAACATGGACCGTGTTTTGCCAGTCCGGCTGCCTCCGGGGGTGGGGGGGGGGGGGGGTTACTTTTAACACACAAGCATCTGTAATGCAAACACAGGTACAAATAGACCAAAATAACCAATACCATACCAACTAAATATATGTTTTAAAAAAAGATTTTTCTTGTGACACTATCCTGGGCACTTCAGAACCCTTGTACCCCAGATTAATGCTTGCATTGTACTTTGGTTGTTTTTTTTTTTAATAAGAAGCTTAAACATAAATTGTTATTGTGTTGTCAGATGTTGCCCAGCAATAATTTACAGCTTCAGTCTGAATTTTTAGGGAAGCTAGGGTGAGATAGTCAAAAGATCTGGAAAGCCCATCTGGCTGTCAGTCCCAATAACAGCCAGTGCCAGCTTTTTTTTTTTTTTCCCATAGCACTGTCCTACTATCACTGAAGGAAAAGAAGATAATTAGAGACACTGAACTAGTAGCAGGTCACCACTGTGACTGGCATCCCCCCCCCCCCCACAGGGGATCAGTCTTACCAGCAAATACCTATACACTATGACTAATAATTATCCAAACCCCTTACCATACTAGCAGTTCAAAACTAAACTGCAGGAGTATGCTGGAAGGTTTTGAATATCTTGTTCCCAAATAGCAGGAAAAGATCCTTTTGTAAAAACACCCTACGAGATGCCAAATTTTCCAGCTGCTTCAGATTATGAAAAAGGCTGCAACAGTGCCAGAACGCAGGTGGCTCCTCTTTGCTCCATACAGACAAAATTGTCTTTTTTTACCCAATAAGTAAGCCTTCTGGACCTTTAGCTTTGATTCCAGCACAATAATTTTATAAAGAGCTGTGAAACTTCAGTATTTGGGAAGAGGAGCATATCAGCATGAAACACCCCTATAAGTATGTGGGAACTGGATGTACAAGATGAAGGTTTCATAAACCTCTTGAGATCTTGTAGACCAGGCTGATGCTCTTAGTTACCAACTATCAAAATCTGTTTTGAGCCCCTTGTGTGCATTTTATGTAGAAAACACTTGTTGGAACATTTAGGCTCAATAATGGACTCTCAGATTTTTGGATGCATTTTTATGCTGTGCCCTGTTTCAGATTATGACTTCAGGAGATTTTTGCATGTGAATCCAATTATGTCCATTCAGCTTTTAACCCATATTTCATGTATCAGGGTCCTGATATGACGCTTTCACGGTTGATCAAGGCTGTTGATGAGTGCTGTCCCAGTTTGGCAAATTTAGTGAAAATAAGGTAGGATTTGATGATATTACTCTGTAGCTTACATTAAAGGGACACTGGGATGTTGGAGAAGTAGAGTCATTATGAATTTATAATAAACTAATAAAATGGAGTTTTATTTTTTTGGATGTCATCTGAACTTCATCACAGAACCTGTAATGGAAACCACTTCTCCATAAAAGGATAGTTCAAAGTTTGAGCTTTTAATTATGATTTGTGGGAAATTCTTGATTAAGGAGTCTCCTCTGCCCCTAATTATTTGTGTGATCTCGAGCAAGTTCCTTGATCAAACAATGCCTCAGTGTAATTGGGTAATACTATTCCTTCTCTCCTGACTTTTTTGGATGTCCATATGCCAGAAATGTGTAGTATCTACTAAAGACGTGACAGCATCCTGGAGACAAAACCATTACACTTTATCTGTTCTTTTCTGTGCTGTTATTCTTTGCCCTTGACTAAGACCACCACCTATGCCCCTGCCCCCTAACTCATACTTCCAATGCCATGAGGTCCTTTTTCATCTGCTCAGGCACAAGCCTGGCGGTATTATTGGTGCTCTCACAAATGAGCAGCTTTAGGTAGCTGGGTCAGAGAGCCTGATTAGTTTCACTAGGTCTTGATATAAATATATTCCCTGTACATACTAGGATCAGACCAGACCGCTGGGTTATGCCTCCCTTCCATGGAGTCAGAGAAAAAGCTGAAAGGCACCCCCTGATAACCTGGTGTGCCACCTGCGATCCTTCAGCATTTCTCTGACTCCAGCAGATGAAGGATGGCATAACCTGCGGTCTTGATCCTTGACAAAATTCTTGATTATTTTTTAAGTGAAGGGATTCTTTACCCTTAGTGCCTTTGACTAGATCAACTTGTAGTAAGTAGCAAAAAAAAAAAGAGAAATAAATCATATAATAGCAGGCAAGGCTGGGCTTCTGCCCTACGACCTTAATGCCCAGAGAATTTTGACACAGCCCGGTGAGTTGGGGGGATTTACCGGTGGGCCGGTCCCTCCCCCCATTCAATTCCAGAGACGTTTAATTTCTCTGGTGGGAGCTACTATTTGTTGATTAAGGCCAGGGACGTGCATTCCCCTGGTTGAGCAGCTCTGACAATAAATAAATAAATACTTTTAAAAGCAGAGCGAGCATACTGAAATCTCCTGGGTCTCCGGAGGGAGTGAATTTCTTCACCCAGCTGATTTTTTGTTCACTGCTCAGCGGGGATCACGGTGTGCAGCTTGTGGAGAGCCGGCAGCATGGCTCTCACGCGAAAGCCTCTGCTCCCGCTGTAGCCCCGGGGGCGAATGTCCTTCACAGGTGCCGATTACAGGAACAAGATTAGCTCTGCCGCGATCGCGTGGCTCAGGCAGGAATCAAACTGCTCAAAAGCAGCGGCTTGCCCCTGATAAACGCAGGAACGGCGGCCATTTTGCCCGACTCGGGTCTCGATACTGCTCAGGGGGAGAGGATTTCCTGCCGCTTTCTCTGTCTACGTTGAGCCCTGAAAGGCCTCGCGATTCGGGGCATGATTCTTCTCCTCCCCCTGCCTTGGGGGGCCCTTAAAGAGGCAGTACCCGTTTTCTTCGCAATTTATTTTATTACTGGCCAAAGCTCATATGGAAGCCGAGGCAGACTTAGATTTGCAGTATGCTTCTCCTGCAAAGATCCCTAGGCATGGGGAGGATCAGGGGGATCCTAGGACCCTTCTACGCCGTCCAGCCCCTGATGAGGGGGTACCAATGCTTTCCACTCCTCCTACATCCCCACTGCCGGACCCTTCACAGGTGGATACGAGCGATGACGTGGACAATTCCGCTCAGGTCGAAGGGGATGGCCCGCGGGTGATTCGGTTGTTTCCCTGGGAGGAGCTGGACCCTTTGATTCTGCATGTGGTAACGGAACTGGATATTCAGGCTCTGCAGCAGGTGGTGGATACTTCTTCAGGGGATCCTGTGTTGTTGGGTCTTTGGGCTCCTCCTAGAACATTTCCTTTTCATCCGATGCTATTACAGCGTATGACCCGGGAATGTGACGTACCTGAAGCCACCCTACAGGTTAGTAGGGCCATGGAAAAGCTTTACCCACTGCCGGACGAGTCCTTAGATCTTCTTAAGATCTCTAAGGTGGACGTGGCCATTTCAGCCATTGCCAAGTGCACAACAGTTCCGGTAATGGAGGGGCAGCTCTCAAGGATCTGCAGGATAGGAAGCTGGAGGTTCTCCTCAAGCGGATTTTTGAGGTGTTGGTAGCCCTCACGCCGAGTGCCGTCTGTAGTAGTCTCATGCAGAGAGCTACTCTTAGATGGGTTCAGCAATTACAACTCAGGAGCTGCCTCTGGCAGAGGCGGAACAGGCGGACCACATGGAGGCGGCAGTGGCTTATACAGCGGATGCTTTGTACGATCTTCTATGTACCTCTGCGCGCACGATATCTTCGGCAGTTTCGGCGAGGAGGCTTCTTTGGCTCCGTAATTGGCCGGCTGATGTCTCAGCTGGGTTCCTTCCCGTTTAAAGGAAAGCTGTTATTTGGGGATGATCTGGAGCAACTTATTAAGTCCTTAGGGGACAACAAGGTTTACAAGCTCCCGGAGGACAGGCCCAGATCTTCTCCCCCCTTTAGTGCGTCTCGGGGTTGTTTTCGTGGTCAGCACCGTTTTCGTACTGGTAGGGGTCGTCCTTTGCTCCTCGGCAAGGTCTCAGGCTTAAGCTCATTCCTTTCGCGGTAGACGGCCTCAGCTCGACGGGTCCTCCCATGGATTCTCCACCAACAAGGCTCCACAATGAAGGTGCGCCGGCCCATTCCTCCATTCCGTCTCTCCTTGTTTCAACACGGCTGTGGACAAGGTTTTCCTGCTTCGGGAGAGGATGGGCAAGCTGATGTCTCAGGTTCGACGTCTTTGGCCCTCCCTTTGCCCAAGGTATGGGACTATTTGCAAGTTCTTGGTTCTATGGCATCTACTCTGGAGTTGGTTCCCTGGGCGTTTGCTCATATGAGACCTTTGCAGAGGGCGTTGCTTTCCCGCTGGGACCCCAAGTCCAAGGACTTCCACTTGCCCTTACCCCTCATGGATCCAGCCAGGACCAGTCTAGAATGATGGTTGGTTTCCAATCACTTACAACAGGGGATGGACCTAGAGAATCCCCAGTGGATAATCGTGACAACGGATGCCAGCCTTTCCGGTTGGGGGGGGGGGGGGGGGACTGTCAGTCACGTTCAACGCAGGGTCGATGGACGGCTCAGGAGTCCAAGTGGTCCATAAATCAGTTGGAGACAAGGGCGGTTCGTCTAGCACTGTGCTATTTTCTCCTGCTAGTCCAGCATTGTTCGGTGAGGATTCTATCTGACAATCGGGCCAATACAGTAAGGACGCATAAGAAACAGTGCGGCAGGGCCGGGCACCCGCTCGTTTGCCGCGCGCATATTTTGATTCTGTAGAATATCCTGAAGGAAAAAATACCAGAGGCCTCAAAATGAATTAAGGCTCTGAAGAAAGAAGAAGAAGCTATGGTGAACTATGGCCTAGTTCTGCAAAGCAACATATGAACTATGGCCTAGTTTTGCAAAGCAAAACACACATTAGCAGAATCCAGGTGAAACGTCAACAAGTGAAGTCACAGGATGAGCATAAGATAAGAAGATGACAGGTCTGAGAAAGGGTATCTGTGAAGATAACAGATCTGAAAAAGGGTATCTGTGAAGAAAGTTTGTACATATGAAGTAAGATAAGATCAAACGGGAACAAAGAACAGCTGTATTTGCAGCAAGGTTAACTGAAATCTTGTGGTTTGGAGTAAATAGTAGTTATCAAGTAGCTTATTGAAAATGTATATAAAAAGAGTTTGCAAAAAGGAAAAATTAAGCAAATGTTCCAGACCATAGATGTGCTATGTACATTGTTGTAAGTATACCTTTGCTTCCTGCGTATACCATTGCTTATACTCAGTATAATAAATATATTATTGTGTGATTTAAGACTTAATCAGAGTTGTTATTACAAACAATTGGTGGATTGAATGCGGGCATTCGTCACATGTTTGCGGAAGCAACTTTGATTATTTCTTGGGAAGAGTAGAAGATTTACGTTCTCCTGGTGTGATCCCCTAGGGCCCAGCTTGATCAACTGGTCCAGGAGTGATCGGTAATTAAAGCCAGGAGTCCTGTGTAAATCGTGGTGATAGTTTTGAGAAAAGGCGCCTGAGGTTTTAACGCTGCAGCAATTGTTGTTTTTCTTGTATTTACTGTGTGGGTTGATATTAGCGTGTATATATTTTGTGTTCTTATTTTGTTTTGGTTACTATATACAGTTATATGTGCGTAGCCTAAGTAAACGACAGTTTAAAATGATTAACACACACCCAACCCCTAAAAGGGTCCCAGAAGGACAATTAGGAAAGCCTACCACGGTACGTACATTATATGTTAACAGTGATGATACATGTACGGCTGTCCAGCATGTAATTAATTTATTTCCATTTGAAAAAGACCTTATTAAGAAAACAAATGACAAATGGGGTAAATACTCTGCTAAAGATTCCTTTTCCTGGCCCATGGAAGGATCTTTGAAACTTAGTCATTTATTGCCATTGTTAACATTCCTACAAGATAATAAAAAGAAAAATAGTCTAAAGAAACACCTGCATGTCTGGAATTTATTTTCAGTGACAGGTGACTTATATACAGCTGATAAAGAAATAAAAAAGAAAAATAAGGTTATAGGTGAGATAGGATCAAAATCCCTAAATCCGCCCCCATATGTGACTACATGTCCCCTGCTGGAAGACAGTGATCACGAAATTTTAATGCCTATACCAGCAGGCTATGGTCCGTTGAAAGGTCCTGTACAAAAGCCTAAACCCTTATATCCGGACTTAGAACAAGCAGCTAAATTTGAACGGGAAGCTGCTGAGCTTTTCCCTGGAACAGATAACTTTAAAATTAAGGGATTAGTGCACCTGACACCTGCCGATGGCAAGGACTGTCAGCAATTACGGGTTAATGTGTTATCAGAAACCCCACAGAGTCGGTCAACAGAAACGGCTCAAGGGTCATCCTTGACACCAGAGATGATTAAAGAAAGGATTAAAACGAATGAGGAAGGTTCATATGGGGCTCCATGGTGGACCACTGTTAAGACAGAATTAGGCAATGCAAATATAAACACTCCTTGCCACCCGGAAGGGCCAGTAACTGAAGCACAGCTTTCAGAAATAAGGGAATTAGTCAACAAATATTGCAAGGAGTCAGAAGATTTGGAATTTATCCAAAAAGGTTTAGACATATGGTTAAAATGTATACAAGATTTAAACTCGCCACCTGCTAAGGGAGTAAGAAACAAGAAAGATAATGTGGAATTGAAAGAATTTCCTATCTTCTTAAGAGATAATGGGCAACAGCCACCCATTGCAGCTTATAAACCATATACACCAGTAGATATTAGTACGATTATACAAAAATTGCCTAGTATACATAAAGGAGCAAGGCTCTGGCTCGAGGCAATAGATACTAATACGGCCGGAACACATTTAGCCATAGGGGATTTTAAGGCGCTATGTGCAGCTTCCGGCATTAGTTTACCACAACTCTCAGCAGTAAGCGCACGTCCAAGGCTTCTCACCCATATTGCCGACGGAATTCCTTTCCAAGGCCAAGATAGGATAGATTTGGTAAATGCTTTAAATGTCCTGTATCCTACAAGTATAGATTTTACGGCCATCACTGCAACCAAATGGGATGGCTTAACTGATTTTGCAATGCACTTGACAAAATGTATGGACATGTATAAGGCACAAACTGGGCAGGATGCTGATATACAGCCAAACATCCCTGTATTTTTACATTTATTCTATGCTACTTTGCCTGCAAATATGCAGACTAATTTGAATAATGTTGTGGCACTTTCAACAAAAACATGGCCAGAGGTGAGAAACACTTTAATGCATTTCGCCTCAGTGCATTGCAAAATGATAAGAACTTCTAATAAAGAGCAACAGAAAATGGCTAGCAAATTAATGACATTACAGATAGCGGACTTAGAAGAGAAAAAGAATATGAAAACACAAAGAAATCAGGATACAGTAAACCTACAAGGCAGTGATATACAGGATTGTTATGTGATACAGGGTCCTCCGCGTACCCCGTATGAAGGAATATATCAGGGAGCATATCCCTCCTATATCCCCCGAGGTCGAGGGATGAGAAGGGGAAGGGGAGGAAGAGGTTTTGCACAAGGGATAATGAATAGACCGTCCCCTGATAGAAGAGCTCATGTGCAGTGCTGGAATTGCCAGTCATTTGGACACTATGCAACTGAATGCAGGCGATCAGGAGTCCCTGATCAACAAACATTTTTACAGACACCGCCGCCGCTTAACCAAACATTGCAGACATCACCGTTATCAGCACCAGCTCAGTTACAGGCTGGCCAACAGCCCTCACAATTCCCTGTGTGGGACCAAGGTAATTATTGACAGACTGCAGGGAATAGAGGAATGATCCAGGGAGATACTGTATTCTTACATAATTCAGAGCCATTTATTCAATTATTAGTAGGTCCTCAGCAGGTTCCAATGCAATTTTTGATTGATACAGGCGCTACATCATCTGTTATTTGTGTTAAACCAAGCGCTGTAAAAAGATCCATTGAAACAAACACCACTATTGGCTTTGATGTCAAGCCCAGTAAAAAACATTTAACTGAATTAACCCCAGTAGTAATTAACACTACACAAGGTAAAAGAGAAGCTTCAGTTAAATTCTTAATTGCTGAACATTGCCCTGTAAATTTACTAGGACGAGACCTACTTACTCAATTTGGATTAACTCTCACCTTTAAAATCCCAAAATCTAAAAGTCTCCTTTCCTTACTCACTTCAATAGGAAGTGAGGAGGAGAATGAAATCCCGGATGAATGGCAATGGGATCAACTACCTTTAGATTTGTGGAGCACTGAAGAGGCTCCTTATGGTAGAGCAAAAACAGCTCCAGCTTATCGAATTAAAACAGTACCATTTGAGCTGGGACCAAATGTGAGCCCTTATCCAGTAAAAGAAAAATTAATGGAACCTACTATGAAACATATTGCTAGATTGTTAAAACATGGTATTATTGAAGAATCACAGTCACCCTATAATACTCCTTTGTTCCCTGTGCCAAAAGGAGAAAATGATGTCAGAATTGTTCATGATTTACGTGCATTGAATGATATAGTGATTCCACAATATCCAGTTTGTGCTAATCCTCTGACATTATTACAAACACAGCCCATATATAAGTTCAACTCTGTCATTGATTTATCTAATGCATTCTTTGCAATTCCTTTACATACTGCTTCTCGTGATTTAACATCTTTTGTATTAGGCACAAAAGCTTATCGGTGGGCACGGATGCCCCAAGGTTTTACAGATAGCCCGACTGTATTTTCAAAACAATTGAACAAGGATCTAGAGCAGTTCAGAAGTGTTTTACCTAAATCAGTATCTTTATTTACATATGTTGATGACATATTGCTTTCTGCTGAAACTAAAATAGAATGTTGTGAATGGACATTTAAATTATTACAAAGGCTTGGTGAGGCAGGATATAAATGTAATCAACAGAAATGTGTATTAGCTAAGACTCAAGTAAATTTTCTAGGTCAAATAATATCCTCAACTACTAAACACATAACAAAGGACCTATTGTTAGAACTACAGAAACAGGAGTTTCCCCAGAATTTAAAGCAATTACGAGGTTTATTGGGAACTTTTAATTACTGTCGACAATGGATACCAAGTTATTCAGCGCGCATTTCTCCTCTACTGAGGCATTTACAGGTACCGGCTGGTACTGGGTCTTATGCGCAAATAAAATTGACTGAAGATGACGAAATGGTAATACAAGATGTATTACAGACTTTACTACAGGCTGAACCCTTAGGTACTGTAGACCCCAGGCTGAAAGTGCATATATGGGTCCGAGACATGGGAAACACATGGGCTGCTTTTGTAAATCAAGAAGATACACCGAAACAAGCAGTGGCATTTCTATCTGGATCCTATAGTCCAGTGGAAATGGCTCTACCTGAAATTCCAAAGTTATTAACTGCTATTGTCGCCGCTATTGGTAAATGGCGAGCTATGATGCCATATAGCTCGTTAATTTACACTGCGCTCATTCAATACATCATTTGCTAACGACTAGTCAGGCTGCATTGACAGCAACCAGATTTGGTAAATATCAAACAATATTGACTGGCCAAGATATAGTAACAGCACCTCTCACGAAAGCTCAGAATAAGTTACTAGATTGTTTTTTTCCTAGTAATGTACAGAGACAAATTGAAAGAAAAGACATCCCGGACCTTTTACTGACCCAGTTTGATCCCCTTGACAAGGGACTAATATGGTTTACAGATGGGGCACAGAAAGACCAGCAAGCAGCGTTTGCAGCATTAAGTGTTACACCCAGTTTAGATATTATTACCAAAATACAGTATCAAACAGGGAAAGGTGTAACAGCACAAGAAGCTGAACTCCTTGCTGTAATAGCAGCTTTGAAATCTTCAGGAATAAAAGAGCACTGCACGATCTATACTGATAGTTCATATGTAGTTAGTTCTCTACAATACCATTTATTGAAATGGAAAAGAAGGGGAATGATTACTGCCACGGGTCAGCCCTTACAACATATCAACAACTGGAAACAAATACTGAATTTATTATCGAAAAGGGAAGGGGTTGGTTCTAAAACTGCTATAGTATGGACGCCAGCACATACTGGACATATGAGCTTTGAGGCACAAGGAAATGACCTAGCAGATAAAGCTGCTACAGAAGTGCTTACCGTGAAACTAATGACTATGCAAACACGGTTTAGCTCAGAATTAATGCATACTCCATATCCCATGCCACTTGACATACTCCATGAACAACCTAGTGGTGAGGAATTACAGAAATGGGTGACAATTGGATGTTATAAAAAAGGGAAAGAATGGCTCCACCCTAATGGAAAAAAATGTCTGACAACATCAGAAGTGTTGCGATACTTCTTTGCATGGCATGCAACCATGCATCTGTCTGCCACTGCACTATTAGCAGGCATACAAAGTAATCATTGGAACCAGAATCTTTATGCTCTAGCTGTACAGATAATTCATAACTGTTTAGTCTGTTCTACTCATATAGCTCGTCGAGGCCCAGCTGTGAGTCCTGGTAACTTGCCTATCCCCCAGGGACCAGGTTTGGAATGGCACATTGATTACACTGATATGATTGAAGCAGTTAAAGGAAAACGGTATGTATTGGTATGGGTGGATAGCTTTTCACATTGGATAGAAGCTTTCCCATGTACAAAAGAAACAGCTCATGTAGTTATTGATACCTTTTTACATAGAATTTTACCAGCCCATGGATGTCCAATCAAAATTGTATCTGATAATGGGACACACTTTAATAATCAAATTATGAATGAATTACAAGAGATCTGTAATATTATCCATCGACGTGTGTCAGTCTATAAGCCAACCTCGAATGGTTTGGTAGAACGATATAACGGAATATTGAAAACAAAATTGAGGGTATTGCTAGCAGCATTAAATAAAAACAAAACAAACAAATTATATACCTGGTTGGATGTATTACCATTGGCCTTAATGAATATACGGAATACGCCAGGTACAATCCATGAGATTACTCCATTTCAATTACAGACAGGACGGATTATGAATCCGGTGAGAATAAGACAAACTGATACTCAAGTAGAGTATTGGAAAAAAGTTCAGCCCCTAGTAGCCATAGCAGCAGACCTCATACAGACTGAATCGAAAAAGGTTCCTAAACAATCTTTTTGCGCTTCCTTTTCAGTAGGTGATCAAGTACTACGAAAGAATTACACCCACAAGACTTGGAAGGATCCGATATACGTTGGACCTTTCACTATCACAGACCTCAGCCATACTGCTGCTAAACTATCTGAACATTCCACTTGGGTACATTTGTCGGATATACGGACATTTAATCCGATACTATAATTGGACTGTTGCATTATCTTTTCTCTCTGAAGTAGACTGACGACTGCAGGAAAAGAAAATGTTATGTTTACTAACCTGTTTATATGTACTAACGTATACATGGCCACTTGTTACTTCTTTCCCTCTCCAACAGGCCCCTGTTTCAGGTTTAACAAATTTGTGGGTACAGACAATACAAGAATTAGTAAAGACTCTTCCAGCAGATGTTACTGATTGTATTGTCTGCACTCCACATCAAAAAGCCCATTCACATGTCCCAGCCATTTCCTTTCCAGTTCCATTACACCATATTTTAGGATTTAAAGATAATGGACAACACAATATGACCATAGATCCATTAGCAGGACAAACATGGACACAATATTTGGGTAATGCCAAACCTCCCCCACTTACAGCTGATTTACCAAAAAATGGTTTTCTTTGCCTTAGTAATGTTACTTCCCCGAACCCTATTCCTTGCAACTATACTTACTCCACATACAATACAACATGGATTATTCGTAAGGGAACCATCTTACCCAGCACCCCTTTCACTGACATTGTAATAAGCTGTAATTGCACATTTTCACATATTACTGCATCTCCTCCACCAGGTTGCCTCCCATGTATAGCAAATCTGTCCAAGATTGTACATGTAGCCACCGACACCCAATATATACGCACTTTCAATTCTACATACACTGTCTGTCCACGTCTGTGTGACCTCTTCAACATAGCAGACAATAACTGTTCATCTGAAAATGACTTATCTTTGGTTCCTTGTAGTGTATTAGGAAAATATAAATCTCCTTTTGTTTATGGCCCTTATGACAATAGCAATGATACCGTAATACAAAACTTTGCAAATCTTTATGTTGGACATTATTGGTTGTGTGATGGAATAGTCTTCCTCAAACTCCCTGCATACTATGAATTTTGTGTGTTAGTTACATTTAACTATTTTTCTCGAATTATTCCATTAAATCACCCTATGCATACCCGCTCCCGAAGGAGTGTTCCCTCAGCTGTCCCTGAAGATCAAGCAATCCAACTCTCATTGGATTATATTAACTCAACCTACCCTTTAACTAAAACTAGATTAGATGCATTAAGCTATACCTCATGGTTACCATTTGCCCAACCTGCAGTTGCAGCTGAATTGGGAATGGCCATTCGGCGACTACAATCTGTCCTCCATGTAGTCACGCATGAATTAGAGATCGCCCTTAAAGCTCTTCAAGACACGGTAGATGAATTAACTACTGTTTCTACATATAATCGACATGGTCTGGACTATATATTGGCTGCCCAAGGAGGATTGTGTACGGTACTTAATAGCTCTGAATGTTGTACAGTAGTGGTTAATCGCTCTCATATAGTTTACAACGCAATGCAAAAGATACAAGAACTGGCTAGACTTCAAGTTAGCGATTTTGAGGGAGGAATCTCAGTAACTTGGTGGGATTCCATAACCTCCTGGTTTTCTAACTTATCTAGTCATTTGAAGGGGATAGTAGGAGTTTTTCTTGGATTACTAGTTTTAGGTATAATGTTATGTTTTTGTATTCCATGTATTTGTTCAGTATTACAATATTGTCGACCAAAGATGCCAACACCAAAACCAGTAACCAATATGATAGCGTATAGCAATATAAACTTGAGAACTACTAGAATGGTCCAAACCACAATCAGTACAGATGATAGCTGGGAAACGGAAAGTGAGAGCAGTTAAAAAAGGGAGGTCCTAGGGAGGTGTCCACAGATACAAAGAAGAAAACCCTAGTCTCTATGCTGTTCCCCTGTGTGAAGAATGAAGACACCTAATGTGAGCCAGAGTCAATCTGGCTCAAGGGAGGATTGTAGAATATCCTGAAGGAAAAAATACCAGAGGCCTCAAAATGAATTAAGGCTCTGAAGAAAGAAGAAGAAGCTATGGTGAACTATGGCCTAGTTCTGCAAAGCAACATATGAACTATGGCCTAGTTTTGCAAAGCAAAACACACATTAGCAGAATCCAGGTGAAACGTCAACAAGTGAAGTCACAGGATGAGCATAAGATAAGAAGATGACAGGTCTGAGAAAGGGTATCTGTGAAGATAACAGATCTGAAAAAGGGTATCTGTGAAGAAAGTTTGTACATATGAAGTAAGATAAGATCAAACGGGAACAAAGAACAGCTGTATTTGCAGCAAGGTTAACTGAAATCTTGTGGTTTGGAGTAAATAGTAGTTATCAAGTAGCTTATTGAAAATGTATATAAAAAGAGTTTGCAAAAAGGAAAAATTAAGCAAATGTTCCAGACCATAGATGTGCTATGTACATTGTTGTAAGTATACCTTTGCTTCCTGCGTATACCATTGCTTATACTCAGTATAATAAATATATTATTGTGTGATTTAAGACTTAATCAGAGTTGTTATTACAAACAATTCACATACCGCTCGATTCAGTATTCAAATTAGACGCAAATCCAAGTGGCATCCAAAGCGCGTCAATGAAGTGGTAGGCGTTCGCAATCCATTTACTGTATAGAGCGGTATGCAGCGCCTATACAGTATCCAGGGTGCGCTGGTACCTGTCATTTCATATGTCATTTGAAATGTCATTCCACCAGGTAATTGGATGGTTCTTTTCTACAGAGCCTGCTGCCTTGAGCGCCAGGCCGGACATCCAAGCCGTGACCTTGGACGTCCGGCCGGGCGCTCAAGGCAGCGGTGCCTCCAACCATGGACGCCTGGATACAGGCGGGAAGGTCCATGGACAGACGCTGCGACCTTGGACGTCCAAGGTTATGACGTCCGTTCATGGACCTTCCTGCCTGTAGGCCCCGCTGCCTTGAGCGCCCTGCCGGACGTCCAAGTTTCCCAGTACATACGTGGATAATCCACACTGTGGATTCTCTCTCTGGTGTACAGTTTGACTGGCAGCACATAAAAATTATTTAACAGTACATACATGGATCTGCAGCACTGTATTCTCAAGTTTGTATTCTCAACTCAGCTATGCGTTGTTATTTCAGCATCTACTACTGCCTTATTCTAGACGCAGGAGGAAGGCATCCTTAGAGACGTCCGTAGAGGCGTCTGTGTCTCCGCTGGACTCCGGAGCCTCAGGACGCCTAGTGGATGCCCATCTCTCCGGTGCCCGTAGAGGCGTCCATGTCCGGAGCCTCAGAGACGTACAGTTTAACCCGTAGCCTGGCACGGCTCCCATCTATCGCCAGGGACAGGGTAGGCGGTAAATATTCAGGTTAAAGATGCAGTAAATAAGCTGGTTAACAGGGCGATAATTTGGGCGCACGTTACTGTATCGGAGGGAATAGCTAATCCGATCATTAACATGTCATATACATGCGGGGGGCGGAAAGGGATACTCATCCTTTTCGGCAAGCGGTAAGGATGCGTAAAAGCCGATACTGAATCGCGGGTACGCCTTATGCATCCAAAATGTGCGTCCAAAGCGGGTTAAAAACCAGGTAACCACGGCCGCGCTTTACTGTATCGGCCCGAATGTGAGAACCGTGGCATACATAAATCATCAAGTGGGAACAAAGAGCTTGACTGGTGGCCGCTGAGGCGGACAAGTTGATGATCTGGACGGAACACAATCTGACCCGCTTGGCGGCGTCCCACATTGCCGTAAAGGACAACGCCCAGGCAGATTTTCTCAGTCGCCAATGGCTAGATCCCGGAAAGTGGGAGTTGTCCATGGAGGCGATGCGGCTCTTGATTCGCTGGTGGGGAGTCCCCCGGCTGGATTTGATGGAAACTCGACTGAATGCGATGGCAGCTCATTTCTTCAGTCGCAGAAGAGAGCACGGAGCGGAAGGGATGGATGCCTTGGTCCTTCCATGGCTTTCCTACATGCTCCTCTATGTGTTTCCTCCTTGGCCGTTGGTGGGGAAAGTCTTGAGGCGAATAGAGTCACACCGGGGGCCAGTTATTCTTGTAGCTCCGGAGTTCCTGCGGAGGCCGTGGTTCACAGACCTGATCAATTTGGCGGTAGACGGTCCCTTGCGTCTCTGTCACCTACCAAATTTGCTTCGACAGGGTCCAGTATTTTTCGATCAGGCGGCTCGCTTTTGTCTAGCGGCTTGGCTTATGAGAGGAGACAGTTGAGAAAGAAGGGTTATCCGGATGCCGTTATTTCTACTCTACTACGCGCGCAGAAGACCTCTACTTCGCTCATCTATGTCAGGGTATGGAAGGTTTTCGATTCCTGGTTAGTGAGTTGAAAGGGTCCTCGCACCATACCACTATTGTGCACATACTTGCGTTCTTGCACGAAGGCTTAAAGAAAGGACTGGTGTACAGCTCGCCCCAGGTTCAGGTAGCGGGGTTAGGATGTTTGAGAGATAAAGTTGATGGCACGTCCCTTGCAGGACATCCTGATGTGGTGCGTTTTTTGAATGGAGTCAAACATTTACACTCACCGGTGCGTGCAGTGTGTCCTTCATGGAGTTTGAATCTGGTTGTCCGAGGGCTCTGCGGTCCTCCCTTCGAGCCTATTAAGCGGGCTACGTTGAAAGATTTAACACTCAAGGTGACGTTCCTCATGGCTATTTGTTCGGCCAGGCAAATATCTGAGATTCAAGCGTTATCCTGCAGGGAACCGTTTTTGTGGATCTCGGACTCTGGGGTCTCGCTTAGGATGGTGCCTTCTTTTCTGCCAAAGGTGGTATCGGCATTTCACGTAAATCAGTCAGTTGAGTTACCGGCCTTTCCAGATTTGGATCGGAATTCTCCTCAGGCTCATGATTTGAGGAGACTGGACGTCCGCCGGATACTTCTTCGATACTTCGAAGTGACTAATGACTTTCGGTTGTCAGACCATCTTTTTGTCTTATGGAGCGGTCCTAAGAAAGGATGTAAGGCATCCAAGGCTACTGTTGCCCTATGGTTGAAGGACACTATTGCTTCGACATATATATGTCACAGGCTGCAAGTGCCAGATGGTCTTAAAGCTCATTTGATCAGATCTCAAGCAGCATCTTGGGCAGAAAGTCAGTGTTTCGCCGCAGGAGATTTGCAGAGTAACTACTTGGAAATCTTTGCACACGTTTGCTAAGCATTACCGTTTAGACGTCCGGGCTCCGGATGTTGATTTTTTTGGCAGCAGTGTGCTTCGAGCGGGACTCTCCGGGTCCCACCCCATTTAGGGCAGCTTGGGTACATCCCAGCGGTCTGGACTGATCCTGGTACATACAGGGAAAGGAAAACTGGTTCTTACCTGCTAATTTTCATTCCTGTAGTACCAAGGATCAGTCCAGATACCCGCCCAGGGGTATAGTGTTCCGGGGAGTCTGCTCAATTGATATTTTCTCTCTGCAGTGTTTAGAAGACTATGACGAGTTTAAACAGAACTTCTATATAGGATACTCTAAATCATACTCTTTTTCGTGTAAATAGTTCTCACAGGTTTTTGTTCAGATAAGTTCTCTTGATCTAGTCATTGGTTGTTTAAATTTACTTTTTCTGCTTTGATATTATACTGAAGGATCGCAGGTGGCACACCGGGTTATCAGGGGGTGCTTTTCAGCTTTTCTCTGACTCCATCTGCTGGAAGGGAGGCATAACCCAGCGGTCTTGGACTGATCCTTGGTACTACAGGAACGAAAATTAGCAGGTAAGAACCAATTTTCCTTTTTAATGCTTTTTTTTTGGTTGAAAGAGTTTTCCCATTCTATGTCCACGGCAAAGCTGTTTGGAAGGTAAGGCCTTATAATTCCTTCCTGTTCTAGTCTATTGAAGAGACATTGTACTTTAAATTTTTCTTTCTTTAGAATTAAACTAATGGCTGAAGGAGAACTGAAAGATATGGAGCAGTTTTTTGATGACCTTGGTGATTCGTTTACAGGGACAGAACCAGAAGTCCATAAAACAAGTGTGGTGGGTAGGTACTTATGTGTTCACTGTTTTATGTCTGGGATACGATAGTGATTAGAGTGAAGGAAAGATGATATTTATAAACTTATCATCATTTGGTAAAACGGGTTTCCCATTATATTTACTACCCTTATTATTCATTTTAACTTCTGTAACGCTACTAGATGTAGATGTTCAGGAGAGAAGATGTCTCTTCCTGCATATATATTATTTTGCTCTTGAAGTAGTCTTTCAGAAAACTTGCAGGGCCTCTCTGCTCAAACTCTGTATGCAAATGTGCGGAAACACCGGATGCCTAAATCATAAGAGATATATCAGGGTGTCCAACTGTAAATACCTCCATCACTCTTGTAGGGTATCCTCGTTGTATTGTGTGTAGTTGCATAATCCATTGTTCTTAGGCACACCAGTTATAAAATGCAGATAGACATCAAATACAGATTCATTGTGACAGTCCAAAATTCATGAGATGTAAGTAACAAATTTCTAAGAAAACATGCACACCAAACCGAAAGATACTAGACCAGATAAAATCAAACAGAGTTAAACGGTTGATATACGCCTAGGTCTAGTAGGGCTTCCAGATATGAGTGTAATGAGCAACATTCTCCTTCAGGAGGTAGATTATCTTTTCCATGGTTGTGACTTTCACCAGCAAAGCCTTCCTATGAGCCACACAATGTACAGATTTACAGAAAAAAACTTGTCATATGAGCAGCTTGCAACATTGCCCAATTGTCGTTCACGTACATTTTTCCAGTGCAGTGTATAGCAAGTCTGTTTCTACAGGGAAATCACTTTTTCGATTTACAGTCATTCTCCAGACTGGGTTGAATGGATTTTGTGTCTGGCTCTTAATTCTGTCCTTAAATTTGGATTAAATATATCCGACTGAATCTCTTGCTCTATGACAAATGCACTCTTTGCTTTTACTCTAGGCTTGTTTCTGCGTCATATGATCTTGGCATATAGCAAGCTGTCCTTCAGTCAGGTGTACAAGCTGTATACTGCGCTTCAGCACTATGTCCAGACTGAGAAGACCGCTCCGTCTGCTTCAGCTGCAGGAAACGAAGAGGCAGATATGGACTTGACAAACACTGAGGACACAGATGGAAGAATGGGAAAAGAAGAACTTGATCTTCCTTTGAGGTAACAATTTATGTAAAGTTTGCTCTAGCTGTAGGGCTGCCTTCCAGTAGACAATGTTGCATTGTACAGCGCATTTCATGTGCATGAGTAAATGGTTGTTGCAGCTGGAACCCATGTGATGTAGTTGTATTAGGTTAGGGACAGCGGATGTGAAGAATTTTTGGTAAATGAGCAGGGATAGGCTAGCCATCCCCTTCCTCTGCCCCCTCACCCAAAAAGTGGAACACTGTGAGCAGAAACTGATTAATAGCTTAGGACTCCTTGAAACAAAGAAACTTGAACTGCCCATGTCTGTACCACACAGTATAAAAGCTTTGTTCCCAGCCCCAGTTAATTGGAAGCAAGCTCGAGAGCAGATCTGTGCCCCAGTGGTGTAAGTCCTCATAATCTGGGGAAGAAATGATCAATCTTTTGCCAACTCCCAGTGGAGATATACTTGAAGCTGCACTACTTATCAAAAAGGGTATGCAAGAGAAGTAAGCTTATTTACCAAAATAATTACTGAGTCTAATTTCTAAACAAACAAATCATTGTATTTTTGTTTTACTTATGTAATTGACTTGTTTTTATTTTGTGTATGTGCCAGTGCCTATATACTTCTGTTGTTATATAATATTCAGATATATACACACACAAAGCCTTTCTGTACTTCACTCTTTGTGTTATATCCTGATCATTCCCTGTATGTACCCAGATCAGCCCAGATTCCTAGGTTTTACCTCCCCTCCAGCAGGCGGAGACAGACCAATTTCTGTGGACTCTGTCGTATACCCCTGAGGTGCCCCCTAGAGTCTGTCAGTATTGAGACTCAGGAACAGAGGGTTGAGGACCCTGTAACTGCCCACTGAAGGTGATCCCGGGGGTCTTGGGCTCTCACCTTCAGTTAGCCCCCCTGTAAGATTAAAAAAAAAAAAAAAAAATTGGGTTCCTGCGGCTTTAAATTCTCCTGCTCTGCCGGCTCAGCTTGCTCACTGCGGGTGTTGATTTCAGACCGTGGACAGCTCTGATCGCGTCGGCCTTTGATTTCTCCTGCTCCTCTCTCCAGCCGGGCTAAATTTAGGTCCCTGTTTATGCTGTGTGGTGCGGCCTGTGCTGCATGCGGCAGAGCATGCGCGCAACTCTCCCAGACCGGCATTTGTACAGAGTGTCTCTCAGGAGGAGAGGGCTCTTCAGGGGGCCGCTGCACCCGCGAAATCGACGGTGGGGGGGGGGCTTCACGATCGCGGCGGGGGGTCAGCGTCCCGAGTTTGTCGCATCAGGCCCCAGACCCGTTTCAGCTCGGTGCAGGATCCGAGGCCATTTTAAGGACCCTGTGGCAGCAGGACACAGCAGCTGAGGGGGATGGGCTCCTGACTCCCCCATTGTCTCCGCGGCCTAGTGCTCCTGGGGGGGCCAGTTTTGCTGGCGCTGGGCAGGTGGACGATGAGGGGGAGGATTCTGAAGGGTCGTCTTCACAAAATCAGAGGTGAACGATGCTTTTGATGCACAAAGCTTTTAAGGAACGCAGGGCTGGTAAGGCACAGGGGCACAAGGTAGCTCGCAGGGCTCCTGCGGCAGCAGGGCCAGGAGGAGGTTCCTCTGAGGCCCGGAAGCGGATTCAGCCACTGAAATTGGGTGGCGCACCCAAGGAGAAACGCCCGCTTCGGTCCATGGTATGTACGAGCGACAGCACATCCTCGGACTCTTTGGATCAGGCGGATTCTCCGCAACCAGTTCCTGATCAGGATCAGGATGTGGACCCTGAAACCCAGGCTCCTCCATCCAAGCACATGGGCTCCTCTCCGGTGGAGGGGGGTGACCCCAAGGTGGTGCACTTGTTTAGAAAGGATGAGCTGGGTCCCCTTATTCTGGTCATCCTAGATGAACTGGGGATTGAGGCCCCTCAGGAGGATTCCAGACTGGGGGCTACTATGGATCCAGTGGTGCTGGGACTCCGAGGCCCAGCACGGTCATTCCTGGTTCACTTCTAGGTGTCTGACCTTTTATTCTAATCTGGGCTTAAAGGTGAGCAGAGTCATGGATAAGTTGTATCCGCTCCCAGAGGACACGCTGGATCTTCTCAGGGTGCCTAAGGTGGATGCTGCGGTCTCAGCGGTGAAGAAGAAGTCGAATATTCCGGTAACAGGAGCCGCAGCCTTGAAGGATAAGTTGGAGATACATCTGAAGAAGATCTTTGAGGTTTCGGCTCTTGGTGTCCGGGCTGCCATCTGCAGCAGTTTCGCGCAGCGGGCCAGGCTCCGCTGGATCCAGGATTTCCAAGCATCCGTGGAACTTACAGAGGCCCAGTCACTACAGGTAGGGAGGCTGGAGCCTGTGGTGGCTTACACTGCGGATGCCCTGTATGATATTTTGCGGACATCAGGAAGACGATGGTGTCGGTAGTTTCTGCGCGTCTCCTCCTATGGTTGCAGAATTGGTCGGCGGATGTATCCTCCAAGACGCATTTGGGTTCGCTGCCCTTCAAAGGCAGATTGTTGTTCAGGAAGCAATTGGATGATGTGATCAAGTCACTCGGCGAGAACAAGGTCCATAAGCTGCCGGAGGTCAGGCCTAGGACAAGGGGATCTTTCCCTCAGAGAGCAAGATTTCGGGGGAAATTGACGTTTTCGCTCCTCCCGCTCCTCGGGCTCATTGTTCCGTCAGGGACAAAGCCGTCAAAACACTTGGCCCTAGTACTTTTGAGGCCGGCGGTCCTCCAGAAATGGAGCCCCTCAACCTCATGGGGGTCCCAAGCCTTCACAATGATGGGCGGCTGGTTCACTCCTCGGTTCCAAAGATTGGGGGCAGGCGGTCCTTATTCCTGGAGGAGTGGACCACAGTAATGTCGGATCAATGGGTCCTAAGCATAATTGAACACGGCTACTCTTTTAGATTTTGCATGGCTGATCCGCGACCGCTTCATGGTTTCCCCATGCGCGTGCTGTCAAAAGAGACAAGCGGTATATGAGACCCTGCTGCGCTTACAAGACCTTGGCGCAATAGTTCCATTTCCAGCTGGATAACTCAGGCACAGGTGTTACTCGATCTATTTCATTGTGCCGAAAAAAGGAAGGAATATTTCACCCCATCCTCGATCTGAAACAGGTCAATTGGAAGCTGAAGGTACCTCGTTTTCGGATGGAAACTCTGCGCTCCGTGATAGCATCCGTCCACAAGGGAGAGTTTCTGGCGTTGTTGGACCTGACGGAGGCTTATCTGCACATTCCATCTGTCCGGATCATCAGAAGTACCTTCGGTTCGCGATCCTCGGCCAATATTTCCCGTTTTGTGCACTCCCGTTCGGCCTTGCGACAGCACCAAGGGTCTTCACCAAGGTGATGATGGTGGTAGCAACAGCCCTGCGGCGCGAGGGAGTATTGGTTCATCCCTACCTGGACGATTGGCTGATTCGTGCGAAGTCGGAGGAATTGTGCAGGACCGCGGTCCAGCGGGTCCTCCAGTGGTTGACTTCCTTAGGTTGGGTGGTAAACCCCGACAAGAGCCATCTGATTCCTTCTCAGTCCTTGGAGTTTCTGGGAGCCAGATTCGATACGGCCTCGGGCAAGGTGTTTCTTACAGAAGAGAGACTTTCCAAGTTGATTTCCCAGGTGCATTTATTCAGTTCCATGCTTCAGCCCACGGCCTGGGATTATTTGCAGGTCCTGGGGTCGATGGCTTCCACTCTCGAGCTTGTTCCGTGGGCCTTTGCTCATATGCGTCCTCTGCAGTCTGCGTTGCTGTCCTGCTGGAGTCCACTTTCCCAGCAGTTCCAGCTTCAATTACCACTGACGGACGTGGCGCGTGCCAGTCTACATTGGTGGCTGTGTCCAGACAACTTGCGTCGGGGAGAGGACTTGGAGATTCCCACGTGGATTGTGGTCACAACCGACGCCAGCCTCTCCGGTTGGGGGCGGTGTGTTGGGGAGCGGCAGTGCAGGGCCAATGGACGAAGACGGAATCCTCCTGGTCCATTAATCGCTTGGAGACCAGGGCTGTTCGGCTGGCATTGCAGGCCCTTCTTCCCTTGGTGGAAGGGCGGTCGGTGAGGATACTATTCGACAATGCCACAGCAGTAGCTTACATCAATTGTCAAGGAGGAACCAGGAGCACGGCTGCTGATCGCCTGGGCGGAACGGCACCTTTACAAGATTGCGGCCTCCCACATCGCCGGGGCCAGCAACGTGCAGGCAGACTTTCTCAGTAGAAACCAGTTGGATCCAGGGGAGTGGGAACTCTGACGAGACCTTTCATCTTCTGTGCCAGTGTTGGACCAGGCCATCCATGGACCTCATGGCAACGTACCGCAATGCCAAGGATCCTCGTTTCTTCAGTCGGCGATGAGAACCGGGAGCGGAGGGAGTAGATGCTCTGGTTCTGCCCTGGCCAAGGGACGTTCTGTTGTACATCTTTCCTCTGTGGCTGTTGGTCGGAAAAGTGTTGCACCGCATAGAAGTTCACCCGGGTACAGTGATTCTAGTGGCTCCGGAATGGCCACGACGTCCGTGGTTTGCGGATCTTCTGACTCTAGCCATCGACAGTCCACTGCGGTTTCCTCCGTTCCCGATTCTACTGCGCCAGGGGCCAGTCTATTTCGGTGAGGTCGATCGCTTCTGTCTAGCAGCATGGCTTTTGAAAGGCAGAGGTTAAGTTCGAGGGGTTATTCGCCTGTGGTTATCACCATGCTGTTGCACCCCCGTAAAACCTCTATCTCCAGAGCCTATGTTAGGGTCTGGGGGGTGTTTGATTCCTGGTGTGTGGAACATAGCATTCGTCCTGACAAGGCCTGGATTTCCTTCAGGCGGGCTTGTCCAAGGGTCTGGCCTTTAATTCCTTGAGCGTTCAAGTAGCCGCGTTATGTTGTTTTCAAGGTAAGGTGCATGGGGTGGTGCTTCCTTCGCATCCCGATGTGGCTAGGTTCCTGAAAGGGGTTAAGCACTTGCACCCTCCAGTTCGGAATCCCTGTCCTTCCTGGAAACTTAATTTGGTCCTCCGCGCCCTTTGCTCGTCCCCCTTTGAGCCCTTGAAGCAGGCGACCCTGAAGGATCTCACTTTGAAAATGGTGTTTTTGGTCGCTATTGTTTCAGCGAGGCGCATTTCAGAGCTCCAGGCGTTATCTTGCAGAGAGCCTTTCTTAAGGATTTCGGATGCGGGTGTTTCATTGCGCACGGTTCCATCCTTTCTCCCGAAGCTGGTCTCTGCTTTTCATTTAAATCAGTCTGTAGAGCCTCCTTCCTTTGCGGGTTTAGATTCCTCTTCGTCAGAGGCCAGAGATTTGCGAAAGCTGGATGTAAAGCGGGTACTGGAGGGTTATCTGGAGGTCACGAATAGTTTGACGGATCATCTTTTTGTCTTATGGAGTGGACCCAAAAGGGGTCAGAAAGCTTCCAAGGCAACTATCGCCTGGTGGCTGAAGGAGGCTATTGTGTCGGCATACCTTGTACAGGGCCGGTCGATTCCGGTCGGGCTTAAGGCTCGTTCTACGCGCTCGCAATCGACTTCATGGGCAGAATGTCAACAGGTGGCGCAGCAAGAGATTTGTAGGGTGGCTACCTGGAAGTGCACTCATACTTTCGCGAGACACTATAAACTTGATGTCCGGGCACCTGAGCCTGGGGAGTTCAGAGCCAGTGTTCTCCGAGCGGGACTCTCGCAGTCCCACCCTGGTTAGGGAAGCTTGGGTACATCCTAGGAGTCTGGGCTGATCCGGGTACATACAGGGAAAGGAAAATTGGTTCTTACCTGCTAATTTTCGTTCCTGTAGTACCACGGATCAGCCCAGAGTCCCACCCAGGGAGAGTCCGCTCGGCTGGTAGTTCATTATTTCTGGTTGTAAGTTTCATATGCCCCCCTGTTCAGGGTCAGAATTATAGGGCATTGTTTTTCAGTTTCAGTTACGAGTTCTTCATTTCCTCTGCTTTTCGGGGGGAGGTTGTTCAGTGACAGTTGTGAATCTTTATTATTGTTCTGCTTGGGTACAGTGTAATACTGACAGACTCTAGGGGACACCTCAGGGGTATACGACAGAGTCCACAGAAATTGGTCTGCGTCCGCCTGCTAGAGGAAAGGTAAAACCCAGGAGTCTGGGCTGATCCGTGGTACTACAGGAACGAAAATTAGCAGGTAAGAACCAATTTTCCTTTTCTGGCACTGTGATCAAGCTGTTACAGAAATCTGATTCTTTACAGAGATGTGGATGTTATGATAGCTGGAATATTAAGACAAATAAAAATAATTTTTAAATTAAAAAAATATTTGAAGAAAGAGAGAATTCCTACCCGATTAGTTGACGCACACATCATTCTGTCCAGTTTCTGAGCTGAGCTGGCTGGAACACTGCAGAGACTGGCATACTGAAGGTGCAGTTCACTATTCTCAGAGGACAAGCAGGATGGTAGTCCTTACACAGGGGTGACATCATCAGATGGAGCCTCGATGTGGAAAACTTATGTCAAAGTTTCTAAAACTTTGACTAGGCACACTGAGCATGCCCAGCATGCCCTATACCATGCGTCCACGCGGGGTCCCTCTTCAGTCACTTCTCGTCCGTGGAGCTGTAAGCCTCGCAGTTTGATTGAGCTCACTTTGGTTGTTTCTGGCCTAGTGGAAAACTTCTTTTTACATTGCAGTTGTTCGCAGTTTTCAGTATCATTCCATTGCCGGGTTTCTCTCGGTGCCTCCCCATAGTATCCTAGTCAGAGTTTTTGGCATTTATGATGGGGTTTTTTTTTTCTCTTGTGGTAGATTCCCCCGCAGAAGCGTGCCCCGGCACCCGCCGGCCATCAACAACTTACCGCCTTTGTGTCGTGTCTTTTTTTTTCTTTTCTTTATTCCGTCATGGCCACATCCGGTTTTCATCGATGCCCCCGGTGTCAGAGGACCATGTCCATTATGGATCCTCATGAGGTTGTCACTTATGCGCCCAAATGACCCCGAAGGGATGTCTCCTTCAACTTGACAAGATGGATCAGCTCTTTGGGTCAAGGAAGTCTGAGCCATCTTCCAACCTTGGTCCGAAACTGATGGACAGTACACAATCAACATCAGCAGGACTGTCTGTTCCATCAGTGACTTCAGAGGATAGGGATGCTGGAGACCGATTATTGTTGCTCTCCAGGCTGAGGCGCTGGGTTCATCATATTTGGCACTGAGGAAAGGCCATGCCAAGCATCGAGAGAAGCCTAAGAAGCATCAGCACCAGTCCCCATTGATCTATGGTGCCAGGCGCAGGGATGTGCCGGCTTTTGCCACAATGGCCCCTGAAGCGATCCTGTGGCAAGGAGGGCCCATCCTCTATTGATGCTGGGGTCCACGAAGGCCTCCACCATTTGTAGTGCCAGTTGCGATCCACCTCGTGGGTCCGAAGATCTGGCCACCTCTTCTTCCTCTTTCGGTGTTGGCATCCGCAATGGTTGAGGAGCTGTAGCCAGCTAGCGGTGGCTCGGGCACTGCAGGGCATCGGGCCTGAGTCACCAAAGGCTCCAGAGCCTTTGGTGACTCAGGATCTTCTTAGTGTTTGGGTAATTGCCAGGTTCTTGTGGCCTGGTTTTGGCCTCTGTTGGAAACAGGATGCTGGGCTTGATGGACCCTTGGTCTGACCCAGCATGGCAATTTCTTATGTTCTTATGTTCCTGTCATCCTAACACTACTGGAGAAGCTCAGGTGCTCATCGGTGTGCTACCGACCCCTCTGGCGCCGGTTTTCAGGACAGCCCCAGTGCCTGGCAGGGCACCAAGGCCTCCCTCTACTGATACGGTGGTCGTTGCTGGTTCCTCTGAGGAGGAAGCTCCACTGAGGCTAGCAAAGACGCTGAGGCCTGTAGTCTCCCGACCCAGGTCTACCAGTGCCTGTACCTTTGGAAGAAGGCTGAGCACTTAGGGCCCCATCTCCTGTAGCATTCAGTGAGGATGAGGGTCCCTATGACCCCTGGGGAGATGATCTGATGGAGTCGTCCTCTGAGGGCTCTGATGGTCTCCCGTCAGACCCTTCTCATTCAGATGAGCAGAGGAAGTCCCCTCCTGAGGACTTAACTTTTGCAGGTTTTGTGAGGGTGATGGCGGAGACAATCCCATTTCAACTTTTAACAGAGGTGGCTGCCAGGCACAAAATGCTTGAGATCCTCTAGTTCATGGAGCCTCCTGAGGAGATTATGGTGGTCCCGGTACACGAGATCCTTAAGGAGTTACTGCTGAGGATATGGGAACACCCCCTCACAGTGCCTCCCATTAACAAGAAGGCGAATGGGGTCTACCTCATCCAGAAGGCTGCTGGATTCGATAACCATCAGCTGTCTCACCAGTTGGTGGTGGTTGAATCGGCTCTCAAGAGGGCCAAGTGCTCTCAAACCCATTCCTCAGTGCCCCCAGGGAAGAACCAGAGTGATGGATGCTCTTGGGAGGAACGAGTTCCAAGATGCCATGCTTATTGCTCACATTGCTGCCTACCAGCTCTACATGAGCCAATACTAATGGGATATCTGGAAGCAGGTGCATGGGGTGGCTGAGCAGCTGCCTCAACAGTAACAAGATGCCTTCATGTCACTGGTGCACAAGGGTCTGGAGTGCAGAAAACACAAGGTCCATGTGACTTACAGTTTTCAAAATGGTATTGAGAGTCTCTGCAGCAGGAATTGATGCCCACAGAATGGCATGGTAAGGGCCTCAGGTCTCCGACCAGTTGTACAGGAACGACTCGCTCATGTGCCGTGTACTTCGGAGATAGGGTGAGGGATGCTGTAGCCCAACTTCGGGACCACCATGAGACCATCCAATAACTCTCCACCAGTACGCCGGACCCATTGACCTCATCCAGGAGGCTGGCGAGACCGGAGCCAAGGAAGTCTTTCTTTCACTAGAGAGAGGACTATCCTTCTCCTCCTCCTCGCTCTCATCAACATCATCAAGGCTCCTGTGGCTTCACAGGGGTTTTGACTGGGCCATAGGGAGCGTAAGCCAGTTGCCCATACCTGGAACAATGAACCTTCTGGTTGGGGACAGGCTGCGGTTCTTTGCAAACCAGTGGCCCAGTGTAACCTCGGACCAGTGGGTTTAGTCTGTCGTTCGCCAAGGGTACCAATTAAATCTATTGGGTGTCCTGCCGAATTGCCCTCCGTGCCCATATTGGGAGCCGGTAGCACATCAGGAGGTACTAATGATGGAGCTCTCCTCCCTCTTAACAGCCAGAACGGTTGAGCCCGTACCACCAGGGCAAAGAGGGGGGGGATTCTACTCCAGGTACTTCCTAATTCCAAAGAGAGCAGGAGGACTCCATCCCATCCTAGACCTAAGGGCCTTGAACAAGTTTCTAAAAAGAGAAAAGTTCAAGATAATTTCCCTGGGTACCTTGATCCCCATTTTGCAAAAAGGGGACTGGCTATACTCCCTCAACCTAAAGGACACATACACTCGTATCAAGATCTTTCCCGATCCTAGAAAGTATCTCTGATTTGTCGTGGGAACACAGCACTTCCAGTACTGGATGTTGCTGTTCGAGCTCTTGCCCACCCCACAGGTCTTTACAAAATGCCTGGCTGTGGTGGCGGCGCACCTCCGTAGACTGGGAGTACGTGTCTTCCCATATCTGGATGATTGGTTGGTCGCGAGCACGTCTCAGGCAGGGGCCATCAGGTCCATGCACTTGACCATTCAGGTGTTTGAGTCACTAGGGTTTTTCTCAACTACCCAGTCCCATCGTCGCCCGTCACCTCAATTGGATTTCATAGGACTGCTAGACACGGCTCAGGCCAAGGCCTTTCTGCCTTGCTAAAGGGCTGTTGCTGTGACGTCCAACAGAGCCAGCAGGTGTCAATCTGGCACATATTGAGGCTGTTGGGCCATATGGCCACATCCGTCCATGTTACTTCCTTGGCACGTCTGTACATGTACAGAGCCCAATGGACCCTGAGGGTCACGGTGGTGCCAGGCCACTCGGAGCCTCCAGAGTCACCCCTTCTCTCCGGGACTCATATTGTCCTGGTGGTGGGCACATTCCAATCTGGAACAGGGGATCTCGTTTTGGAGTCTCCATACTCAAATTGTTGTAACCCCAGATGCATCTACCCTGGGGTGGGGAGCTCATGTAGATGAGCTCGGTACAAAGGGTCTTTGATCCGCTCAGGAACATTCTTGTCAAGTCAACTTCCTGGAGTTTCGGGTGATCAGGTACGTGCTATGAGCTTTCAGAGATCAGCTATCCAACAAAGCTCTGATCCAGACAGACAACTAGATTGCATGTGGTATGTCGTCAAGCAGGGAGGCACGGGATCGTATATCCTGTATCAGAAAATGGTCTGGATATGGTCATGGCACCTGTCCCTGGAGATAGTGCTCAGAGCCATGTACCTGGCCAGGACAGAGAACATGGTAACAGACAGGCTGAGTTGAGCCTTCACAAGTGGTCTGTGGACCAGGGGGGTAGCGAATCGGATATTCTGCCTCTGGGGAAGCCTGGATGTAGATCTGTTCATCTGCACAGGACAGATGGCAGACCAGCCTATTATGCACTCATCCGTCAGTGGGTTGAGGGTCTTTTGTGTGCGTATCCTCAGATTCACTTAGTGGCGAAGACTCTCTTGAAGCTTCATGAGGACAAGGGGAATATGATCCTCATAGCTCCTCATTGGCTGAAACAGGTCTGGTTTCCACGCCTTTTGGAAGTTGTCCATCCAGAGACCAATCAGTCTGGGTCTTCCCTAGATCTCATCATGCAAGATCAGGGCAGGCTGTGGCATCCCAACCTCCAGGCCCTGTCGCTCACAGCCTGGATGTTGAGAGGTTAATTCTGCAGCCTCTTGATCTTTCAGAGGATGTGTCTTGGTGCCTGGTGGCTTCTAGAAAGTCCTATGGACTGAATTGGAGGAGGCTTTCCATGTGGTGTGAGCAGAAAGCCCCTAGATCAGTTCTCTTGCCCCACACAAAAACTTCTTGATTACCTTCTACACCTGTTGGAGACTGGCTTAAAAGCCAACTCCATTAGAGTTCGTATGAGTGCAATTGGTGCATTCCACCAAGGTGTAGATGGTATGCCTATCTCTGCACAGCCTGTAGTTGTACATTTCATGCGTGGCCTTCTTCAATTGAAGCCTTCCCTAAGGCCTCCCACTGTATCTTGGGACCTCAATGTGGTGTTAGTTTAGCTGATAAAGCTCCTTTTGAGCTGCTGCACACCTGTGACCTGAAGGACATATTTTTGGTGGTGGTCACTTCAGCATGCAAGGTCAGTGAGCTCCAGGCCTTAGTGACTTATCCTCCTTATACTAAGTTCTGTCATGATAGGTGGTCTTGCGTTCGCACCCCAAGTTGCTGCCTAAGGTAGTGACAGATTTCCATCTTAATCAGTCAATCGTCCTGCCAATATTCTTTCCCAGGCCTCATCCGCACCAAGGTGAATGAGCACTGTATAGTTTGAACTGCAAGTGAGTCTTACCCTTCTGTTTGGAGCAGACAGAAAAGCCTATAGGCAGTCCACCCAACTTTTTGTTTCTTTTGATAAGAATAGGTTGGGTGTTGCCATTGCCAAACAGATACTATCCAATTGGCTAGCAGATTGCATCTCCTTCTATTATGCCCAGGCAGGACTGCATCTTGGGGATCATGTCAAGCCTCATTCTGTCAGAGCCATGGCAGTTTTGGTGGCCCACTTGCAAGCAGTTCCCGTGGAGGAGATCTGAAAGGCTGCAACGTAGCGTTCTCCACACATTCACATCACATTACTGTCTGGATAGGGATGACCGATGCGACAGTAGGTTCGGCTAGGCTGTTCTCAGGAACCTGTTTGTAGTGTAGAACTCAACTCTCCTAACCTAGGGCTCATTGTTTGTTTGGGTTCAGGCTGTCTCACCTTCTGTTACCAACAGCACTGGTGGTGTTGTGCCCATTGGCACCTGGTTAGGTGTCTGTAGGTCCCTTTTTTGTGTTGGGTAGCAGCCTGTAGCTAGGGATTCACCTGTGTGTGAGGACTACCATCCTGCGTGTCCTAGGAGAAAGCAGAGTTCACAGTTGCTTACCTGTAATTGGGTGTTCTCCAAGGACAGCAGGATGTTAGTCTTCACGAAACTCTCCCACTGCTGCGCAGAGTTGGGTTTCTCCTTTTTTTAAATTTTAATCTTAATCCTATGTTACGAGACTGAAGAGGGATCCCGTGTAGCTGGCGTGGTTCTCAGTGTGCCTAGTCAAAGTTCTAGAAATTTTGACATAAGTTTTCTGCATTGGGTCTCCATCTGACGATATCACCCATGTGTGAAGGCTAATATCCTGCTGTCCTCGGAAAACACCTATTACAGGTAAGCAACTCTGCTCTCTGAAGGCATTTAGGTTTAACTAGATTTTCCATGTTTCTACAAGATTTACTGCAAGGGCCATGTGTAAATCCCTGTGTATTGCTTAGAGTGGGAGGTTCATCTATAACCTGGGATGCCTGTAAGCTCTCTGTGGATTGCTCACGTCTTACATGGGATTCAGATGCTATTCTGTGTTACCAACACAGTTTCCATAAAGCAACAAATTCTGAGCTGTCTTCAGATTGAATATCTCCTTCCTTGCTGCCTGCTTCAGTTCTCTGTTTACCGCTCCCTCTGAATGCCACTCTGCTGCATCTCGTGATATTTTAGCACTAACTCCCAATAAAACCAACCTGTATCGTGCCCCAACTGTTATCCACAAAGTTATTACGAGTTCCCTCGCTGCTGACATTTTTAAATAATTGCATTGTAGTGAAGAAGAGATGACATGTGCTGGACCTCTTTCCCAGAAGCAGGCAGAATATTTCCTGTCTCAGCAGGTACGTTACCGCTCAAGCCTGCCAGAAATCTTAGTGCTTAGGGATCAATAACATCCTTTATTTTGTTAGTAAATCTGTGACAAGTACAGCCTGCTACCTCTTGTCAAAGGCACAATATTGGACTTGATTTATTTGATGTAGCAATGTACTCTGCACTGAATTAATGCTTCTCATTATTTGGTATGCTTAGCTGACCCTATTGTCAGAAGCCTGTAGAAGAAATAGTAAAATAATATAGAGTATATCTTTTTCTTTTATTTTCACACTCCTTGACACTGGTCTTCCTATGTTTTCCTCTTTATTTGTTAGATTTCCTGATAGCTTATAAAATGTATCACATGTGCAGCATCCTCTGCATTCAGCATAGTTTGAGCATGATACATGGATTGACAGAGATTTCTTTTCAGTTTCTGAAAATGACACGGAGCTTTTGTTATGCAGGCGAAGGTTTCATTTGCTTTTCTGAATTCACAGTGGTGATGGTGCTCCCAGGATGAAGTCTGGAAGCATTGTGAATTTAGCTGTGTCACAAAGTTGCTGGGGTTTTTTTTATTCAGGAGGAATGAGGTATTTGCCCCATAGCATGACTGCTCATACCTAAACTTATTCCATGGGTCTTGGCAGAGCTAGGTGTGAACCTTCCACAGGAGGCACCTGCTCCAGGTGCTGTGGACCCAGTCTTAGCAGGGTTGCGGGGTCCCTCCCAGACTTTTCCTCTTCATCCCATGCTCCAATAATTGATGACCTGGGAGCGGCATGTTCCGGATGCCGGCCTCAGAGTGGGGTGGGCAATGGAGAAGTTATATTTGTTGCCGGAGGAAGTCTTAGAAATCCTCAGGTGGACGCTTCAGTGTCAGCAGTTACAAAGAGGACTACGATCCCAGTTCCGTCCCTGGGCATTTGGGCGGTGGTCTGCAGTAGCTTTATGCACCGGGCCGGTTTACGTTGGGATCCAACAGTTGTTAACTTCCCAGTATCTCCCGTCTCCGGAAGCAGCTCAGGCAGAGCGCCTGGAGGCGGCGGTTGCATATGGGGCGGATGCCTTATATGACCTCCTACGGATGTCTTCCAGAACCATGGTGTCAGCAGTCTCCACCAGAAGGCTTCTTTGCCTGCGCAATTAGTCCGCTGATGTCTCTTCTAAGGCCCAGTTGAGTTCCTTGCCTTTCAAGGGTAAGTTCCTTTTTGTTGAGGACTTGAAGCAGTTGGTTAAGTCGCTGGGCGAGAATAAGGTTCACCGCTACTGGAGGACAGACCGAGGCCCTGCAGAGGATTTCCTGTGGCCCGCACCCGGTTTCGTGGCCAGAGAAGGTTCTGGCAAAACAGGACCCCGGGGGCGACTCAGTGGCAACCCGCCAGCAGGGCCCAGCCTTGGTCTCACTCCTTTTGAGGCCGATGGCCCGGAAGGGACGCTACCAGTTCTGCTTCCCTCGGGGCCAAGTCAGCACAATGAGATGTGGTCGGCCCATTCCTCAGTTCCCAGAGTGGGAGGATGGCTGTCCGGATTTTACGAGGAATGGATCAAGATAACGACAGACCTTTGGGGTCTTGATGTCATAAAGCACAGTTACGCGTTGGAACTTGCTTGGCCCATCCGCAACCTGTTTCTGGTGTCCCCTTGCGGTTCCCGCAAGGCCCAGTTTGTGCGCCAGACCCTCGACCATCTCCTAAGTCTGGGGGCCATCGTACCCGTCCCCCGTGCGGAGTGTACAAAAGGGCGTTATTCCATCTACTTTATTGTCCCAAAAAAGGAGGGGTCATTCCGTCCGATCCTCGACCTCAAAAAGGTGAACAGAGCCCTCAAGGTTCTGCGTTTCAGGATGGAGACCCTGCGATCAGTCATAGTGGCGGTCCACAGCACGAGTTCTTGGCGTCCCTGGACTTGACCGAGGCATATTTACACATAGCCATTCGCAAGGATCATCAGAGGTTTCTTTGCTTCAAGATTCTCTGCGACTATTTCCAGTTTTGTGCGCTACTGTTCGGCCTCGCAGTGGTGATGTTGGTAGTAGCAGCAGCCCTTCAGAGGGAGGGTATGCTAGTTCACCCGTATCTAGGCGACTGGCTCATCCGAGCAAAGTCGATGGAGCTGTGCAAGGTGGCGGTTGAGAGAGTTGTGGGGCTCCTGGAATCACTGGGATGAGTAGTCGGGCGAAAAGCAACCTTTTCCCGTCTCAGGTGCTGGACTTTTTGGGAGCCCGATTCGATACCCGTTTGGGGAAGGTCTTTCTCCAAGAGGACAGGATCCCCAAGTTGATGCAACAGGTTAAACACCTATTGTCTCTTCCAATCCCCTTGGTTTGGGATTACTTGCAGGTCCTCGGTTCCATGGCATCCACCCTAGAGTTAGTCCCTTGGGCATTTGCTCATATGAGACAGAGAGCATTGCTTTCTCGATGGGATCTGAAGTTGGAACAGTTTCAGATCCCATTGCCACTCACAGAATCCGCAAGATCCAGACTTGGCTGGTGGCTGATCCCAGAGCACCTGTCTCGAAGTCCCTCAGTGGATAGTGGTCACCACGGATGCCAGCCTGTCAGGTTGAAGAGCAGTATGCGGTCCAAGAAACTTGGTCGATGGAGGAGTCGCAATGGTCTATCCAATCGCCTGGAGATGAGGGCGGTCCGGCTAGCGCTCCAACTGTTTTTGCCGATTGTGCACAATCGAGCGGTAGGGGTGCTATCCGACAATGTGACGACGGTGGCGTACATCAACCGTCAGGTCGGCACCTGATGAGTGTGCCTGAACAGAAAACCAACATGGAGAAAGGCAACTGACCCAGAATCCTCTGCTATCTTAGCCTGTATGAACTCTAAGTGACTTATTGAGCATGACTTGCAGGAATTCCCAGGACACCTGGGCAGGCAGTTGAAGCTGGAGCCATGGTATGATGCCTAATTATAGGGTCATAAAAAGGAGAAGGCAATGGAGGGAACTTCAGGCTATACTGTCACAATAGAGGCATTCTTTCTCAGGGGTTTCTATAAACACAACCTCAGATGTGTTAATTGCCCTGACCAGCAAGATTTTAACAGAACAAAGGACTATCTAGAGAGTGATGGTAAATGGGCCCCACTTGGGAGAAGTAATCAGGGCAGTTTAGGGATAATCATATCATGCTGTTGACATGACAACCAATGTAAATTATTTTCTAGGCAGTTACACAACTCTAGAATCTTCTAACCCAGTACAATATTGTCTGTTATCTATAAAAGAAGGATCACTTCCTGTATACAATGAGATGCTGGTAGTCAGTTTGTCAGAGAAATGGCATCCGCATCTCCCAAGAATACTTATATTGATCAATAAAAAATTATGCTTTCTAAAAAAAATCTAAGTGTTCTTGTATCCCTGGACATAAGTGTCATAAAGAATGGCCTGGCTATTAACACACCAGAAGTCGCCCAGTGGCCGCAGAGGCAGCACAGCTCATGGTCTGGGCGGAGAAGCATCTCACCATTCTGGCAGTGTCACACATCACAGGCACGGACAATGTGGAGGCGGATTACTTGAGTCGGCAAATAATCGATCCTGGGGAGTGGGAGCTTTCCAAGGAGGCGGTGGCTCTCATCATCCGCATGTGGGGGGTACCCCATCTGGACTTGATGGCAACTCAAAGGAATGCCAAGGCCGCCCACTTCTTCAGTCGCAGATGGGAACACGGAGCCGAAGGGGTCGACACCTTGGTTCTCCTGTGGCCACCCAGGATCCTGCTTTTATGTCTTTCCTCCGTGACCGCTGATCCGGCAAGGTTTTACGCCGCATAGAGGTTCATCCAGGGAAGGTGATACTAGTGGCTGCGGAATGGCCTCGGCGTCCGTGGTTCGCAGACCTGGTCAATCTGGCAGTAGACAGTCCTCTCCGACTGGGTCACCTTACCCACTTGTTATGTTAAGGCCCTATATTTTTCAATCAGGCGGATCGCTTTTGTCTAGCAGCCTGGCTTTAGAGCAGAGGCGATTGAAGAAGAAGGGTTACCAGGAGGACGTTATCTCTAATCTCCTACAGGTGCGTAAAATATCTACCTCATTGACGTATGCTAGAGTATGGAAGGTGTTTGAGTTACGGTGCAAGGAGCATGGGGTACTTCCCCGCCGTTCATCAGTGCCACAGATTTTGGTGTTTTTGCAGAACGGACTAGCCAAGGGCTTGTCGTTTAATTCCCTTCGGGTCCAGGTGGCAGCATTGGGTTGTTTCTTAGGCAAGCTTAATGGCAGTTCTCTCACGTCCCATCCTGATGTTGTCCGTTTCCTTCGGGGGGCGAAGCATTTGAATCCTCCCGTCTGTTCGGTCTGTCCGTCTTGGAGCCTGAATCTGGTACTTAGAGTTTTGTGTGATGCACCATTTGAGCCTCTTAAAAGAGCTACGTTAAAGAACCTCACCCTTAAGACTGTGTTTTTGGTGGCGATTTGCTCTGCTCGTAGGGTGTCTGAGCTGCAAGCTCTGTCTTGTCGGGAGCCATTTTTATGCTTTACGGAGTCAGGAGTCTCTCTTAGAACCATTCTGTCCTTCTTGCTGAAGGTGATTTCTTTGTTCCATCTCAATCAGTCTGTGGCACTTCCGGCCTTTTCTCATATGGATTGCGATGCTCCGCATTCTAGGGAATTGAAGCATCTAGATGTAAGGAGAGGTCTTCTGCGATATTTGGAGGTCACCAGTTCTTTCCGTGTTTTGGACCATTTGTTCGTCTTGTGGAGTGGTGCTAAGAAGGGAAGGCAAGCTTCCAAGGCGACTATAGCTCAATGGCTGAAAGAAGCTATCTCATCAGCTTACATTTGTCGGAGCCAGCCGGTTCCGGATGGCTTGAAAGCGCACTCTTTACGCGCTCACGCCTCTTCTTGGGCTGAATGCCGGTCGGTGTCGCTGCAGGAGATTTGTAGGGCGGCGACTTGTAAGATGCGTCACACGTTTGCACGTCACTACCATCTGGATGTCCAAGCTCCAGGCGATGAAAATTTTGGCAGAGGTGTTCTTCAAGCGGGACTCTCCACATCCCACCCTGTGTAGGGAGGCTTTAGTACATCCCAGCAGTCTGGACTGATCCGGGTACGTACAGGGAAAGGAAAATGAGTTCTTACCTGATAATTTTCATTCCTGTAGTACCACGGATCAGTCCAGATGCCTTCCCTTTAACGGGATTTATCGTGAGAATCCGCTCTAATTTATTTCTACTGCAGAAACCAAAAGAAAGCTACATGTTTATCCGATTTTTATTAATCAGTTCTCGAATTTTCTAGTTCAGTTTTTTCGCTTGATCTGCAAAGTTCTACTTTTTTTTGGCAGCACTGTTATCCTTCAGGTTATTTCTGCTTTGATACTGTTTATACTGAGGAGTTGCAGGTCGCACACCAGGTTAAGAGGGGTGCTTTACAAGTTTTTCTCTGTCTCCATCTGCTGGAAGGGAGGCAAAACCCAGCAGTCTGGACTGATCTGTGGTACTACAGGAACGAAAATTCAGGTAAGAACTAATTTTCCTGTATTGCGCATGCGGTGCAGGTTGTTCTGGCACTGACCCCTAAGCACATGTGATCAGCTGAGGTTTAGCTCGAAAAATGAAGAATGTTATTTTTTTTGTACCAACATTGCCAAATTTGTCAGTCTTTTTTTAATTTTGCTTTTCTGGGGGATTCCCACAATTCCCTGCACGCGGTTTTCAGTGTTCTCTTGCTTTTCCGTGGCCATTTGGTTTTCTTTCATGAGCTTGTCTGTAACTTTACCTGCTTAATCTTCTTGCTTGCTGATTCTGTCACTGCGTCACTGAGATTTTCTCATGCTGGCGACTGACTGCGTTTTATTGGCCCTGTCCTGTATTCTAGCTGTAAAAGCAAGTATAACACCATTTGAACCAGATTGGTTGCAGTGGGACTTCTTGCGTGTCTGAAACTTTTATGTCTTTTGTCACTATGAGCTTCACAAGAAGGTTGAAGGGGATGCAGGACGCAGCCTCCCAGTGGAGTCGATGGGAGCAGAAATAGTGCTGGAATTCAAGAAAGCATGGGAAAAGCACTGGGGTTCCTTACCAGAGAGGAAGAGAGGGCAAAATGGGCAGCTTTAGTTCCCTGTACGTACCCGGATCAGTCCAAACTGTGGGTTATGCCTGCCTTCCAGCAGATGGAGACAGAGAAAAACTTGAAGAGCGCCCCTCTTAACCTGGAGTGTCACCTGCATCTCTTCAGTATTTCTATGTCTTCAGCAGATGGAGGTGGTGCAAACCCTGCAGGCTTGACCTTCTATTGCGGTTAAGACAATCTCTTAAAAAAAACCAAACAAACAAAAAATTTAGGAAGAAAACGGGATCAAGCAGGTTACACATATCCTGCCAGGGGGTGGACTAAGTTCAAGTATTTTCAGATTAAAGCATACATTCTTGGAGTTAGCTCTTGTCACCCTTGGCTTGACTGTTCTTACTTAGGTATCATTTAGTTCCTCCTGTGTGTGCAGTCTGACGCACTGCAGTTTCTTTCTTTAAATAACTTTCACTTGATATCGCTTCTGCATTTTATTCCATAAATCATGATATCTTGCTAAGTAAACTCTGTTCTGGGGGAGTTACTGGGACTGCCATGGCCTGGTTTAGATCCTACCTGTCGCAGTGTGTACCACAAGTCCCAGTATATAATGATACCTCTAATTAGTTTCCCATTGTGACAGGAGTCCCTCAGGGATCAGCTTTGTCTTCGTCTCTTTTTACCTGGCTCCCTTATGCTGTTTACACTCAAATGTGGGTGTCCATTACAAACTGTATGTGATTGTCTACTTCTTTTTCCCGTTGAAATCCATATGGGCATTAACCACTGAATTTGCATCTGTTTGCCTTTCATCAGTACGAGCATGGCGAGGACACACTAGATTGGTATTAAACATTGAGAAGACTGAGATTGGTTCCCTCATGATACCCTCTCGATAACATTCCTTCTATTCTCTTTTTTTTTTTTTTTTTTTTAAGAGAGACCCCATATTCAGATTTCCAACCAAATACAGACCCTCAGGGTTGTCATTGACCCTCGTCCTGTCCTTACTCCTAATAACTTCCATAGTGTCCTTTGGTCTTTAATTTTCTCTGTAATGCCTTGACCTCTGGACTACCGGCTTATGCTACAAGATCACTACACATCATCCAGAATGATGCATGTCTTTTTAACAGGCACCAGGCTCCGTGATCATATTGTACCTGCAGTGCTGTCTCTTCACTGACTTCCAGTACACTGACACATCCAATATAAGCTGGCCAATATAATCCACAACTTGTTAAATAATATTAAATCTTTTTTTTTTTTTTTTTTTAATACGAATCCATGGTGAACACATCTGTTCAGACTTTTCGTTCGCCAAACCAAAATCTTCTCATTGTTCCATCCCCCAAGTTGGCCCGCCTTATAGAAACACAAGAGCGTTCTCAATAGCAGGTCCTCTCTTGTGGAACTCTCTACCCCTTTCACTGTGCATTGCCTCTGATCCAAAAATGTTTAAATGAGCTTTGAAGACTCTGGGATCAATATTAAAATCTGGATGGTTAAGTAACTTAGCCGATTAGAACTTATCTGGCTAAGTTACGAGGTACATTCAGCGCCTCAGCTTTGCCGCTGAATGTACGCATATAACTGCGTGCTTAACTGGATAAGTTAAACCGGCGAAGGTTAGACCTGGTCTCCGGCACATCTAGCTTATCTATACAACTTATACGGCTAAGTCCAAATATCGCAGTTAATCGCGTAAGTTGTACGGCTAGCTTGCTCTTCCTGATCCAGCCCACAACGTATGCGGCTAAGAGGCAGCCGCTGAACGTGGGCGAGTATTCAGCAGCCGCTACTTAAGCCGCATAAGCCCTGCTTAACCGGCTAAAAAGCACTGCATGCGCTTTGAATATTGTCCTCCCTATTATTCAAACAGGTCTTTGAGATTCCTGATTAAACCCCCCCCCACACTCTTGGTCGTCTTGTTTTTTGGATTTAATTCCGCAGCATGGAGAAATTAGTCTGTTTTGTTATGTATAATTTGTTTTGTTTTATTACTGTGTAATGTGACTTGTACCCCACTCTGAACTATTCGGGGGGGTGCAAGCTATAAATACTTATATTCCACTAGGCTCCAACCATGATTATCCAATGCAGATTGCATCATTAACCTTCGCTGCAAAATAGCAAGCAGACATGTGCAGTAATTCTAACAATAAAACAAGTATTCATAAGCTTCCTTAAAATGCATCCTCTAAATTCTTTCTAAAAATCTTCAATTCCTGTTCATTCCTCAAGCTTGCAGGTAACGTGTTCCATAAATCAGGGCCAAAATCAGAAACGAGCCTTCTTGGGGTCTGTGGTTATTGACAATCTCTAGAAGCAGTTCAAAAATAGATTCTGCAGGCAATTCAGGTAGTCTTCAGACCTGACGTCAGCAGAACTAATATGGCTGAATTTGTTCATACTTGACTTGTGTGGAGGAGCTTCCGTCTAATAACGACAATCTTGTTTGATCTCAGGCTTCACTATTAAAGAGCGATGAGAACAAGGCCCTCCCTCCGGCTTCTCTCCAGAAGGAGCTGAACAATCTGCTGAAATTTAACCCCGATTTTGCAGAAGCAGTAAGTCTTTCATAAGATTGTTCATGTGTGGTTCCCTTATAGATTGAAATGAAAACGGAGTTTCAAATTAAGCCATAGCTCATGCATCCGCCCACCCTCTCTCACTAGGATTGTGACTGAGAAAGATCATGCTTTGCAACCGTTAATACCCACACAAGGCCAGATAAGTGTATAACAGGGGTGGCCAACTTCGGTCTTCAGGAGCCGCGTACGGTCCAGGTGTTCAGGATATCCACAGTGAATTGATAAGCATTGCCTCCATTGTTTGCAAATCTATCTCATGCACGCTTCATAGCGTCTTTCCTGAAAACCAGCTAGTTTGGAGAGGGATCCTGTAGGACCCGAGTTAAGAACCATTGATCTCGTTCAGCTGCTATCAACTCCAGTTTTTGGGACTCATCTGGTCAGTCTGGCTTTCAGGATATCCCCAATGAATAAGCATGAGGTATCTTTCATGCAGGAGGGGTAATGCATGCCCAGGTATCACATGTATGTTCACTGTGGATAGCTTGAAAAGAAGACTGGCTGGGTGCAGGTCTCAAGGACCGGATTGAGGAACCACTGGACTAGGGAGAAGGGTTTTAATTTTGCTCCCAATGGGGGGCTAGGCTCATCTTTTTGGAGAGCCATGGGAAAAAACACTATTGAATGTTTTTAAGGGGGCTTCACTTTACTAATATTAATTGCTTCTGCACCCTTTCATCTTGTCTTTCAGCATTATTTAAGCTACTTAAACAGTCTTCGGGTGCAAGATGTCTTCAGCTCCACGCACAGCCTGCTGCATTATTTTGACCGTTTGATTCTCACTGGAGCAGAAAGCAAGAGCAACGGAGAGGATGGCTATGGGCGGAGCCTGCGATACGCCGCCCTTAACCTGGCTGCCCTGCATTGCCGATTTGGCCACTAGTAAGTTCCCCAAAAAAAGATGTTTTTCCTTTCACTTGCGAAAGAGAGGTGGGCGCTGCCCGAAATATAACACAGCTTGTAAGCAAGGAAGGAGAGGAAGGGTGTGTGGGATAGACGACTTTACTCCAGCATAACTGACTGCAGGGCAGTTTTAATGGTAGATCAGGATTTCTTTTTGGCCTCAGGAGTGACTAGGCCATATTGTGTCAAACACTTTTTACAATTTGGGGCATATCACATGAAAATAAAATAAATCCGTATACAGGTGCACATTCTAACTACGTGCGTTCCTTTTTTAGTACCAAGTTGTTTGCTTAGGCCGAGCAGCTAAGCCTTCGCGGTCTGGTTCAGTGAGGCAGCTGCTGAGATAGTGATGCGAAAAGTGATCTTAAAGCCCTACTGCCAAAAAAAAATAACTTTGTCCTGAACAGGCGATGGGGGCGAGGGGGAACAGGAAATGATGATGTTCCTCCTGGCTCGTTATTTAACGTTCAGAATGCAACGCCAGCTAATGAACTTGGTTCTTACAATACGGACAGTAGGACCGTGGCTTCTCCCTTTTGACTGTCACCGTCCAAAGGAGAGCTGGACTTCTGCGGGGTGGCTGGGAGAGGTAGCACGACTTGCCAGATGACACTTTTTTTTTTTTTTCAGAACTCTGTTAATTCAACTAGAATGCCGGTTTTAATTTTAAGAATCCATTAACGGAAAAAAGCTAGACTAAAAGTATTCATTTCCTATCTTCATCCCCAGCATCATTTGTTCAAATTGAACATTGCAGAGCATGGCCGGCAGCTTGGTGGTGGTTCTGTGCACTGCTAGGCAGAAGGTCCCCAGTTTCATCCCCAAGTCTTCCATTCCCTGGGTTTGCTGGGGGCCTGAAGATGCTGGGGAGGTGGCATTCGCAGGCCCTGGAGGAAGAGGGCAAGAGAATTGTGTCCATTGCTGAAGAGGGACACATAGGGACTGGATCTAGGGCCCATGATTGTGGCAGGATTCGGGAAGGAGGCCGAACAGTAGCCTATATGTCACACTTATATGACGTGATAGTAGAGCATTAATATATCGTGTTTTTCATTAGTCGTATCCTAAAAAAAAAAAGACAGAATAGAAAAATTAATTATATGTGAAGAAAAACTTTTACAGTGCATGCATTAGATTAAAGATTTTTTTTGTCATTAATATTTTATGAGTTTTGTGTTTTTGTTTTGTTCTTTTTAATTTTATAAATTTCATTAGTCAACAGGCTGAGCTTGCTCTGCAGGAGGCCATCAGAATTGCGCAGGAGTCTAACGATCACGTGTGCCTGCAGCACTGCTTGGTAAGGTAGCTGCGCTGCGGCGCAGGTTTGCCCTGGTAATGCCCAAATCTGGATGGTGGTATCTTTTTTTGCCTTAGATCTAGCTTGCAGCAGTGCACTGCTTATAGTACCACCATACAAGCTGCTCCCATGAAGTTGCTGATCTTTTAAAGAAGTGCCAGGCACGGATGCAAGCAATATTAGGATTTGTTAACTGTTCAAGCCGCCACGAATGGCTTTGCAATCTTAGTTAACATGAAAGTAGCCTTTATTCTCTGGGTAACACGGTTTGCTCCCTCTCGTTCCAGAGTTGGCTTTACATCTTGGAACAGAAAAAGGGCTCGGAGAGCTGCGTTCTGTTAGAACACGTAAAGAAAACGGTACACTTCGGCTTACCGGTGCGTATTGCAGCAAGCTAGCTTCTGTTCTCTGTTTGTTAATTGTGAGGGTTTTTTTTTTTCTTGTGCGTGTTGAAATCATTTAAAAATGATTAGTTTGTGGAAATTTTGAAGCTGTCATAGTATGGAAATTAGGTGAGCAAATATTAAAGGTCCCAGTCGCACAGAGGAGGTGAGCGCTATCCCCCACAGAGAAGAGACTTGTGTTTGGAAAAAGCTGAATGGGGCGATCAAATTGGCTGACTCGTTTTTGTCCTGGTGTGGGAGAAGAATTCTGGCAGGAGGCTTGGGAGTTAGTTAGTTAAATTCTTCCTGCTCATCTGACTTTTTTTTTTCTTTGACGTGTAGAGCAAAACAGTAACTAGGGGCTACACAAAGTAAAGTACCTCCGCTGTTTCCGTTATACATTTGAAAACTGGACGATGCACATTTGGGGATGAAGGGGGTTAATCCTCTTAATTTGAAATAGCAGTTTCCCTGTATGTGCCTGGATCAGTCCAGACTGTGGCTTATGCCTCCCTTCCAGCAGATGGAGACAGAGAAAAACTTGAAGAGCGCCCCTCTTAACTTGGAGCACCACCTGCATCTCTTCAGTGTTTCTCTGTCTCCAGCAGATGGAGGAGGCAAACCCTGCAGGCCTGACCTTTCTGTGTGGTTAAGTAAATCTCTTCACAAAAAAAAAAAGTAAGGAAAAATTCAGGGAGCAAACCAGATCAAGCAACTTACCCTAATCCTCCCAGAGGGCCGGCAGGTCCTAGCTGGACTATCCCCTCTGGTAGTAGGATTCAGGAGCTGGGGTTGGTGACCCCACGGGGCTCCTTCAGGTAAGGCGCCTGGGGTGGAGATACCGGTGGTCTGGTCCCTCTCCCCCCTTCTTGTGCCCCCCAGGTCTGTTTTTGGAAAGAAAAAAAAAAAGCGGGCAGGAAGCAGCTTGTCAGCCTTCATTCTATTTTTTCATACTACGGTTGTTTCTTAACTTTTTCCTTACAGGCGGGGTTGTTTTAAGGCAGGCCGTCCTTGTTTTCGCTGCTGCCTTCCTGCTTTTCTCGCGACTCTTTTTTCTCATGCCGCTACCGACCCGTTCTGTTGCCTGCGGGGGAGTCGGCTTCGCGCCTCTCCCGCACAGGTCTTTGCTCACGCTGCCCCTCCGGAGGTGAGGGCAGCTCGGATCCGGGACCGGAGCCTCCTAATAGGAGCCGTGCAGCACCAAAACGCCCTGCTTCTCGTGAGCCTCTGGCTGCTCCGTTCCCGCTTAGCGCGGGAACGGCGGCCATTTTAGGCTCTTTAGCTGTGCAGGCCCATGCAGTGAGTGGAGGGGATTCCCCCCTCCCCACCCCCGGCCAGTCCAGATGATCTTGATAACCAGGACCAGGATTTTTTTAATCCATTGCCCGATCCCCTTGTGGGGGAAGGGGGCGGAGATAATTCCTTTTCCTTGTATTTTGTGCTTTTAATGCACAAAGCCTTTCTGGCAACTCAAGCACAGCAATCTGAGCCTTCCTGTTTGGGGCGCCCTGTGGGGGCCCCCTCAGAAGCTGCCTAAGCACCATGACCCCCAGACCTCCCTTCGTGTTGCGAAACTTCAGAGCTCCTCCCTTGCGGGCTGTTCTACTCCTCCTGATGGGGCACCTGTGGGATCTTCGGACCCTTCTCTCATCCTTACTCCGCCTTTGGGAACTGAACCTCAGGAAGAACTGCAGAAGCCGTCCCATCTTGAGGGTGACGACCCTAAGGTAGATTCTCTTTCAAAGGGGGAATTGGATCCTTTAATTCCATGGGTCCTTTTGGAACTCGGGGTTGACCTTCCGCAAAGCATGCTCCCCCAGGGTTTGGAGGACCCAGTGCTAGCGGGCTTGCGAGGCCCATCAAAAACATTTCCTTTTCATCCCATGGTTCAGGAATTGATGACTAGAGAGTTGGATGTGCCTGAGGCTGGGCTCCGTGTGGATCGGGCTATGGACAAGCTTTACCCCTTGCCCGAGGAGACCCTGGAACTGTTGAAGTTTCCCAAAGTGGATGCTTCTGTGTCAGCTGTCACTAAGCGGACCACTATTCCTGTGGCTGGGGCAGCGGCCCTTGAGGATCTTCAAGACAGAAAGCTCAAAGTTTTTCTCAAGCGAATCTTTGAAGTTTCAGCGTTAGGTATACGAGCGGCGGTATGTATCAGCTTCATGCTTCGAGCTAGCCTCCGTTGGGTCCAGCATTTATTGACTTCCAGAGACCTTCCTCCAGAGGGCTCAGCAGAAGCCGAACGCCTGGAGGCAGCGGTGGCTTATGGGGCTGATGCCCTGTATGATCTCCTGAGAACGTCCTCCCAGACTATGGCGTCTGCGGTGTCCGCAAGGCGACGCTTATGGCTCCACAACTGGGTTGCAGATATTTCTTCCAAGGCTCAGTTAAGCTCTCTGCCCTTTAAGGGGAAGCTTCTTTTCGGTGAGGACTTGGAGCAGATGATCAGGTCTCTGGGTGAGAACAAACTGCACAAGCTCCTGGAGGATTAACCCAAGCCCTCCAGAGGCTTCCCGCCGGCTAGGTCATGTTTTCGCGGTCAACGAAGATTTCGTCAGAGCAGAGCGCACACTGGAGGTCAGCGACAACCAGCGGGGAGACCACAGACGTGGTCCTCTTCCTTTCAGGGACTTCGACCCTCCCAAGACGGAGTCTCTTCAGCCGCGACTGGCTCCAAGTCCTCTCAATGAAATGCGGCCAGCCCATCTCTCGGTCCCTCATGTGGGGGGGGGGGGGGCAGTTGTCCCAGTTTTATGACGAATGGGCCAGAATAACCACCGATCAGTGGGTCTTAAACATCATAAAGCACGGCTACGCTTTGGAATTTGCTCGGCCTCTTCGACATCTCTTCATGGTCTCCCCTTGCGGTTCTCATACCAAGGCACAGATCATGCGGCAGACTCTCAAACGCCTTATTGCCCTGGGAGCTGTAGTTCCTGTCTCCAAAGTCCTGAGTCTTCTCGAGTCTCTCGGATGGGTCATCAATCAGGCAAAAGCAAGAGTCTTCCTTCTCAAATCATGGATTTTTTGGGGGCTTGGTTCGACACCAGTCAGGGGAAGGTATTCTTCCTTCCGGAGCGGATCAACAAGTTGTTACTATCTGTCTGTCGACTGTTGACTCTCCCTCTACCTATGGCTTGGGACTATTTGCAGGTTCTCAGGTCCATAGCATCCACCTTGGAGTTGGTTCCCTGGGCTTTTGCGCATATGAGACCATTGCAATGAGCGTTACTGGCCCGCTAGGATCCGAAGTCTGAGGAATTCCTGGCCCCCTTACCTCTCACCGATTCCGCCAGGTGCAGTCTTGGCTGGTGGCTTGTCCCAGAACATCTGAGCCGAGGAATGGACCTCGAAGTTCCCCAATGGATGGTGGTAACCACAGATGCCAGTCTCTCAGGTTGGGGAGCAGTCGGTCCAGGGCCTATGGTCGGCGGAGGAAGCGAGTTGGTCCATCAATCGCTTGGAGACCAGGGCTCCTTGCTTGGCTTTCAGGCACTTTCGTCTTCTCCTTCGCAACCGAGCAGTCAGAGTCCTATCTGACAATGCAACATCCGTAGCCTACATCAACCGTCAAGGCGGTACCAAATGTCAAGCAGTAGCAGCAGAAACAGAGCTACTCATGGACTGGGCGGAGAAGAATCTTGCTCTTCTAGCCACATTTCACATTGCTGGAACAGACAACGTACAAGTGGATTACCTAAGTCGGCAAAGGATAGATCCGAGGGAATGGGAGCTCTCCGATCAAGCGATGGACCTCATCACGCACAGGTGGGGGCTTCCTCACGTAGACCTGATGGCTACGCTTCAGAATACCAAGGCTCCACGCTTCTACAGCCGCAGAAGAGAGCACGGGGCGGAAGGAGACTATGCACTAGTGCTCCCCTGGCCTACTTCGGTGTTCCTTTACATCTTCCCTCCTTGGCCTCTAGTCGGCAAGATTCTTCGCTGAATAGAGGAACATCCAGGGAGGATGATTCTGGTGGCACCGGAGTGGCCCAGAATTCCGTGGTTCACCGATCTGGTCAGTCTCGCTTTGGACATTCTCCTGAGGCTCTGACATCTTCCACATTTGCTTTGTCAAGGGCCTATATTTTTCGACCAAGCAGATCGCTTTTGTCTAGCGGCCTGGCTTTTGAGAGGCCGTGATTATTACTCTGCTACAAGCTAGAAAATCTCTACTTCACTTTCCTATATCAGGGTTTGGAAGGTTTTTGAGACCTGGTGTCGAGAGCAGGGTGTTTTCCCCCATTCGCCGTCGATAGCTCATATTTTGGCGTTCTTGCAGAAGGACTTGCCTAAAGTTTGTCTTTCAGTTCCCTACAGGTTCAAGTAGCGCCTTAGGCTCTCTGGTAGGTAGAGCTCATGGCCAGTCTCTCGCTTCACATCCAGATGTGGTTCATTTTCTTCGGGGGGCGAAGCATCTACACCCCCCCAGTCTGACCAGTGTGCCCTTCATGGAATCTTAATTTGGTACTGAGAGTTTTGTGTGACCCACCTTTTGAACCTCTTAAGAGGGTCACGCTAAAAGACCTCACCTTGAAAACAGTATTTTTGGTGGCTATCTGCTGGACCCGGCGGATATCTGAGATCCAGGCCCTGTCTTGCAGAGAAACCCTTCTTGCGGATTTCTGACTTGGGAGTTTCTCTTAGAACAGGACCTTCCTTTCTACCAAAGGTGGTTTCGTCCTTCCATGTCAGTTAGTCTGTGGAGCTCCTAGCCTTTTCAGATACCTCTCCTGACGCGCCGCATGCCAAAGAGTTAAGATGTCTGGATGTTCGAAGGACACTATTGCGTTATTTGGAGGTCACTAACCCTTTTCTGTTGTCCAATCATTTGTTCGTCTTATGAAGCGGGCCTAAGAGAGGACAGAAGGCATCTAAAGCGACAGTAGCTAGATGGTTGAAGGAAGCTATTTCCTTTACGTACATTTGTCGCGGTCGTCCCGTTCCTGAAGGGTTGAAAGCCCACTCGCTTCGTTCCCAGGCAGCTTCGTGGGCTGAATGTCAGTTGATATCGCCACAAGAAATTTGCAGAGCGGCAACCTGGAAGACAATACATACCTTTGCTCATCATTACCGCCTGGACATCCAGGCTCCGAATGCTGACTATTTCTTTCAGTGCTGTCATTCAAGCGGGACACTCAGGGTCCCACCCTGTTTAGGGAAGCTTTGTTACATCCCACAGTCTGGACTGATCCGGGTATGTACAGAGAAAAGAAAATTGTTCTTACCTGATAATTTTCATTCCTGTAGTACCACGGATCAGTCCAGACGCCCGCCCTTCAGAGGAGGTTATTTCTTCCCTGAGACTCCGCTGCGAATCCTCTATGACAGTACTTCATTCTGCAGAACATTATAGAAGAAGGCTACAAGTTTCTTCTCATTCACTGTTTGGCAACAATTTGTTTACTAGTTGAAGTTCCAAGTTCTCTATTTTTGACCTTGCTTGATCTATGTTTGCTCCTGGTTTGATCTTATTTTAATTCTGCTTGTATAGTCTATACACTGAAGAGATGCAGGTGATGCTCCAAGTTAAGAGGGGTGCTCTTCAAGTTTTTCTGTGTCTCCATCTGCTGGAAGGGAGGCATAACCCACAGTCTGGACTGATCCGTGGTACTACAGGAACGAAAATTAGCAGGTAAGAACCAATTTTCCTTTAGTGTAGTTATTGAAAAGCATTTTAAATCGCCTTCCTGATCCCCAAAAATGGTCATTCAAAGCGATGTACATAATAAAATCTCATCACCAACAATACAAATAAACAGCCGACATACAAAAATGTAAAACCCAGGTTAGATTAGGATGGAAGAGGCCATTTTTTTTTTTTTTTTTGCCACTTTCTGAAACAGCAGGTAGCTAGGTTCCAGTCTGATGTCTGGGGAAAGCTTATTCCAAAGCACTGGCACCGTGACTAACCCAGATCCTGGATCTCATAACTACCTTGCAGGTGGCTACAGAAAGCAACTCTTCATGAGCAGAGCGTAACATCCTAGCAGATGTTTACTGAGAGGTTTGATCCTTCAAAAATGAAGGACCAATTTTTTGCAACAATTTTAGGTCTGTGTCAAGATGTTAAAATGCATTTAAAGTTCACAATTATTTTAAAGTGTAGCGTTCCTGATTCGTTAGGGCGGCCTATTGACGCTTTCACAAAATCCTGAGGAGGTGCTCCCTTAGCACACTGTTCTCAGTGTTTTTCTGCAGCAACTTAACTTCTAGTATTTGATACTAATTGGATTAGCATGATTCTCCATGTGACATCTGACAATTTCCAGCTTTCCTAGCATGTAGCCAGAGGGACTCAGGACTAGTGGGTTCTCTGTTCCCCTGCTAGCAGATGGAGACTGTCAGGTTTCAAAGCTGACGTCACCTTAGATAAACCCCTGCAGTGACCTCAGCCTTCCAGTATCTCTCAGTCTCCTAGCAGATGTGGACGTGCTTTCCCTACACCAGCATTGGTGGTTTCGTGAGATTGCAGTACTCGTTAGAAGAAGGAAAATTTACCTTTAAATTGGAGAAAGAGTGAGCCCCGCTCTCCTGCAGTGATATATAAAGGTCCCTCCCCTAGTTAAGAATTCCTGAGGCGATTTCTGAGTTCCCTCAAAGGTGTGCCTTGGTCCGGTAGCCGGTTTTCCGGCGTGGGCTTGCTGCTGAAATACAGCGGGTGCAGGAAGCCGAGTACAGCAGTGACAGCAAAAGCCCTCTCCCCCTGCAGCCAGAGACAGTCTCTGTACTCAGCCAGTAAGCGCTGAGCCCTAGTAAGTAGAAGGACTCCTCCGATTCAGAGACATGGAAGGGCTTCGGTAAGTCTTTCCTCCAGTCTCCTTGCTTGGTGTGCCATACCGTCAATGTTCCCAATCCCGTTAGGGCAAGGGAAGGGGGTTTCTGAGCGGGTTGAGTGGCTCTCTGATGGGCTAGGCCCCATTTCAGGCTTGGTGGGCTCTCCACGTAGCAAGCCAAGGCAGCGCCATCTTGTGAACAGTTTTGTGCGGTGCCATTTTCCTCTAGAGACCATCAGTACGCGCAGTGTAGGTTGGCCCTGCTGTGTACCTAACATGCACATGCGTGCATGCATACCTGTGCGCATACTAGCGCACATAACCATGCGCATACCTGTGCACACATACACTTGCTCACAACTGGACGCTTAAGGGAGCATCGGGGTGGATCTGTGCACGCTCGAGTCCAAGCGCTAGCCGGCTGAACGCACAAGTTACATTTTACTATGGCTCCGGCAGCAAAGAAGCACAAGCGACACTCTTTGTGCTGCCTGTCATATTAGTGCTACAAAGTCTGACCTAGAATCCTTCTTGTGTCCACACTGTGAGGAGGCCCAGGGAGGACTGGACTCCCAGAACTTCTCCAAGCCTGATCCCTCCCAGTCGGAAGATGGATCAGCCACAACTTTATCCGGTAGTACCCCAAATTTGAGCAATCCCGGGGCTGAATCTGCCTCAGGAAAGGGCAGTCCAGCTGCACCTACCCCTGTTCCTCAAGGGCTAGGTAAGGACCCAGCAGCCTTTACTTGGGTGGAATTCTTTCAGGGCTTTCAAGTCTTTGTTCAGGCACAGTCAGCTGCTGCCCCTGCCTGGACCAAGACCGGACTTGTCCTCCCAGCCCTATCAGCATGCCTTGGATCATGCCTTGTCTCACCAAGGGTAACCCTGACAGGGACCCAGACACCACGGATGACAAAGGGGATGCATACTCGTTGGAAGAGAGGGAAATCCCTCCAGGCTTGGAGCCATACCCGACCTGTGTTATGATTTTTCCATAGGGATGAATTGCTGGCACTGGTCTCCCAGACCCTGAAGACTCTGGGAGTTTCTGGCCCGGACCCGACAACGGAATCAAAGAAGAATCCCATCCTGGTGTCTCTACGGAAAGCCACTTGCTATTTACCGATGCTGAAAGCCATCCAGGAGTTGATTGACCTGGAATGGGACCCCTGGAAATCAGCTTTAAAAGAGTCTGGCATTGAAGGCTCTGGACCCGACGGCCAAAGAATGCCTGCATTTCCTCAGAATGGATGTCCTGGACTGCACAGTTTCAAATCGAACAACTATTCCAGTGGAGAGAGGAGCGGCCTTGAAGGACGCGCATGATGGGCGGTTGGAGTCCATCCTTAAGCAAGCTTTTGACGCGACAGCAATGACACTACAGATTGCTTCCTGTTGTGTCCTGGTGGCTTGGTCAAGAGAGGCAGATAACTCAAGGGCGCATTCCAGAGAAGCGATGGAGCCCACTGTGGCCTTTCTAGCGGAAGCGAGCTCTGACCTAGCTCATACCTTGGCCAGGGGAGGGCCTCAGTGGTAGTGGCCAAAAAACAACTATGGTTGTGAAATTGGTCAGCAGACGCAACCTCTAAGGCAAACCTCAAAAATATGCCCTTTAAAGGATCCCTCCTATTCGGAAGCGAATTGGAAAAGTTATCCAGTAAGTGGGGTGAATCTCCAGTGCAGCGGCTACCGGAAGATAAGAGAGAGAGGCCGCAGCACCTCCTCGCCATCCACGAGACGAGGAGATAGGGGGTCGAGTATCCCTCTTCTATCAGAGGGGGGAGTCAAGGTCACGTCAGACAAATGGATACTGGATATCATAAGAGGATACGCTCTGGTGTTTCGCAGCATATCTTGGGATGTATTCATGTCACCTTGCCACTCCCAGCACAAGAAACTGGCAGTGGAATCTACTTTGATAAGGCTCCTCAATTTGAGGGCTATAATTCCAGTACCTACGCCCCAGGAAAATACAGGGCGTTATTCCATCTATTTCATCGTACCCAAGAAGGACGGTTCCTTTTGCCCCATCCTGGACTTGAAGAGCGTCAATTGTTATCTACGGATAATTCATTTCCACATGGAAATCTACACTTCGTCATAATGGCCGTACAACCAGGAGAATTCTTAACGTCCCTGGACCTCTCAGAGGTCTACCTTCATATTCCAATCCGACAAGACCACCAGCATTTCCTACACCTTGCAGTACTGGGCCGCCATTATCAGTGCCGAGCATTGCCCTTCGGCTTGGTCACCACTCCCAGAACATTTTCCGAAATTATGGTGGTCATGGCGGCGGCACTGAGGAATGAAGGAATCCTGGTGCACCCTTACTTGGACACCTGGCTGATCCAGGCGAAGTCGTTGGAAGAGAGCCACCAGGTGACCAGCCGGGTGATCTCCCTGCTTCAGGAGCTTGGTTGGATCGTGAACATGGACAAAAGCAGTCTCAAGCCCTCCCAGTCCTTAGATTATCTGGGAGTCTGGTTCGACACCAAACAGGACAAAGTTTTCCTCACACCTTCGAGGACAAGGAAGCTGATGTGCCAAGTGCACCTTTGACGAGCACGATATGCCCCAGGATGTGGAGCTATCTTCATGTCCTCAGTCTGATGGCATCAACCCTGGAGGTAGTACTGTGGGTGAGGGCACACGTGCGTCCACTCCAGCGTTCCCTGCTGTCACGTTGGAACCCGCTGTCTCAAGACTACTCTATTTGCCTCCACTTACCGATATAAGTATTTTCTTGGCTACAGGAAGTTTACCTAAGCAAGGATGTAAGCCTGCCCCTCCCAATTGTCTAGTCCTCACAACAGATGTGAGCCTCCGAAGGTGGGTAGGTCACTGTCAGGAATTGACAACCCAGAGGCATTGGACCAAGATGAGCTGGAACATAAACCCTCTGGAAGCCCGAGCCATCAGATTAGAGGGTCTACAATTCAGCCACAGACTCCAGGGCCAGGTGGTTCACGTGATGACAGACAATGCAACAATGGTAGCCTACGTCAACTGTCAGGGAGGAACCAAAACCCAGAAAGTGTCTCTGGAGATAGATTCCCTTATGGAACGGGTGGAGTTGAATTTACGGGGGATCTTGGCCTTCCACATTGCAGGAAAAGACAACGTCAGAGCAGACTTTCTCAGTAGGGAGAATCTGGATCCAGGAGAATGGGCATTGTCGGCCAGAGCCTTTCAGCTCCTGGTAGATCACTGGGGCCTCCTGTCCATCGACTTGCTGGCCACATCTCACAATGCAAAGGTCTCCCGATTCTTCAGTTGCGGAAGAGATCAGCGTTCCCAAGGGATTGACGCTCTTGTTCAGACCTGACCAGAGGAAGACTTACTATATGCCTTCCCTCCATGACCTCTGCTAGGCAAGGTCATTCGCAAGATCAAACGTCATAGAGGACTAGTCCTTCTAGTGGCCCCAGATTGGCCTAGACGCCCATGGTATGCAGACATGCGGAGGCTTCTGATGGAGAGCCTCCTATGCCGCCCTCCACATAGGGAATTGCTCCAATGAGGACCCAACTCAATTTTGTCTTACAGTCTGGCCCTTGAGAGGGCTCGCCTGATGAAATGTGGATATTCGGCGGCAGTAATTTCCACCTTGCTCCATGCGTGGAAGTTCTCTACGTTCTTAGCATATATGCAGATCTGGAGAATATTTGAGGCCTGGTTAGAGGAACAAGGGGTGCCCCCTCGGATGACCAAAATCTCTATGGTCCTGGAATTTTTACAGGATGGACTGAATAAAGGGCTGTCCCTCAACTCCTTGAAGGTCCAAGTAGCAGCTCTCTCCTGTTTCAGAGGTGAAGTGAATGGAGCATGTCTCGGCACATCCGGATTTGGCCCATTTCCTAAAAGGGATTAAGCACCTTGGACCACCTTTACGTTGGCTGGTCCCCTTATGGAATCTTAATCTAATATTGTACTTTTTAGCAGGGCCTTCCTTTCAACCGCTGTGCGGTCTATCCCTACGCCTATTAACGCTGAAGACTGTGTTCTTGGTGGCGATATGCTTGGCTCGTCGCATCTCAGAACTGCAGGTGTTGTCGTGTTGGAACCCTTTCCTCAGGTTGACTCCAGGAGTGTTACAGCTTTGCACCATTCCTTTCTTCTTGCCCAAGGTAGTCTCAGAATTTCACTTGAATCAGTCCATTTCCTTACCATCCCTAAATAGACACAAGGACACGGATGACTACCATCTCCTACGCCACTTAAATGTCAGTAGGCTTTTAGTACGGTATCTAGAAATCTTGGAAATGATATGCAAGATGGACCGCTTGTTTGTCTTTCATGGTGGAAGGATACCAGGTGAAGCAGCTTCACGAGCTACCATAGTTCGCTGGATCAAAGAAGTGTGGAGGCAGGGAAGCCATTACCCTTTCATGTTAAAGCTCATTTCACTAGGGCTCAGGCAGTATCATGGGTGGAAGATAGACTGCTGTCTCCCAACGACATCTGCCAAGCAGTGATGTGTGGTCCTCCTTCTCCAGGTTCTATCACCTGGATGTTCAGGCCAAGGAGGACACAGCATTCGCAAGGGCAGTACTAAATGGGCCATGGGCAGCCTCCCACCCGGTTCGGGAGTAGCTTTTGTACATCCCATTGGTCCTGAGTCCATCTGGCTACACGCTAGGAAATGGAGAAATTACTTACCTAATAATTTCGTTTTCCTTAGTGCAGACAGATGGACTCTGCATCCTGCCCATGGATGCCCAAGAATGGTGCCAAGGATTCTCCCGTGGAGTGAATATCGATTCCAAGGGATTACGGTTAAGCCATCATCCAGTCCCTAGATCAGGGCATCTATAATCTTACTAGAGTTCAGTGTTTGGTTGAGTAGTTACGGTTATCTGTTTTTAATCAAGTTTTTAATCCAGTTTTTTTGATAGTATGTCCACAGTGGCTTTTGAAGAGAATACTGAAGGGCTGAGGTCGCTGCAGGGCTGTATGTGAAGTGATGTCAGCTTTACAACCTGACTCCGTCTCCATCTGCTGCCAGGGGAGCACATAACCCACTGGTCCTGAGTCCATCTGTCTACACTAAGGAAAACAAAAGTATCAGGTAAGTAATTTCTCCAGTTCACAAATTGAAAATATAGCAGCAAGCGGTTAGATATAATCATATGCATTAAAAGATGTGGTCTGCATTCCTTCTCTGGGAGAAAGTGATAGAAAAAGTGAAAATATCCAAAGTGTTGTGAAGAAAGGAACAACCCAGGGTGATTAAATGTCCCAGGATTCCCTTGTAAGGTGCATGACCCTTTTGCTGTTGCACTGTACAGTACTCATTAACAAGCTGGTTAGCTGGAAAAACAAAAATGTATGGTTGAACCCCAGTCTTCTGTTTCCAGTTCACCTCCTCTGCATTGAATTGTGTCTGAAATCTCGTAAGCGTCCCTCTGGACGCAGTTGACAGAATCTGCTTTGTCTCGTCCTTCCGTATCCGCCGTAGTATCTAGCTTCTCTTGGGATACAGTCCTTAGTTCAGCAGCGGGCTTTTGCGGGAAAGACAGCGAACAAGCTCATGGATGCCTTGAAGGACTTGGATCTGTTGCACTGGAAACACAGTTTGTCGGAGCTCATCGACATCAGCATTGCACAGAAAACTGCAATTTGGCGACTGTACGGTCAAAGGTATTGTCCTTTTCATCGCTCTCTTCCAGAGCAATTTCTCATATGTAAAGGGCTCCGGTAATATCTGGATGTTTGCCTCTTCCATTTTGCATTGTATACATTACTTTTCAGTTTGGATTTGTGATCTCTAATTACAGCACATTTGTGTCAAGAATCACACTAAGTTTCTTGTTACTATTACTTCTGTTCTCTTCTATAGCGCAGCACTGTACAAATACAGATAAGAGAGTCCCTCCTCCATAGAGCTTACAGTCTGTTTGTTTTCCTCCCTCTGTAACTGAGGAGGCTGAGGGCATCTGGACCTAGCCCAGCATTATGGAAAACAATTTCTATTCAAAAGTTATTCTTGCTTCTTATCAGGGTAAAGTGCCATTACCCAACCTTAGGGAATGTTTCAGCACACTCCTGTAAGTTACCTTAGGATTACACAGTTTCATAGCCATGGAGGGAGAGAATCCCAACCACTGCTCAGCAAGGACACTTGTTGGTCAGGCTTTAGGGTGCATGCGTACAGGGTTCCAGAGGGTAGCCTGATCAAGAATTGTTACTGTCATAACTGCGCTAGATGAACCAAAAAACAATAACCAGGGTTTTTTGCATTGCAGTACCATGGCACTTCAGCAAGCCCAGATTCTGCTGAGTATGAACAGCCTGGAGGCTGTGAATGTGGGTGTGCACCAGAATAACACAGAATCCTTCGCCGTGGTGCTGTGTCACCTGGCGGGGCTGCATGCCGAGCAGGTGAGATGCTGATCCCGGGAGCCCTGTACAGAGATGCCTGTGCCAGTTTCCCAGAGGGGGGAGACTTTTGGTTCTGTCCTAGCTCTTTTGAACCTCCATCCCAGTGCACTGTGGTTACTTGCAGTCCTGCTTCTTCTGTTTTGCAATCAGCACTACAGGGCTCTTAATGTAATAGGTGGGAGCTGTCAAGAAACCAGGCTGTCTAAAGCTTGATCAATTGGTGCATGAGATCTCTCAAGGCTTACACCTGATGTTCCCTGTACATACCCAGATCAGTCCAGACTCCTGGATTTTGCTTCCCCGCCAGCAGATGGAGACAGAGAATGTTTCACTGACACTGTACATAATCATGAGTGCCACATGCAGTCTCTCAGTATTTCTCTGTCTCCAGCAGATGGTAGATGGTGCAAAACCTGCAGTTCTGCAGTCTGGGAAAAATAGTTTGTTTAAGAGCCTTGCTCCCAGGAGGTTTTTAGGTCCTGTTGGGTCCATCCCTCTTGGTCGAGGTGGACGAGCTGGGGGTTGGTCACCCTTTTGTATGCTCAGTCCTTGCGTCCGTGGGGTGTAAATCTGGTGGTCCAGATCCTGCCCCTTCAAGAGGCCACTGAAGTGGCTGGCGGCTAGGGGAAGCTGTTTGGCAGTCTGTCCCTCTTACAGTTCGGTGTTCCAGCCTAGCAGGGAAGTATTATAAAGGTATTATAAAGTTAAAAAAAAAGAAAATAGAAACGTACGACTTCCTGCCTTTATACTGTTCGGGCGGCTGGGGTGTTTGTTTTTCACAGCAGCAGAGAATGCGAGGTAGATGGCTGTTTTAGAGGTAAACTTCCCTCCATGTGTGAGATGTGCGCAGCTTGGCTCGGTGCTGTTGCAGCTGAATTGTCTCAGGTTTGTTCATCGGACGGTGAGGGGTCATCAGATGACCCTACCGCCGCGAAAAATCCGGCTCCCACTCCTGTTCCTCAAGTGTGTCGGGATTTTCGCCGGGTCAGGGATTCTCCATCAGTTCAGGAACGGTGGCCATTTTGAATACTTGTGCGAACTTTGCCATGCCAGCGGGGGGGGAGGGCATTCTCCTCTGAGGCTATCTTTCGACTCCAGGGGGGCTTGGATAGGGGACATGAACATCGGTATAGAAAAAGAATAAATAAATAAGATTTTCCCATTCTACCAATTCCTGGATCCTCTCAGCCAATTTCTGACTCCTCCAGGCCTTTTTCCACGGACTTTGTTTTGCTTTTACATGAGGCCTAAGTAGCGTGCGGCAGTGTTTGATTTGGGGGCCCGGGCCCAGCCTTCGGAGGGTCTGGCTATAAGTTCCAAACTTGATCAAGAAAAGAGAAAGCAGACTTCTCCCGTCCAGCGTTTGTTGTGAGCCCTTCTCCAGGAGTTGCGGTGGATGAGTCAGAGGATTCGAATGATGCCCCAGATGGGATGGGGGTGAAACCAGTGGATGATCAGGTGGTTGATCTGGATGCGGGTGGCATGGATCAGGTGGATGATCCTGAAGAGATTCCAGTTACCGAAGATGACCTCAAAGTGGTCCATCTTTTTCGTAAGGAGGAGCTATAGCCTTTGATTCCTCATGTTCTTCAGGAGCTCAGGGTCAAGATTCCTTATGAGGACTCAGATTTGGAAGGGGCTGATCCATTCCTGGATGGGCTGAGGGTTCAGAAAAAGCCTTCCTGTACCATGAGTCCGTGAAAAAACTAGTGGATCGAGAGTGGGAAACTCCCAATGCCAGCTTTGAGGGTGGGGAGGGCTATGGCGAAGCTTTATCCTTTGCCTGAGCAGACATTGGAGCTCCTGTCCCTTCCTAAAATCGATGCTTCAGTGTCGGCGGTCACTAAGAAGACGACTATTCCGGTTGCAGGGTTCGCTGCTTTGAAGGACTTTCAAGATTGAAAATTGGAGGTTCATTTCAAGAGGATATTTGAGGTGTCAGCCTTGAGCTTACGAGCCTCCATTTGTACTAGTTTTATGCAGCGGGTTTGTCTGCTCTGGGTGCAGCAGTTACAGGATGCTCAGGCGAGGAGGCGAAGAAGGCTGAGCGCGTAGAGGTGGCAGTGGCATATTTAGCGGATGCTCTTTATGACTTAGTCAGAACTTCGTCTAAAATTGATATCTGTGGTATGAGCCAGGAGGTTGTTATGGTTGTGTAACTGGTCGGCAGATGCCATTCAATCTCAGTTGGGGTCTCTGCCTTTCAAAGGCAGACTCTTGTTTTGTGAGAACCTAGAGCAGCTAATGAAGCATCTGGGAGAAAACAAGGTGCACAGGTTGCCAGAGGATAAGCCTAGGGGTAAGATGTTCCGTCAGGCTCAGCCCTGCATTCAGCATAATAGGAGGTCTCACCCAGCAAGGGGAGCTCAAGGTCCTCAGAAGCAATTCTTTCTCAGGAGCCAGTACTAGGTTCAGTCCTTTCCAGGGGTCCGAAGTCCTTTCTGGGACACCACAGGTGGTAGCACAGCTGGGACTAAGTCCTCGCAATGAGACAAGGATGGTCCACTCTGTCATTCCTGTCATAGAAAGTCACTTGGCGCGATTTTACAGGGAGTGGACCAAAATTACCACGAACCAGTGGATTCTCGGTGTAGTAAGAGACGGCTATGCATTAAAATGTATTCATCCCATTCAAGATTTGTTTCTGGTTTTCCCTTGCGGGCCCATAGACAAAGCAGCTAGTGGTTCGGGAGACACTGAACCGGTTGCAGAGGTTAGGGGCAGTAATTCTGGTCCCCCGCGAAGAGTGAGGCATGGGAAGGTATTCAGTTTACTTCGTCGTGTCAAAGAAGGAAGGCACCTTTCGCCCGATTCTGGACTTAAAGAGAGTAAATACAGTGCTGAATGTTCTGCGTTTCCAAATGGAGACCCTGAGGTTGGTTATAGTGGTGGTGTGCAAGGACAAGTTTCTGGCTTCTCTAGATTTGACAGAAGCATATCTGCACATAGCCATCCGCCCAGACCATCAACGGTTTCTGCGGTTCATGGTTCTGGGTCAGCATTTTCAGTTTCAGGCTCTTCCGTTCAGTCTGGCTGTAGCGCCATGCACTTTCACCAAAGTTGTGGTGGTGGTGGTGGCAGATTTAAGTTGGGAAGGAGTTCTGGTACACCCCTATCTAGATAACTGGCTCATCAGGGCGAAGTTGGAGGACCTCTGTCGTTATTCGGTTCAGAAAGTGCTCCGGAGGCTTGAGTCTCTCGGCTGGGTAGTGAACTTGGCAAAGAGTCACCTGGTTTCGTAATAATCCCTGGAATATCTAGGAGCTCATTTCAACATATGGAGTGGCAAGGTGTTTCTCAAGAAGGAGAGTGTGCAGAAGCTGCAGGGGCAAATTCATCTGTTGGGGCTGGTGATGCCCAAGGCCTAGGATTATTTGCAGGTCCTGGGCTCAATGGCTTCAACCTTGGAGTTGGTGCCATGGGCATTTGTGCTTATGAGGCCCCTGTAGAAGGCTCTTCTAGCCCAATGCAACCCACTCTTGGAGGATTTTCATCTTCGCCTGCCACTTGAGGGTGTTGGCAGGGGACATCCTGTCTTGGTGGCTCCTTCGTTCCAATCAGGACCATGGTATGGAGCTAGACGTTCCAGATTGGGTGATTCTTACTACCAATGCCAGTCTGTCTGGTTTGGGAGGGGGGGGGGGTGTCACAACAGTGGTCCCAGAAAGAGGCTTTTTGATCTTATCAAACAGTTAGAGATCAGAGTGGTGCGTTTAGCTTTACTTGCCTTTCTGCCTTTGGTGAGAGGTCAGTTGGTGAGGGTCCTGTTGGGTAATGTGACAACGGTAGCCTACATCAATTGGCAGGGAGGAAACAAGAGTCGGGCAGTAGCTCAGGAGGCTCATCAGTTGATTCTTTGGGCAGAGCAACATTTGGAGAGGATAGTGGCTTCATACACCATGAGGGTCGACAACGTCCAAGTGGATTTTCTGAGTCACAGTGTTAGACCCAGGAGAGTGGGAGCTGTAGGAGATGTTGATGCAGCTCAACTGCAAGAAGTTGGGCTATCTCAAGTACATCTAATGGCAGCTTGTCAAAATGCCAAGGTGTTTCGGTTTTTCAGTCTGAGAAGAAAACACAGGGCCGAGGACATCTATACTCTGGTGGTCACCTTGGCTTCGGGAGGTTCTACTTTACATTTTTCCTCCTTGGCCTCTAGTAGGCAAGGTGTTGCTACGGATAGAGAAACACCCAGGTGAAGTAATTTTGGTGGTGCCTGTGTGGCCCTGTCAGCCTTGGTTCATGGTTCTAGTCAACTTGGCCGTGGACAGTCCACTACGCTTTGGCCATCTAACAAATCTCCTTAGGGTCCTATATTTTCAGAGCAGGTGGTTCACTTTTTTTTGTCCAGTGGCATGGCTTTTGAGAGGTGGCGATTGAGGCGCAGGGAGTACTCCGAAGTGGTTATTACTACTCTGTTACAGGCTAAACGAAAGTCTAATTCTCTTTCGTATGTGCGGGTCTGGAAGATTTTTAAAACCTGGTGTATCACTTTCGGCGTGCAAGCTCTAAGAGCTACAGAGTCTCATATTTTGTCTTTTCTTCAGGAGGGTTTGGTCAAGGGTTTGGCCTTTAACTCTCTTAGGGTCCAGTTGGCTATTCTAGGTTGTTTTTGAGGTAAAGTAGAGGGGTCTCCCCTGTCTACTCATCCAGATGTAGTTTGGTTTCTCTGGAGGGCAAAGAATTTATGCCCACCGGTAAAGAGAGTCTGTCTATCCTGGAACCTTAATCTTGTCCTCAGGGGTTTGTGTGAGGCTCCCTTTGAACTGTTGAGGAGAGCAACTATTAAATATTTAAAGGTCATTTTCCTTGTGGCCATATGTTCAACTAGAAGAATTTCTGAGCTACAGGTTTTGTCTTGCTGTGATCCCTTCCTACAGATTTTGGACTTGGGTGTGGCATGCAGACGGTACCTTTTTTTTTTTTTTTTTAGCTAAGGTGGTCTCTGCATTTCATGTGAATCAGAGGGTGGAGCTTTCAGCTTTTCCTGAGATGGACTCATCCGTACCTCACACAGGGAGCTTAAACTCTCGGATGTGCGGAGAGATTTGTTGAGTTATCTCAAAAGTAACTAATGACTTTAGGAGGTCGGATCACCTGTTTGTTTTGTGAAGCGGTTCGAAAAGAGGTTCTTAAGCGTCTAAGGCCACTATTGCATGGTGGCTCAAGGAGGCCATTGGTTTGATGTTCAAAGCTAAGGGTCGTCTGGTTCCTGAGGGTTTGTGAGCCCATTCAATGTGCTCTTAGGCGGCCTCATGGGCGGAGGCTCAGCAGGTTCTCTGCAAGAGATTTGCAGGGCAGCAACATGGAAGTCTCTGCACACTTTCGCAAGGCACTATAGCTTGGATGTTGGGGATCCGGCATCCAGGTCTTTTTGGTGAGGGTGTTTTGCGAGCGGGGCTCTCCAGGTCCCACCCTAGTTATGGAGCTTTGGTACATGCCAGGAACCTGGACTGTCCTGGGTACATACAAGAAAAGGAAAATTGGTTCTTACCTGCTAATTTTCATTCCTGTAGTCCCACAGATCAGTCCAGAGCCCACCCAATCTGTGAAGGTGGAGAGTCATCCACTCATTCTTTTTCTTGGCTGGAATACAGACTTGTTTGATAGGGTTCATACTTTTAGTTTTTGAAGATTACGCTTCTATAGAGATCACCATCCTCCAGTTCTTGGGGGGAATTATCAAGTAGTCTTAAGTTTTTTTTTTTGTTTTGGTTTTTTTTGGTATATGGTTTTTAAGCTTCGGTACAGGTCAATACTGAAGGACTGCAGGTGGCACACTGGGTTATATATAGTGTTGGTGAAATTTTCTCTGTCTCCATCTGCTGGCAGGGAGGCAAAACCCAGGACTCTGGACTGATCTGTGGTACTACAGGAATGAAAATTAGCAGGTAAGAACCAATTTTCCTTTGCTCTGTCTTTTGTCCTAAGACTGGAAAGTCGTCATTTTCCCACAAACCCTAATTTTGCCTTTGTGACCCATCGTGGGAAAGGGAAGGGGAATAAAGTGAAGAATTATGTCTACCACATCTATAATTGCTTAGATCAGGCAGGAGGTGAAGCTAATAGACAAAGTTGGTAAAAATTTGTATGGGAAATTTGCACAAAGTCTGAAACGATTGTACTCTAAGGGGTAGATTTTCAAACCGTGCGATTTGGCGTACTTTTGCTGGCGCATCAGGCGCAAGCAAAAGTACGCGGGATTTTAGTAGATACGCGCGTAGCCGCTAAAATCCTGGATCGGCGCACGCAAGGCTATCAATTCCGTATAGCCGGCGCGCGCCGAGCCGCGCAGCCTACCCCCGTTCCCTCCGAGGCCGCTCCGAAATCGGAGCGGCCTCGGAGGGAACTTTCTTTTGCCCTCCCCTCACCTTCCCCCCCCCTTACCTTTGTCGGGGGATTTACGCCTCCCGGAGGGAGACGTAAATCCCCACGCGCCAGTGGGCCGCTAGCGCGCCGGGACGCAACCTGGGGGCGGGTCCGGAGGGCGCGGCCATGCCCCCGGGCCCGCCCCCGGAACGCTCCCGACACGCCCCGAAAACGCTGCGCCGTTCGGGCCCGCCCCCGACACGCCCCCCTCAGAAAACCCCGGGATTTACGCGAGTCCCGGGGCTCTGCGCGCACCGGTAGGCCTATGTAAAATAGGCTCACCGGCGCGCAGGGCCCTGCTCGCCTAAATCCGCCCGGATTTGGGCGGATTTAGGCGAGCAGGGCTCTTAAAATCCGCCCCTAAGGGTCTTGACAATCTTCCACTTAAAACCCACTTGTCCTCTAAGAAGCATTTCAGTGGATTAAATGTTCTCTGTGCTGCCATGTTCAGCTGGGAGAGCATAGACTCACTATGCAGCCCTCTGCTTTATGGCAAGAATAGCCTGCCCTTATAATGCAGGTTTCTGAGGTAACTTTGGCATTGCTGTGAGTCACTGATATGATTGTCTGTCCTTGGCAGTGCTCATGAACCTCTGTAGCTGGCTCTTATCAGGAAATCTATGGTCTGCCAGCTGATGTCTGACTAGCCCAGTGAAGAGCACAGGCTGACTGACCTTTACCAAGTTAATAACTGATTTAGTAAGCTTTGGTTTGTTTCAAAGAGTCTGTAACGCTGTGGCACACTAAGAACATAAGAAATTGCCATGCTGGGTCAGACCAAGGGTCCATCAAGCCCAGCATCCTGTTTCCAACAGTGGCCATTCCAGGCTAGAAGTACCTGGCAAGTACCCAAACACTAAGAAGATCCCATGCTACTGATGCCAGTAATAGCAGTGGCCATTCCCTAAGTCAATTTAATTAATACCAGTTAATGGACTTCTCCTCCAAAAACTTATCCAAACCTTTTTTTAAACCCAGCTACACTAACTGCACTAACCACATCCTCTGGCAACAAATTCCAGAGCTTAATTTTGCGTTGAGTGAAAAAGAATTTTCTCCGATTAGTTTTAAATGTGCTACTTGCTAACTTCATGGAGTGCTCCCTAGTTCTTCTATTATCCAAATTATGTCAGGAATTGCACTGGAAAAGGTTCCTCATTCTTCAGTTGCCCTGCGGTCAATGCCTCTACTAATGGCAGATGCATTTCCACTGTCTTCAGAAAGTAAATCCTTCTCTGCATGAAACTGATCAGATTTTTCCATTTGGTTGCCCTCTTCATTCACATCTATGGTTTTATTACTATCTTTCCCTTGGTCTTTATCTGGAGTCATTTCTCTTTCAGTGGTGGCACTCGTGCAGTGCTGTCTGACAGAGCTAGTTTCACTCTTCTGTCATATCTGAAGAAATGTCACTAGATGGAGGTGGGCTATCCAATTCCCTGTCTTCCCCATCTTCATCAAATTTAAATCTTTTCACTTCATGCTCTTCTGCCTCTATAGGGTCTTCCTCTGCATGCTTGTTTTTTTTACAGTTCTTCCATGAGGACCTTCTGATTCAGATGCTGGCAATTCTCTGTGTTTTTCCCTCTGCTTGTTGTAAGTGCAATACTTTGTTTTCTGAGCTGTCGGGAAAACCATTTGTCGTCAGTGGGCTTGAAAGAGAAAGCTTCGGTGGACTCAAAGGCAGATAAAGATCAGCTGGCCCATCCAGTCTGCCCAGTTGAAATTCTTCCTGTCTGGTTCTCTCCCCCCACTAGGATATCATTTACCCAACTGCTCAGCCCTGTTCCTACCACTGCCTTCCATATCTGTCCCAAGCCTGTCCAAACTCCATTACAGTGCTGGCCTGTGCTGGGAGACTGCTTTGGGATATATCATCATCTAAATGGAGGATCTAATAATGCCTCTATGTTGCTCCATGGTGAGACCGCACCTTGAATAGTGTGTGCAATTCTAGTTGCCGCATCTCAGAAAAGATATAGTCGCACTGGAGAAAGTCCCACAGATCAGTGGGACCAGCGACCAAAATGATAAAGGGCATTCCCTGTACGTACCAGGATCAGTCCAGGACACCTGGGTTGTGACTCCGCACCAGTAGATGGAGACAGACTAAAACTTGTGGGCGGAGCCATATATGCCCCTGTGCCAGTCACAGCCCCTCAGTCTTACTCTGTCTCCAGTAGATGGGGCAGGTCCGGTCACAGCCCTGCCTGCCCTGGTTCTGGTATTCCGTCAGGGTCGGTTCTTTTTTTGATTTGTTAGGCCAGTTTAGGCTACGGGTTTCTATTTGGGAATATTTTTTCTAAATTGTCCCTAGGTCCCTTTCGCCCTGCCTCCCAGGGGGGTTGTGAGGTTCTGAGGGGACCACCCCCCCCTGGTTGAGGCCGCTGCTAGGGTCGAGGACCCAGCTGGCCTAGTAGCAGCGTCAGGGGTGACACCGGGAAGCCCGGTTCACTCACCCCTGCTGGATTAGGGCTCCAGGACCGTGGACAGCGACAGGCGTTTTTCTTAAAAAAAAAAAAAAAAAAAAAAGGTTTGCTTTTATTTCTGTGTCGGCTCTCTCTTGCTTCGCGTCGCCGCTCGTGGTGGGGGCGCCGCTGTCGGGGGGAGGCCGTTCGCTCAAATTTTTTATTTTTCGGGTCTCCTGTCGTCCCGTGTTCGCGCCTCTTCGCCGCCATGCCTCGCGGCTCGGTCTGCCGGGCCTGTGGCTCGGCGCGCGCGCGAGTCTGTGCGCCGCTTGCATCCCGGGCGGAGAGGGGTCGTCCGGGGCGCCTCGGGGACCTCGTTCGCGACCCGCGCGATCGCCTCCGCGCGGGGGGGGCGCCGTAGAAAAGCCCCAAGAGCTTTTCCCGCTTAGCGCGGGAGTGGCGGCCATTTTGGCCACGGGCCGCGAAATGGCGCGGGAAACGACAGGGCCTTCGGCCTTGCCTCCCGCGCTTTCCCCGCAGCGGATCGCGGTCGGAGGGGGTCCCTCGGGGGACACAGGGTCCCCGGGGAGTCCCGCTGATTTTTCTTCTGATTCGAGCTCGCTTTCGGAGGACCTTGTGCTTTTGTTGCGCAAAGTCCTGAAATACAAAAAAAGCAAGCGCGGCCGGAGTGAAGCTCGCAGGGCTCCACCGCAGAAGAGGTCCAGGAAGCTTTCGGGGGTCGCGGAGGGGCCCCAGGGCGCCTTGCGGGGGAAGCGGCCTCCACGTGGCGTCCCACAGGAGGCGGACACCGATTCCTCCCCTGAGGCGGACGCTGATTCCCCTGAGGAGACCCAGAAGGGACCCGACGATGTGGGAGCGGACGGCTCCTCTACGTCCGGCGTAGGAAAAGGTTCACAGGCAGTGGAGGGAGACGATCCCAAAGTGGTCCGGCTATTCCGTAGGGATGAATTGCCACCTTTAATTCCAGCCATTCTCCAGGAACTGGGAATAGACCCCCCTCCGGCGGTGGTTCGTCAGGAAGCGAACATGGATCCGGTCCTGTTAGGCCTCACGGGTCCGGCAGTTGCTTTTCCGTTCCATTTTTCTTCAACGGACATCATGTTCCGGGAATGGGACACTCCGGAGTTAGGTTTGAAGGTCAGCAAGGCCATGGACAAGCTTTACCCGCTCCCGGAGGATGCGCTGGACCTTCTCAAGTTTCCCAAGGTGGATTCGGCGGTTTCGGCGGTAACGAAGAGATCTACTATCCCGGTTACGGGTGTGACAGCCCTTCGGGACCTTCAGGACAGGAAGCTGGAAGTACAGCTCAAGAAGATTTTTGAGGTTTCAGCGCTAGGTATTCGGGCCGCCATGTGTACGAATTTCGCTTTGAGAGCTGGCTTACGCTGGGCTCAGGTCCTCCAAGCCAATGCGGATCTTTCGGCAGCGCAAGCGGATAAGTTGGAAGCGGTAATAGCATATGGCGCAGATGCACTCCACGATCTGCTGCGCACTTCGTCTAGATCCATGGTGGCGGCTGTCTCGGCGCGCCGCCTCCTGTGGCTACGCAACTGGGCGGCGGATGGCTCTTCTAAGACTCACCTCGGGGCGCTGCCATTCAAGGGTAAGTTACTGTTTGGCAAGGAATTAGATGATTTGATGGCTTCCCTGGGGGAAAATAGGGTTTTCAGGTTGCCCGAAGATAGATCCAGGTCGCGGTCTTCCTTTGCAACCAGGTCCCGCTTTCGTGGGCCCAGGAAGGCGCGACCTCAAAGGTCGTCGGGGCAATCGTACAGGTCTTCCTCCTCCCGTACCCCACAGTGGCAGCAGCAGCAGTCCTTTCGTGGGAGGCGCTTTGGTAGACCAGGGGGTGCCCTGGCCATCACGGCGCCCAAATCTTCACAATGAAAGGGGGTCGGCCCTTCTCCCGCCGCAGCCTCAGCACGCCGTTCCCAACGTCGGGGCGCGGTTGCTGTCGTTTTACGAGAGATGGGCCGGAATAACGTCGGACCAGTGGGTCCTCACCGTGATAAGACACGGCTACGCGTTAGATTTTGCTCGCATTCCAGTAGACAAGTTCCTTGTGTCACCCTGCAAGGCTCCCGAGAAGAAGGCGGCGGTGCTAGACACCATCCGCCGCTTAGAGGACTTGGGAGCTATCTCCCCCGTTCCGGTCAGCCAACACGGCAAAGGCCGTTACTCCATTTACTTCATCGTACCAAAGAAGGACGGCACGTCCCGACCAATTCTGGATCTCAAAGGGGTGAACCGATGCCTTCGCGTTCCTCGCTTCAAAATGGAGACGATCCGGTCAGTCATCGCCGCGGTCCGGCCAGGCGAGTTCCTGGCCTCCCTGGACCTCACGGAGGCGTATCTTCACATAGGCATTCAGCCGGCGTTCCAACGCTTCCTCAGATTCTGCATTCTGGGACGGCATTACCAGTTTCGGGCGCTCCCGTTTGGGCTCGCAACGGCCCCTCGTACATTCACAAAGGTAATGGTCGTGGTGGCGGCGCAACTGCGCCGAGAAGGTCTCCTGGTCCATCCTTACCTGGACGATTGGTTGATTCGGGCGAAGTCCGAGGATCAGTGTTGGATGGCGGTGGCCAGGGTCCTCCATCTGTTGCAGTCCCTGGGATGGGTGGTCAACTTCAGCAAGAGTCATCTGACACCCACGCAGACCTTGGAATATCTGGGAGCTCTTTTCGACACGAAGCAGGGCAAGGTGTTTCTGTCGCTCGAACGGATGGGCAAACTGCAAACTCAGGTGCAACGCTTGTTGTCTCTTCGCCAGCCGCGGGTCTGCGACTACCTTACGGTCCTAGGGTCTATGGCTTCCACGCTGGCGCTGGTTCCCTGGGCGTTCGCTCATCTGCGACCCTTACAGTCATCCTTGCTTTCCCGCTGGAAGCCGGTCTCGGAGGACTTCCATTTACCGCTTCCTCTAGCGGGACACGCGAGGTCCAGCCTGCGTTGGTGGCTGGACCCCAGTCATCTTTCCGCCGGAGTCTCTCTCCTGGTGCCCAGTTGGACAGTGGTGACCACGGATGCCAGCCTCTCCGGTTGGGGAGCGGTCTGCCTAGGGAGCTCAGTTCAAGGCCTATGGTCAGTGTCGCAAGCCCAGTGGTCTATCAATCGCCTAGAGACCAGAGCGGTCCGTCTGGCCCTGCAGGCTTTTCTACCATTGCTGCGGGGAAAGGCAGTCCGAGTGTTGTCGGACAATGCGACCACCGTGGCATACATCAACCGGCAGGGGGGGACACGGAGCCCCCAGGTGGCAGAAGAAGCTCAGCGCTTGATGGCCTGGTCGGAGCTACATCTCAGCAACCTCGCAGCGTCTCACATTGCGGGAGTCGACAACGTGCAGGCGGACTATCTCAGCCGTCATCGTCTGGATCCCGGAGAGTGGGAGCTGGGGGACGAAGCGTTTCTTCTCATTTGCAAAACGTGGGGGGTGCCCCACATGGATCTGATGGCCACGTGGCACAACGCGAAGGCCCCGCGATTTTACAGTCGACGTCGAGAGCGGGGGGCAGAAGGCGTCGATGCGTTGGTGCTTCCCTGGCCGACGGATGTGCTGCTCTACGTGTTTCCCCCGTGGCCGATGATCGGCAAGATTCTACGGCGCATAGAGTTGCATCCGGCCAACGTGATCTTGGTGGCACCGGAGTGGCCTCGCCGGCCGTGGTTCGCAGACCTCGTACAACTGGCAGTAGCGGCACCCCTTCGGTTCCAGGGAATGGCGGCCCTACTCCATCAGGGCCCCGTCTGTTTGGAGGATGCGGATCACTTCTGTCTCGCGGCATGGCTTTTGAGAGGAATCGTCTGAAGAGAAAAGGTTATTCAGATGCGGTGGTGGCCACGCTACTGCGTTCCAGGAAGCAGTCGACATCTTTGGCTTACGTCCGTGTCTGGGTGGTCTTTGAGGACTGGTGCGTGCAGCGAGGGGTGGACCCCACTTCGGCTTCCGTCTCTGATGTTCTGGCGTTCCTCCAGGCGGGTCTGGCCAAAGGTCTGGCGTGCAGTTCCCTACGGGTCCAAGTGGCGGCGCTTGGGTGTTTGCGAGGTAAGTCTCTGGCGCTTCACCCGGATATTGCTCATTTCCTTCGGGGTGCTAAGCACCTTCGCCCCCCGTTACGTCTTCCTTGTCCGGCTTGGAACCTCAATTGGGTTCTCTCCGCTCTATGCACGGCGCCGTTTGAGCCCTTGAAACGCGCTACTCTTAAGGATCTCACTTTGAAAACGGCATTCTTGGTGGCGATTGCCTCGGCACGGCGTGTTTCCGAGTTACAGGCCCTGTCCTGTAGGGAACCTTTCTTGCGTATCTCCGATTCGGGGGTTTCCTTACGGACGGTTCCTTCCTTTCTTCCGAAAGTGGTCTCGTCGTTTCACGTGAATCAATCGGTGGAGTTGCCCGCTTTTGCGTGCAGAGACTCCTCTGCTACAGAAGAGAGGGAGTTACGGAAGCTTGACGTGCGGAGATCCCTTCTCCGATATCTGGAGGTCACAAATCCGTTTCGGGTCACAGATCATCTGTTTGTCCTGTTCTCTGGACCAAAGAAAGGAGCTGCAGTGTCCCGCACAACGATCGCTCGTTGGCTCAAGGAGGCCATTGGTTCGGCGTACTTGGTGCGGGGAAAACCTCTTCCCGTGGGGCTGCGGGCTCACTCGACTCGCTATCAAGCAGCGTCTTGGGCGGAAGCTTCTCAGGTGTCGCCTCAAGAGATTTGTAGGGCGGCCACCTGGAAGTCGTTGCATACTTTTATCCGGCATTACCGGCTGGATGTCCGGGCTACCGATTCCGGGGGTTTTGGAAAGAGGGTTCTCCGAGCGGGACTCTCTGCTTCCCACCCTCAGTAGGTTGCTCTGGTACATCCCAGGTGTCCTGGACTGATCCTGGTACGTACAGGGAAAGGAAAATTAGTTTCTTACCTGATAATTTTCGTTCCTGTAGTACCAAGGATCAGTCCAGGATCCCGCCCGCAGTGCTGCGCTGAAGTAATGGAGAGTCCGCTCTGTGTTTTGATTTGCTCTGTTCCGCTTGTTCGCTCTCTCGGTTGGAGAGTCCGTTTCCAGAAGGGGTGTTTCTTTCCCCGTTAGTTTAGCGGTATCTAGTTTTGTTTACTTCTCTGGTTGTGTTCTACTTTGACATTCCGTAAGACTGAGGGGCTGTGACTGGCACAGGGGCATATATGGCTCCGCCCACAAGTTTTAGTCTGTCTCCATCTACTGGTGCGGAGTCACAACCCAGGTGTCCTGGACTGATCCTTGGTACTACAGGAACGAAAATTATCAGGTAAGAAACTAATTTTCCTTTAAATGGCTCCCTTATGAGGAAAGGCTAAAGAGGTTAGGGCTGTCAGCTTGGGGAAGAGATGGCTAAGGGGGAATATGATAGAGATCTACAAAATCATGAAAAGACCTGATCGGACAAATGTGAATCAGTTATTTATTTCAGATAATACAAGGAGTAGGGGCACTCCATGAAGTTATCAAGTAGCACATTTAAAACAAATCAGAGAAAATTATTTTTCACTCAACTCACAATTAATCTCTGGAATTCATTGCCAGAGGATGTGGTTAAGGCACTTTAGTGTAGGTGGGTTTAAAAAAGGTTTGTATAAGTTCCTGGAGAAGTCCATAAAACTGCTATTAATTAATAGGGAATAGCCACTGCTTCTTGCCAGCAGTAGTAGCATGGGATCTATTTAATATTTGGGTACTTGCCAGGTATTTGTTGTAACGTGGATTGGCCACTGTTGGAAACAGGATACTGGGCTTGATGGACCCTCAGTCTGACCCAGTATGGTGACTTCTTATGTTATGTCTTTTTATTCTTACAAGAGCACAGCTTAACCCCTCTCCCAGGTTTCCTGACATGTCTTACCACCAAGTTTTTAAAATAATCTATGCAACCACCTGTTCTCCGAGGTATTCAGCCTTCTCGTGCTCGTGGATGTCAAGGGTTTAACCTTGGTTGCTCTGTGCAGGTCACCCTGCCTTCTTGGGAGACCGATGTAGCTGTATTGCTGCTGAGACTGGGTGTAACCTGCAGGTTAGCCCCATGCTATAGGGTTGTAATTACTATAATAATAAAAGCTTATAGGACCAGATGCATTGGGGATTTTTCTCATAGAGACCAAACGGGCTAAGCCCAGGATCAGTTATTTCACTCCTGCTTTGCAGTAATGCCAGAAAATGGTGTAGAGTTGTTTTGAGCCATCTTTTTTTTCCATTGTTTGCTAGTGATGGCGTTTTACATCTCTAGCTCCATAATGTTTTCTTTTTATTGTTGTATGATGTTTGTTATATTTTTATGTAAAAATTCTATGGATAGGTTGTTTTTTTTTCCAGTATACTTCTCTTTGATCTTTGTAAAATGCGAGTAATACATTTTTTAAATAAATAGATGCGCACTTGGTTGTTTGTCTGAAGGTTTTGTAATGCAGTTTTGCTGCCTGTTAATTTTATAAGCGAGAAGATCTTTCTGGTTTTATGCCTGTCATTAGCTGCTTTCCATTGTTTCCTGGCAAAACAATCCCGTAACTTGAAAACTGGCCGCAGGAGCACAGCCAGGAGAAAACAGAGTGGGCACGGCGGTAGCTGCAGGAGAGGACTGTCATGTCGAGGGAGCCCGCAGGCCCATGGATATTTTATACCCTTCCCCCCCACCCTGGGCCTGCAGGTTCATCTTCAAAGGGAAATAGCCATGCTTTAAAAATGACCCTCCAAAGGCACGTTTTATGTGGCTGAGCATCTTCATGCCTTTCTTTATTGCAAGATAAAACACCTTTTGAGTTCATTGAGTTAAATAATTAGGTGCCAGTAATTAACCTGCCTGCATTTTGGCACTACCCGTGGGGTTATCCAAAATAAAGCCAAACTGCATGATTGGTTTTGGTTATTGCTCTACTCTTTTTGTGTGGGGACTTTTATTAAGGCAGACTTACGTGGGTGGTTCTAATTGAGTGCTGCTCCCCCCTTCCCAACCGAACCCCAGCCCAGGAACGCCTGCAGAGATACAGGGGGTAAAAGAAGCCAAGCTGCTGGCGTGTGCAAGTACATTGTTGCCTTCCTCCTTCTTAATTGGTTGCTAAAAGGCCTGAGGCGTTGTGGGCATTGTACTTGTTTGTAATGTGCTCGGATCTTAAGTTTTAAATTCCTGCTTATTCCTGAGAAAGGGACTCTGCTTTCAGTAGATTCCTGCTGAGGATGTCCTGCTGTTAATTTCCTCGAATTTTATGTAAAGGCCTTCCAGTAGGAGTGAAGTGCGGTTGGGCTAAGCCAAAGCACAAGTAATGTAACTCCAACTTATTATAAAGCAGAGCAGGAGGTAACGTTTCTTTTGAATAAAGGTCTGAGTCATAAAAGATGAAGGAAACTATGATGTCTCGTAGAGAATTAAAGCAAATGAACCTTTTTTTCCAGAAGCGACGCTGACTTCAGCTTGGCGTAATTAAAAAACAAAACAAAAAAAAACAAAAAACGAGTAAGTCACGTGCTCTGGAAGGCCTGCAGGGGGAGCTCAGGGAGATCATGCCATTCGGGGCATGCAATAAGGGGTTAATACAAGTCAATAAAAGACAGCAGTGTTCCTGCCAACCTGTGTGGATGGAGGCCCACTGGTGCCCATCTAGCAGCTTGCATCTTGAACCGCATGGGGCCGGCCGCTCCCCGTGAAGACGAGGGCCCTCGCGCCTCAAACCGCAAGACCCCTGGAGCAACTGCGGTGATTTAGACGGGTGCCGGTGGTCCGCCGCATGGGTTGGACTGAACATTGATTCCGAGGAATATTTCTCAAGATTGGACAGTGTGATAACCGAATGCCACGTTTGAAAACACGCTTGTTTACCAGGCAGCGCTGCGTTTTTTTTTATATTGCAGGGTTGCTTTGCTGCAGCTTCTGAAGTTTTGAAGCATTTAAAGGAAAGGTTTCCTCCCAACAGTCAGCATGCAAAGGTAAGGCCCTGCCCACGGGAAGAAGCTGATAACTCTGCACGCTGCCTTGGATGCGCGCAGTTAGCCGCTGGCTGGGGTGAGGGGTAGTCGGGCTTGATCTGTAGCTTCCTTGAGCTCAGTGCTGCTTGAGGTAACCACCCCTGGAGTCTTCTGTCCAAGATACGCTACTAGATCTTTGTATATTGGGGGAGGCAGTTGTCAAAGGGATTTTGGTGGATAAATGGATGCTTACCTGTGGAAAACACCCCTTTGACAATTACCCACCCAATTTCTTATTCATCTTCTTGACATTCTACTCCAGGCGATTTACACACAATTATAAAAATAAGAAAAGTGATAGAGAGACACAAAAATACAAGGGAAAAAAGGGGCAGGATTAGAGCAAGCTGGAAGACGTAAATGTGAGGATTTAATTTTGAAAACCCCGCAAAATACCCAAGATAAAGGGGCTCTGTGGTGTTGGTCTGTTGCAGATTTTGAATGTTGAAAATTGGCTTGCAGGGAGGCTAATTGCCTTTTTAAGGGAGCAATAATGAGGGACATTGCACCTCATTTTCAAAAGAAAAAAAAGTTACCCACAGACTTTTACACCAGCTTTCTGTGCAGGTAAAATTTCTGAGAGAAAATAATGCAGGTAGGTTTTGAAACCAGCATCACTGTGCGTATTCTGAACCCACCCAAAACGCACCCCCATGCCCCCAGTCTGACAGAAAGTCTGCATGCAGTGGTGGACAGTAAATGGCTTTTAATATTTTCCTACAAAAATAGTCAAAAATAGTTAGAGGTAAATGAACATAAGAGGAAAGTATTCTTAAATTGGAAGGACCAGAAGGTGCCTTAACCTTTTTAAAACAAAGGTGGGTAGATATCAGAGCTTGGAGCTGCAGTGGCACAAATAATGCCGGTTTCTCTTTATTGGAATATGAAAATGAATGGTTTTGTGTGCGGGCTTTTCATTTTTTTTCTTTTTTAAGCTGTGGATGCTGTTTGATCAGAAAATCCAATTTGATAAAGCCATGAACGACGGGAAGTACCACGTAGCGGAGTCCCTGGTGGCGGGAATCGCAGCCCTCAATAGTACAGAGGGACTGTACAGGTATGAGACGGCCGGCGCTGAGCCACCTTTTGTCTTCTCCTTTTTATGTCATTCTGGAGTGGATGTTAGTCTGACGGGTGTTTTGTGACAGATCCTCCCCTCCCCCCGGCAGCGTTAAGGTCCTGTTGATCCTTATTAGAATCCTAGGCAGGCATCATGCCAGAAAGCCCAAACTAGTCAGGAGCAGGCCGAGGCAAGGAGTTATGCAAACACAAGAAGTGTGACCAGGACACCCTGACAGGCGTCGCAACAGGGGAAAATGAAAGTAAGACGGGAGATGCAAGCACAGGCGTAAGATGACACGTTCCCTTTTTTCCCGTCCTGGCCACTGTCAGAGACAGGATGCTGGGCTGAATGGACCAGCTTGGCACTTCTTACGTACAAAGGTTTAAATGAATTTAATTTGGACAGAAATGCAATTAAATTCTGTGTAGTGATTTGATGACTTTTTACTTTGATCTCATTTGTGATGTAGCTGCGAAGCTAAGCAGATTTAAACATGATTCTTGCCAAGCTCCACAACATGGAGACAGAACCTGATGTCACTTCCTGTGACCTCAGTTCATCTCTGGCCATGAAGGCCTTACTCAATAATTCTCCCCATTCAGGCCTTGATAGCGCTGCAGTGCGGCACCCCGAGGCTCTGACACCTTCAAATGCAGTTCAGAGGCAGAGACATTAAGAATAAGGATTTGCAAAACAACAAACAGGATACCAAAAATGGTCTTTTCCATCCCAGATGGTATCCCTTTCATATTGTTCTAGTCAGAGCCTTTGTTTTCTGGGGTGGATTTTCAGGTACTCTGACTGTAAATGTGGATACATCATAAAGCCATAGCTTCCTGCCTCTGTTACAAATCTGGCTGCCTTTATTGCAGGAAAGCAATTGTGTTGAAAGCACAGAATCAGACCTCCGAGGCACACAGGATTTTACAGATTCTCTTGACTCACTGTCAGAAAGTAAAGAACACAGAAATGATAATCAGGTAAGTACTCCTGCATTCTGGAACATGAAATGTTCTGCAGATTATAAAATGCCACTTTACGCTGCCTGCATTTCCTTTTCTGACAGCTGTGTACTCCCACACAGAGTTTGTACTGCAGTGCGGTGCTGACATTTAATGAAAGACAAAGCAGTAAAGCTTGTGAAGACGCAGTAAACTATGAACATATGCTGCAAAAAAAAACCCCCAATCAGTTTCTGAATTTCCAAGAAGCAGGGAGTATAGTAAACTGAAGATTTGTTGGGAATAGCTCAGCCCTTGCACACCATTTCAAGACTGTAGTTGAATGCTGTGATGTCTTGATCCTTTTCTGACAAGTGCACTCA